>NC_143014.1:169758060-170078637 GCF_055824585.1 Amblyomma mixtum | reverse complement strand
CGCCTCCATCGAAATTCGACCGCCGCGGCCGGGATCGAACCCGCGTCTTTCGGGTCTGCAGCCGAGCGTCATAACCACTTAGCCGCCACGGCGGCGCTCACGTAAAGTTGCGTCAAGGCTTCCAGAAGAAAGTGGTATGTGCATCCCAGATTAATGAAACCAGCGAGATATTGAAATTCCCACTCCGCATGTAAAGCTGTTCACCTAAGGGGCCCTTGATGGTTTGGTTTGGTTTAGTTTATGGGGTTTAACGTCCCAAAGCGACTCAGGCTATGAGAGACGCCGTAGTGAAGGGCTCCGGAAATTTCGACCACCTGGGGTTCTTTAACGTGCACTGACATCGCACAGTACACGGGCCGTTGAGGTATCTCAGATAATAATAATAATAATAATAATAAAACATTTCTTGCCGTCGAGTTGCGCAGCTCGATGTACTTTTTTCATTTAGCCTAGTTAGTTTTTTATCTAATTTAATTATTAAAGATTTCCTATACTCATTTTAAACCCAAGATAAACCTATACTCGGAAACATTCTATTGAGCTTACAGTAGCAACCTACCTTCTGCTTGAACATTTAATCCGGCATTTAAAAGTCTGCCAAATAATAAAAAAAAGTGACAGGACAGCGCTCTTGAGATACCGCACCGTAGATCTCTCAGCAGTGTTTTGATCGAACGAATCGTACGCTATGACCATGCCGAAGGCTGCAGCCGCACCTGTTTTCAACGGGCTGTACAATGATAATAAGAAAAAAAAACGGATGTGGCCTTGGACAACGGTACTTCACCGCTTTGTCTGTCCCTTTTGTTTTGTCTATGTAAAGACGGAATAAAACCGTTCTCTCAATCAATTTTCGATGGCTTTCTCGTCACTTATCAGAAACGTTAGTGCGCTTTCTGAAATCTGGACTTGGGTGCTGAAGCGCTATAAGGTCGCCGATCCCACTGCCAACCGCTCAGTTTGACTCTTTCAGCGCTCTACATGCTAAATCTTGGTCGAGAGCGGTGCGGTGCGGTACGGTAGCGCAAGAGTGCTAGCTGTCGCGGTAGCTTTTTTTATATTTCGTGGCTTTTTTTTTCTAAATGCCAGTTTAAGGTACGTTGCTGCAATAAGCTCAGTTAGCTGTTTGGGAAACCTCTGTACAACTTTAACAAATGCGCTTAGGACTAAAATGAATATTACCGATGTTAAATAATTTATATTGTCTAGTTAACCAACATACCAAATTAAAAGTAGGAAATATTTTGTGTCCCATTACGATAGCGAACAACATGTCGCTGTTTCACCTACTTGCGGAGCGCTTCTTATGCTCAACCTGTATAATGAGTGCTGCATGCAAAGCACAAGGCAACTATGTTTTTCATCTGCAGGCTCTCAAAGAATGCATACCATGGCCTTAAGTGCACAAGACAGGAGTATGTTTAAAATTTCTCAGGTTTGGCCAATTCCATTGGTTCAGGACATTTTGGGATCTAATTTGCCTACAAGTCCTTCAGAATAACAAATTTATGAGTTCGTGGATAGAAAATGCAAATACCTTTCAGCTGTATTTCTCTTTTAAGCCATCTTTGAGGACCAACATACCTTCTCTGGGCGTTAATTTCACTCGCAGCAGTACGTTTCCTGGCCGCTGCCACTTCACGAAAATTTCTTTTTCTGCTATAACTCTGGAGATGTCGGTGATGCAAAAAATACCATGCCTTCCCTCATTGCCAGCCCCCATGTTAGCATGCGCGCTAAGTGATCAACGGGTTGCATTTGGATGCAGAATGTCGCTATGTTTTGTTTACCCCTGCCTCAATACATAAAACACATGTCTCCGAACGAACAAAGCCTTCTCTGAGGTCGCTGCTGTTTTAGCCTCTGCACCAGCGTTCAATTATTTTACGACCCAGCGTTAACTAGCAATAGTTGGAGCTGCTGAGTGAAACCAGTACAGCATACCTGGCCACGGTTGTTCAGCGTTTTTGGCGTTACGGCACGGAGGCCATGGCCGCCATTAGATGGAGGCGAAATGCAAACAGTCCGTGTGCTGCGAGGTGCCAGCGTCCGCTAAAGAACCTCGAGGCAATCGAAATTACTGAGAAGTTCTTCACAACAGTGAAGGAATTATTAAGAGATCTCTGATAGCCCACCTGCAGCTTCGGGACTTTAAACTCTACACACAAAATAAGCAGAGCACAGCTTGCACAACGAAACGAGTAAGCTTTAAACCCCAATGCTCATCCACACCTACATCACAACAACTGTGCTTCGCGCGGGGTGCTGACAGTTTCAAACAGTGCGCAGTCTAAGGATTACCAAGCAGTCAGTATACGTAGCAATTTGCGATCAAAGCCTTCGGCGTGCGCATTTGTTTCCCACTTGCGAGCTATAATCACCGTGCGCGCAGGTGCAGAGACTTAGCTGTATATAGCAAGAAAGGGGATGTCTGCCAAGCATCTTTTCTCGGTCCAAAACGCGCTGCGAGAGCACGCGCGCAGGCAAAAACGCTCGAGCCTATTCGTGGTGGTAGAGGCGCCGCTGACGACATAGTTCTAGGAAGCTTTTAGGGCTGCGCACACGCTGGGGGGTGCGAGCCTTGACCGGCCGGCAGGGCCAACCATTTGTTTGCGCGGCGATTTTTTAACGCGACTTGCCGGCGGCCATTAGGCAGCCCTGTGGCGTGCGCACGCGACGCGGGTCGTAAATTAGGCCGCGCGCGGACGTGGCTGCCGCGGCCGACCTGGGCCGGTCTCATCAGCCGGAGTGGGGTCCGGCGGCCGGACCGGGGCGCACCCCGCCTCGGCGCCACGCGACGTGCCCCGCTGGAGCCCGGGCCAGATTGTGCTCTCACAGGGCTCCCGATTCTCGCGAAATTATTCTTGGCGAAGAGCGTTTTTGTTCTTATTTCCCTCGGTCTGAGCCAACCAAGTTTTTGAAACGAGTCAAGGGCGTCTGAGCTCGTTAAATCCTGCTCTCAACGCGCTGTCTCCCGCCGAACCATCTCCAGCCTCTTAGCGTGCTCCTCGCGGGATCTGTAAAAGTGAGCGTAGTCCCTGGCCAGATATATATGTGCGTGAGCTCCGCGAGTGCCGAGGGAGAGAAATAATTGCCCGCACAGAACAGCGCTCGGAATACCACCGCCGTTCATATACACAGGCTGCGGTCGGAGGAATGATGTATTTGATAGCTCTCAGTGTGAACAAAAGCACGGCAGAAAAAAAAAATTCAACTCGGCGCGGATTGATAGAAGCAGTGATAGATACGCGCTTTTGTTCAAATTCCGCAGTGTAACAGCTTAGTCGCGAATCGCCACGACATACGGTGACAATACTCTGTTCCACCTATATAGCGACATTTTGTTTCTAACTGAATGCACAAATTCAACCCTAATTGGCTACCACTGTCCCGTTTATTGCGTCGATGTCAGGAAGACTCGAAAATCCTATGGAACTTGGTGGGTTGACATATATTTGCGGGATTTCACTGTAAGGATGGCACAGTTTGCGCGGTTCCTCAAAGGAAAATCAATCAGGAATCTTCCACGTCCGCAAACTTGACGATATCGAGTCAATATAGCCATTTAATACGGCACATGGAACTAGCTATAACTCTACTTGAAAACAAGCAAACAAGGGAAGGGGAATGAGGGGCTCGTTATAAATATGACAGAAGCCAACAGCCACAGAAACCAAGGGGCACAGGGGTTTTTTTAATTTAATTATTTATTTTGTGGTGTTGACCAATTTAGAATACTACTGAACATCTTATCGCTTAAAGCAAATCGATTAGAAAAGCAGAAGAAAAAACAACCACATGCCGCCGGTGGGATCCGAACCCACGACCTCCGAATTACGCGTCCGGTGCTCTACCTCTGAGCTCAACACTACAAAATAAATTAATTAATTAAAAAAAAACCCTGTGCCCCTTGGTTTCTGTGGCTGTTGGCTTCTGTCATATTTATAACGAGCCCCGCATTCCCCTTCCATTGTTTGCTTAATTGCTTAGCGAGGGTCTCGGTTCTGGCAGCCTTGACGCCATAGGAAGCATAAGAGGGTTCTCACGCAGCTTCCACCCTCTCCGTTCGATGACGTTCTACGTCACACCTGCGGTAACTCAGGACGTTCTACGTCCGCCGCTTATGAACGTGGGTGGCGCTGATGAACACTCAAGGTTAGGTCACTTGTAAACATAAATACCCCCGAAAGCAGAAGATTTGACAGCCGTCGCCGTAGCTCAGAGGTAGAGCACCGGACGCGTAATTCGGAGGTCGTGGGTTCGGATCCCACCGGCGGCGTGTGGTTGTTTTTTCTTCTGCTTTTCTAATCGATTTGCTTTAAGCGATAACATATTCAGTAGTATTCTAAATTGGTCAACACCACAAAATAAATAAATTAAAAAACCACCTGTGCCCCTTGGTTTCTGTGGCTGTTGGCTTCTTTCCTACTTGAAAATAGGCGTTAAAGGGGCAAATATCAGGCTAGCAAAAAATAACTCACAGGACAGTTACCGCCTGTAACTACTGGTGGGAGGGCTAAAAAAAAACGTTTTTTGAAAAAAGAACTGTTTTTTTTTTCGCTTTTTTCTCCGAGTGGAAAACAAGAAAAAAAGCAGACATGGTCTAGAGGGTTCGTAAACTAGGTATTGAACAATTATTTCATCGATTACTAAAACTGTGATGGATGGCTACGACGAAAAAAAAAATTTAGAAAGCGCACTTCATCTAGTACGATGTTCCAGTTACAAAATAATGCAGGATTGAGCCACATAAACAGCGCGAAACGAGGACGGGACAAGAAAGGACACACAGCAACACAACACAAGCGTCGACTTCCAACTGTTTATTTGTTGCTGAGGCACTATTTATGTATAAACAACCCACGTATGTGTTCCTACATCAAGCCGCAGTGAGGAATAAGCAATTGGAAGTCACAGTTCGTGTTGTGTTGCTGTGCGCGCTTCCTTGTCCCGTCCTGGTTTCGCGCTGTTTAGGTGTTACGGATGACCAATTCCCCAACAAGCTTCAATTCTGGCTCCGAGCCATTGCATCGCGCTTTCCTGCCCCCTGGGCAAGGACGGCTGAAACGAGAAATATTGCGCTGCTCTGTCCTACATGAGAATGCGGCTGCGTGCGGCGAACAATCCACAGGTGCATTTTTTATTCAGCTGCAATCTCTTGTCTAGATACATATCTATGCCTAAAAATGCTTCCGTAAAAAAATAATAAATAACAGCTTATAGTGATTACTGGTTTTGGCAACATTCCATCACTTTCTATTTCTCAGGAAAAAAAAATGCCCAGGCTTAGCTTGGTTAAGCCAAGAATGCGTTGCATATTGCGCGGTCTTTTTGCGCGAGGTATTGCTTGGCGGCACTCGATTTTCTCAGCAGCTTTTCCTCCGTGACGTATGGATGGATGGATGGATAGGAGCGCCCACTTTGAAACGGGGCGGTGGCAACTGCCACCATGCTCAGCCGTCCTTTTTTTGTTTTGTTTTTGTTTTTCCTTTTCTCCTTCTTTTTCCTTTTCTTTTCTTTTCTTTTTTTTACGTGGTTTGGTGACGTCACCAAACCACGTGACGTGACGTCACGTGGTTTGGTGTATTGCAATCACTCAGTTCAGCCCTTGGGCGCGGCCGGGCAGCCCCCAAACCACGTGACGTGACGTCACCAAACCATGTGACGTCACGTCACGTGGTTTGGTGGCTGCCCGGCCGCGCCCAAGGGCTGAACTGAGTGATTGCAATATGCTGCGCATAAAAAAAGAATCAAGCCGCTAAGTGCCAAACGTGGTTTTGATGCAGAAACAAAGTGCAATTAAATCTGAATACCCTGGTGCGTTGAACGTGTGCAGACACCTGGTGAGATTTCTTCATACTTTTTTAAAGAGTATTTTCTAGTGTTTTCCACGCCACCCAGTCATACTCAATCGTCGAGAGTCGCCCGCTTTGCGAGTGCAACTGCAACTGATGGGCATTCGAATGCGAGCCGGAAGCTCGAGCGCTTGAAGCTATGGTATCGGTTCTTAGCAACAAAGCTGTCCCACAGGTGTATATTATTTGTGTCAGTGCCTCATCAAGCATTATCCGGCACTGCGGTGCAATATGCTCAACAGTCGTTTCTAAAAAGGGCACTGATCTGCTTGTCTGTGAGCTTCTTTTCCTTGGCGCATTCAGCTTTCGACGGCATACTACCGGATCTCGCCTTACTAGATGGGCTTCTGTGGAGACTGCAACCAGACGCCATCCTTGAAACCATCGTATAGACTGAACAGGTGGCTCTACGCTAGCAACTTCTCTCTCCTTTCTGCAATGCTCCAAATGCGCCTTCTTTGCATCATCATGACTCTGAAGTCCGACGAATGTGTCCATCATCGATACCACACGTCAGCCAATGGGGGTCTGGTAATCCGGAGCACCAAGCAATATGGCATACAAAGGTGAACAGGAATCCACGAAAAAAAAAAATTATGCTGTCAAACTTCGGGCATACCTGGATATAATTTCTTTTTATCTGTATATTCTAGCTTTGAGTATCTTCCCTATCTCTCCAATAATTCCGAAAAAAAAAAAAGAACAGGTTTTATTCCTTGATTTTTTTTTTCTTCAGAACTTGGACCTTTAACACGAATTACAGCGAAAACTTCGGCGACACGCAGTGCTGATTATTTGCGACTATGTCATTTTGCCTCTATGTCGGCGGCACGTCAAGTCGGATATTGAGATCTGCTAAGGGTTTTCCCGCGGCGCGTTTGGGCCCGGCTTTACGCGTGCGTTCGTCCTCTGTTCCGCCCGCCGCTCGTTAGCGAGCTCCCGAGCTCGACGCTTCGTCTCAGCCGCATCCACGGCCCGCTAACGCTGACATTTGCACTCTCTTTGTTCCGGCTGCACGGCGAGCGATAGGTCTTCGCCGACGATGCGCTTCCGTTTGCGATCTCGTGCCCACCGCAACGCATAGGTTGTGGAAGTCACTTGCGTCTCCGCTGCGCTGTTGGTCTTTTCAGAGCTTTAACAGTTTAATTTGTTTGTTTAGGACCGTGAATGGTTGCGATAGGACTTGTGCGCTGCTCATTGGTACCAAACACCAATTAGCGGCAACACCCGGGGTAATATTCCGCTTGCAAGTCGCTTCTTTCAAAACTTAATTTCAACTGAGCACCACTATACTCATGCTGTCACGTAAAGCCCTCGTGGCCCTTGGTAAGACCACCTTATTTCAAGCGAGTTACTCCTGCAATCGAAATTAAGCAACTGCTTCCTTGCCGCTGTCTTTCCAGGCCAATAGTGATGCCACGAAGGTGGGCAGCCTTTGCCGTAGGGCCGTTCCACCGTTGTGTAAAGCACTCGTGCCACTAATTAAGGGACAGAAAGCCTTGACAAAAGGAACGAGACATTTGTTAATAGAAACCTACGACTGAGGGAAGCGCAAAAAAAAAAACTTGGGCGCCTTATTAACCGCATTCTACAAGAAAATGCGGAAGCCTTTAGGTTGCTTGCTGTGGTGTCTGCAAGTGTCTGCAAGTGTCTGATGTCCTTCTTGGGATTTTCCCGCCTGAACTCCGGTTGGAACCGGTTACATTGTCCTTATATTGTATGCATGAGTCATCTCCTTCTAGAAAGTTCGAGTACCTTTCATTGAATTATAATATGGGATTATACTAATCGACCTACTATTCCAACTTAATTCATTTACTAATCCACCATATTCAAGTTTCTGGGAAATTTCGGGGGTAGTTTGGAATTTTTCTGGGTGGGTAAATTTCCAAATTTTCGGGTCCGCCTGTCACGGTAGGCAGGTTGCTCACAATCCGGTGGCCAGGTTGCCACCTGCCACTATGAGCAGGTTGTGGTGACGTCACAAAATCACGTGACATATCTCGACCAATCAGGGATTTTTTTGCCGGAAACTGTATGGCGACAATCTAAATGGTATCGGATTAGACCTTTTTTTTTGCCTTCCGAAGCAATGTGAAGCATGGTAAAAACAGCTGCACACACTGACGGCGCAGAAACCCAGGGCACACATCAGAGCGGAGTAACTTGAGATGGCATCGTTGACTGCCGTCTTCCTCGCCTTATTTTGTTTCTTTTTCTTTTAATTAGATAGCAGTCTGCCGCGCCTGTGGCAGGCACTTGAAAAGCCGGCTGACTTTGGCCCTTGGCGCCGTTTTCCCCATTGCTGTCTGTGGAGAGACGATTCCCTCTAACTTGACTGTCGAGATGTTTTTATTTCCCACAATAGCTGCTGCCAGTGGTTTTCAGCTATCCCTAGTTCCAGCGTTGCATCTTAGAGTTCCGTTTTCCTCCTTGTTTCCATTTGACTATTCGCCGTTCTTTCAGTTTTTATTTCCCTGTTCGCAATTCTTCTTGCGTTCCATCATTTATGTTTCCTACTTACGCTTTGCTTGCTTTGTTCCTTTCGGTAGCTTTTATTTTTTTAAATAAAGCTTGAGATTAAGGGACGCGTATTCGTCAGTGTTCCGCAAGTGCTTGGTTATGAGGAAAGTAATCTTCGTGATGTTTTGCTTACGTGGCACTCTGTTCTTGAACAGGGTGGCCGAAGTATATACTTACGTCTTCTAAGACAAACACTTTGCCGTCTGGCTCGCTTGCGCGCAATACGCCCTGTATGTTTTCCCAGCAGAGCCCCGTGAACGTCTAAGTTTATTCAGTTGTCTTTCTTCTTAATGCATCTTAAAGCGAGAAGGGGGGGGGGGGGGGTAGTATAGCGAAAATTTAATCGATAATGAGTCTAATGTTAGACCAGCCCTTGGACGGCTTCCTGTTGCCAACAACACGATCGTAGTGCCTTGGTGCACATCCTACGGTCGTTTAATATCCCGTTTAATATTATTTTTTAATATTCTAGCCACTTCTTGCAGTCTCCGAAAGTTTGCCGTGTACTTGGCCGCAATTTGTGGAGGTGTGCGGCTGCATAGTAACTGAGACTCTGAACATTCGTCTTGGTGCAGCGCATATGACTCGATTCCTCGGCATTCAGCTTAATCTGCACTGACTAGCCTCTTATAAGCGCGACTCGATACGCTGTGAAACTGAAGTAAAAGAGCTTAGGCTTTCTTTTTTTTTACTTTGTTGAGGAGGCTCAGCTCTTCAAAGTCAAATTTATTTCAGCACCAACGTCCACTGGACAGGTGGAATGTTGAGGGGGGCAAGCAAAAAGCCTAAGAAGGCTTGACAAAGGCCAGCATCCCGTTTGCAGGGGGCCGAGCGAAGCAGAGCCGACTTGATAAAAAGTTCATGTAAGTTGCACGAAACAAGCAAAAAATAAAAAGCACATGGCAGTACAAACAAAACTAAGTACAAGTACATTAATATCAATACAAGAATTACAATGCAAGTGAAATGAAACAAAAAAAGAGTGGAAGAGCTGATTACAAGGTAAGGCTGACACTATAGAATTTCACAAGATTGGAAACTTGAGAAAATAAAAGCTATAATATACATACAAAGCAGAATCACTGATGGGTCATAAAAAGTGAAGAGTACGTTTATGGAAATGAGTAAAATGCTCAGAAATTTAATACACTTGGTAAAGTGTCCCGCAGCATCTGGTGACCGTAATTTGTTCGTATGTATGGCAACTGCCATTGTTCTGTGCTTCTTGTGTTGTAGACACTTTGCCGTAATTTCATATCTGCAAGTTCTTTGAGATAAGGGTCGTTATTTTTCATCGAGGTGTGGCAGCATGAGGCAAGCACTGAATTGTAGAGATTTGGCAATGGGATGAGGTTCAGTTTTTCCAAAATGGGGTTGATGCGCGCTTCATTAACCGCATTTGAAATGATGCGCACTGCTTTCTTTTGTAACTTGTGTATTTTATCTAGGTTCGCAGCAGTAGTAGTGCCCCAAACTAAGTAACAATATCTTAGTATAGAAAAAAAGCGGCTATGACAGAACATTAACTTTATGTTTTGATTGGTTTGGTTCATGGGGTTTAACGTCCCAAAGCGACTGAGGCTATGAGAGATGCCGTAGTGAAGGGCTCCGGAAATTTCGACCACCTGAGGTTCTTTAACGTGCACTGACATCGCACAGTACACGGGCCTCGAATTTCTCCTCCAAAGAAATTCAACCGCCGCGGCCGGGATCGAACCCGCGTCTTTCGGGTCAGCAGCCGAGCACCATAGCCACTGAGCCACCACGGCGGCGCCTTTATGTTTTAGGGCAAAACGAATCGCATGGGCGATCACATCCCAAAACTACGAGATAATTTAGAGCAGGTCATCTGAACGTCATCTGCAAAGTATCCCGATTGCATCAGCTTTAACACAAGAGAGTCGCCTCACTACCACTGTTTTCTTTTTCTGTACACTGTCGATTGCTGGTTAAATATTGATGGTCGAGTTTCTTCTCTCCCGAGTCGTTGACTCTCTATAGAGTGGCCAGTGTGCGACGCATTTGCGCGGCATGGCGTGGAAGTTACATAACTGAACGCTTTGATGGCTTCGCCCACACTCGCGCTTTAAGCGCGCAGTTCCCCACTCCTTCGGCGAAGGCGGCGCAGTATGCGCCTATTGTTTTCGCGAAAGGTTTTCTGCCTCTCGGCGCTGAGTTGGACTCAGACCCTTACTTGGCTGTATCATGCATCCTCTCTTTGCGTATGCCCGCGGGAACTCTGGTACTTCACGCTCAGCAATTTCCCATGAACGGTGGCAAACTGACCTGGCGTTGGTGGTTTGGCTTCAAACGGAGTGAATTTGCTCAGGGCGAAGTTGACCTCCTTTTTTTTTTTTTTGCGTGTCCCCACGCACCCACTCACCCCTGCACCCCCGGAAAAAAAACTCCTTCCAAACTTCATTACTCACTCTAGCGGAATTGTGTTAGCAATTGCCGAGGCTCTCTAGCCCTGTCTCGAATTCATTTGGTTGCAAAACCTCGTGCCTCTTGGCAGCCAACAAGACATTGTTCTCGCCAGGTAATTTTCATTTAGAAAATGGAGCATAGGGGCGGTAAGGCCGGAGGTGTTAAGGCCTTCGTTCAGAGTACAAAAAATACCTGTGAGTAAATCTGACGCCTGTTCACTCGGAACATACGAATTTCAAGCCTTCAAACCGTCCCGCACAGGTTTATAGCAATGACAGCGCTTTCATTCTGCGCCATGCATTTTGTTATGTGCGGCCAAAACCACGCGCTGCATTCAGTGGGCAGACGCTTAGCGTTTCTCGAGGTCTACTCTTGCATGGAATGGATGCCACATACAAACGATAAATTAGTGGTCTCTTGTTCCGAAATTTTATTTGATTGAGCGGAAGCGTTTTGTTTATTGGCGACAATTCACGTTTTGGTGCCCCATCACGCATGCTAAATTATAAAGAGAGATATCTCGCCTGCTCGCCTGCTCGCATCCCATTTCCTTTTTTCTTGACAAGAAGACTCATGCAATTTTCACGTATGACGTGTCCGTTTGTGTACATAGTGGGTCGTAGATTGAAAGGGTGCCCGCAGTTCTCCGTTGATGCGATGGGATGCAGATACGCAATTTCCCCGACGAGCAATGCCGCCTGCTCTCTGGAAGCAGCCGCGCCTAGACTTGCGTAATGGCGCAGCGTGCACCAAGTGTTTCCTGCGTAGAATAAGATGCCCTCGCAGAACATTCAGTTCCGGCGGCTGTTCGTATCAACACATCGATCGTCGCCTCTCAGACTGCGTTGAGTATGCGTCTCATCCACAGAAACATCGAGCAAACTGAGCACTCGTCGCGGAAGTCCTCTTCCCTTCAGGGAAATTTCGGGCGGCACCCACGATATTTGCCAGCAAACGCATACACACGTACGCACTGTAATATTTAATAAGTGTGCTGGCAGTCTAGAAAGTTTCCAAGTCTTTCAGGCAATGCTTTATTAACAACTCAGGAATTGTACACCAATTACTGGGCAACTGCAATATCGTGTCGCTTTAGAGCTGTGCATATTTTGGTACGAGCCTTGGAGGCTTTTGACAACTGCTTCGTTGCATCCTTCTGCTGTGGAAACAAGACGCTTGAATCTGCTTCACCTTGGGCGATTCCCAAAAGCGCAATGTTACCCAGAATATTGCTTTGTGTGTCAACTCTGAACTGAATTGTTTCGCTCTTGCGTGAGAACATTGCTCGATGAGAGCGCGCAACGAATGACTGAAATCGATGTAAACTTATTATTTCCAACTTTTTCTTTTTATGCAGGGTCATATACTCCTCGGGTACAGGGACACTAGAAGTTGAACATCTTCGCTTCCCTCTTCGTAAAGGTAAGACACTTACAAGGGTTGTTACTCGCACCAAGAGTGAACTGTAACTGCTTCGGCAGTTGCACTACATTGACTAAATTGTAGAATAAAGCTCGCGATAGCCTCATTTCTTTTACAATAGCGAAACGGTAAGCTTTCATAAAATTTCTTTGAGCGTCGGTTTCTTGGCGGTTTCCGTTCAAATTATGTTAACCGATTGTGACAATTTTCGGTACTTAACTCATATTGAAGCCTCAACACTCTGGAGCGAGTATCGCTAAGCAGTATGCCGCGATAATTTTTCATTAAATACATACGCTAACTTCATTGTTCCAAGTCTTTAGTTGCCGCGTTGTTTATTCTTCTGTTTCAAGAAAGTTTACTCCAGTTATTTGGTTTCTCTGAAAAACTTAGCAAGGGTTTAGCCGTGGTGCTTTCTTTTTCTAGAAGAAAATAAATAAAACCATGGTATATGAAGGCAGAAGCTAAATGTTGATTCAGTTTGCCTAAAGGAAAGCACGCATACCGAAGCTACGTCCTCCTTCAGGCCAGAGACCACCGCGCCAGAGACTAATACGAAAAAAGAAACTGTCCGAAATGTCTCTGCCGTCATTTCCGCTCTTTCCGTGCTGTTTGTAAGCGTCTTAAGGAGAAGGTACTCGAAGCAAGGATCGCTGTTCTTGCGAAGCCAGCGACGAAACTTCTTCGCCTCTTTTCTTTTCTCGCGCACCGCAGCCTCCGAGAGGTGGCCAGGCACTTGATTCGCGAAGTGGCCCGCGGCGCCGGTCCCCCAAGTGGCCGACATCCCCCTCGGCCGGCGCGTGGAGTAGGCGGCCGCGGTGGGAGTGCCAGGGCTTCATCGCCTGTCTTATTGATGCCTCATTAACCTTCGGCATATTGATCTCAGCGGACCGCGCGAGAGCTATAGAGCCGCCGGCGCAGCGCGCGTGGTCGTTTCCCGGCTTCGGTCTCGCTGCCTCCCGACATCGGGAATGCAGCAGCACACCCGTGGGTGGCCATCTTTTCCCACGCGCTGTGAGGGAGGCGCCTCGCAACGGTGCCCGGCGAGCATCGCGGACGTGGGCAGTCAATTGCGTTTACGGCCCTGCTCTTCCCCGAAGGCGCGACGGGAGGAACGACGGCTGCCAATTGACGCGGGAAACTTGTTCGGGCCCGAGGAGGCAGAAGACGGGGAGCTCATGTCTATCCGGTGAAGAGGGTGTCTGGACAGAGCGCGATAACGGGAAAAACAAGCCCGCCAAGCAGGAAATAAAGAGGCTGCAGCTCGATCGTCTTCTTCGGAGATGTGTGAGCGTCTGTGCCAGTGACGCGTGCGAGAGGCAACGGACGACGCGCCTTGTGCCTGTCCGAACGTAGATTTTCCGATGTGATGTCATCGCGGAATGGGAATACGCATCAATGGTGCTTAGGTATTTGCAGTATCATGGTGGAAAAAGTGTATGCCTAGAATTAAATTACTGCGTGGTCCGTTAGCTATATAGAGTTTTATGGCGCAAAAGCGAATAAAGCTATGATGCGCCAAACACAACTGCGAGGTTGGTATCTAAAAGGGACTTGTTAGAACTTGTTAGGTGCAAATAGAGATAGTGCGCGGAAGAATGAAATGTGATAATAACTAACCAATAGCTTTGATCACAACGATTATAGTTGCAAAAACAATTAGTGGTAAATTAAGACTAGCATATGCATTCAGTGGACTTCAAGTTAGACTCTTCCCGGAATATATTCATCCACCACAATTATGCCTTAGTTTATAGGTACAAAGAACACTATAATTTAGTTTTTTTTTCGCCATTTAATTATACTCCTTCGACCGAACATAAAGCTAGAAAAGGGCAGTTGAAAGAGTGGAATAATTGATTGGTTTCACGAGGGAAGCGAGCATGATCTTTTTATATCGAATTTGATAAGTTATTCCTTTTATGATTACAGTGCTATTTTCATAGTAAACGTCAGCCGAATTCTTTTTATATCCATATATAACTTGTAGCTCTTCACGCCAGCATTCAAAACAAATGTAAGATTATTCATTACGGAAGAACACCAATAGCACACGCGGCAGAAGTGGCAGAGCAAAATTACACGAGTCCAAGCCAAGAGAACCTGCCCTTTTCATGTGCGAGGGTCGAACCTCGGCTTAAACAAGCGAGCACAACCTAGTTTACCTGTCAACGTACAAAACGCGTCTGCAGTTCTTATTTTCGGCACGGTTTGTTCGCGAACAGTGTCTGCTCTACCGTAAGGTGCTGTCATTCGAGACGAAGGAATCTGTCAACTTCGCAGCTGCAGCATTCGAAACACGTCTTTCGAGTGGCTTTTAACAAAATGTAGACACCTGTCAGCAGGGACTAGAATGCTCGCAAGTATGTTGAGGAAATTTAGCGATATAAGCTTTTTTTTTTTCCTGGCCACTCCACAGACAAAGACGTTGACGCTGAGTAGACTACATTTTTTCGTTATTTTTTCTTATCGAGCTCGCAGCTGGAATGAGCGCTTGAGGAAGCTAACGTTCGTAGCGCGCCCTATCTACATCGCCGCCACTTTTGCTGCCAGCGAGCCATTTACGCTCTGTCACTCCATCTGAATCTCTTCCTGCGGCGAAGCGTTCGGCGTCGTGCCAGCGCACAAGACTGTCGCTGTTGACAGGTAAAGTGCACTCTGAACGCGACAGCAATGACTTGATGGCGTGACGGCACTTGCGATAAAGCTGCGTTGCTTGTGCGCGAAGCATTAAAAAGAAAAGTGGCGGGGAAAGAGTTGCTGAAGCTGGTGTGCCGACGAGAGCTGTGTTCCCCTTTTGAACTTAAAAAGCCAGTACCGAAGCGATTATACGCTGAGAACATGAAGTACGCAAGCGTTGTTCTAAAGGCGGTACATTTGGCTCTGAGCGTCAGGAAAGGGATGCAGGTCGTGAGTGACGGGTAGTTTGCGCGAGAATTCAGTTTACTTACATTTTTCAATCCTTTCCGCGCATTTCTTGCGTTAAGCCATAATTGAAAAAGCGACCAATGCGACCAAGGAATCCTGACACAATACTCTTGGAACGCCACTTTATTACGTCACAACCACGCTCGCCGTTTGCTTGATATAGCATTCAGTGGCTTCCCTTTTACAAGAGTCGTCGGGTGTTACCGAAATAAAAGTAAAGCGAAGGAGACACGGGAACATTCGGCGGTAGTGAGGCAAACCGCTCTCCGCAGCGACCATGTCTGCGTCACGTAGACGCGTACAACGCATGCTGCCCGGGAGACGCCGCGCCCGACTTGTCTTCCCCGCAGGCTGCCAGCGAATCTACTGTTATTACGTGTCGTGGGCGGCATATCATCGTTCTGTTGGATTTTCCGCCGGCGTCGGCCAAAAATTAGACTACTAGCTGTTGCCGGTGACGCCCCCAAGACGTGCCTAACGAGTCTACAATCACATTGTGGTGATTATTCGCTCCCGTCGCCCTCTTGGCTGCCCCAGGCATTTTCCCTCCGTTCGTTAAACGTCTGCTGATGTTCTACTTAGCGTAATGAGTTCCCGGTCATTAGGGCGGGCATTGTGTTCGCTTGCGGTGCTCCAGTCACGTTTGCCAGGTTGCCTCCGTCGTTTGCTCTGCGAGAAGCCGTCGGGGAAGGCGAGCCAGCGAAGACGTGGCCGCGCCGTCCTCCGGCTCTGTCGAGCTCGGTAACCTTGCGCCCCAGCCATTCCGACGGTTAATACTCGCGCAGAAAGAGGTCGCAGAGTCGTTCCACGCCTCCGCGGGCATACACGGGCCACCTAACGCTCATGCTGTGCCCCGCAGCTTCAAGAAGCAGGTGTAAAGCGATGTATTCTGACCTAACGTCGCTTCAAAATGCCCTTGGAGTTGTATAGAAAAACAAATTAATTCCAGAAGAATAACAACAAAAACGAAAAAATGTAGGCGGTTGAAAACATTCAGAAACGCTTTCGAAGTGTTTTCACAAGACACGTGACTCTGATTATTTTCTTTATCCTACTGATAGAATAAATGGTCTCACAGATGAAAATTTGTGGCCACTGAATAATATATGCTTTAATATTCTGGTTGAAACGTTTTGCGAAACAACTGCAAGTGTTTTAGGCACGTGGTATTCTAATAGTACCATGATAATTCCTTAATGCTTGGTTAATGCTTGGTTTGGTTTGGTTTGGTTTGGTTTGGTTTATGGGGTTTAACGTCCCAAAGCGACTAAGGCTAAGAGTGACGCCGTAGTGGAGGGCTCCGGTAATTTCGACCACCTGGGGTTCTTTATGCCTTCTCACATTTTAATGTCTGCTTGATGTAATGGTGTAATTAGACTGAATTTTAGGAACCAATTCTTTTGCGCTCTTTTGCGCTCTGACGTTATGGAATGATTATCGGTGGTCGGGGAGCGGAGTAGGTTTTTGTGAACATGATGAAATGAACGAGAGTAATATATTTGATCTGTCTTAAGCATAATATACCTACTTAAAGGGGCAGTCTACTGGCTTTTATCGACCATATTTTCTTTGCGGCATTTGAAAGCTCACTGCCCATATAAGCGCATACCCTGCTACAGAGCTGATAAACACGGAAAAACAACTGAAAGCGTAATTTTTACGATATGGGAATGTTACTTTCTATGGTATTCGGCCTTTGCGGACCCTACCTATACAAACACAACTACCCCGCTGTGTGGGCGGTGGGCAATGCAAATCCGTGGTGGCAGAAACGAGCGTGTCATTAACTGAGATGCTTAGGTATTATTAAAGCTACAGGTGGAAGCTGTGTTTTTGAAACCACTTTTTTTTTTGCGGGTAGCAGCGCTGCAGAGGACAGCGTCACTGTCAGCACAGTGGCTGTCTGCATTTTCAGACATTCTAGAAAATGGCGAAAAGGGAGGGTTCAACAATGAAAGAAACGATGAACAGCTTCAAAACGAAAAAAAAAATAAGATCTGGAGTATCTTCCAGCAAAAATTACGCTCCGTATGGCGTTCAGACCTACTCATAGAGTGTAGTATATTTCACTCAATGCGACTGCATGGAGAGCTGCGATGTTTGAACACGGCATGGCGCTACCATCGGCTCTGACCGGACATTAACGCGATAGCTTTAGTGAGCTCGTGTCACACAAAATCCGGCATCGACTTCATTGACCATGAGCAGAAAATTCACGAAAAATCCCCAAAGAAGGAACCTAGGAGGCAAGTTTGCCACCTAGGTCTCGTGACCTTGTGGCGCCTTCCCAACCTGTTCACCGGATTGTGAGCAAACTGTGCACGGTGGCAGGTGGTAGTTCAGTTAATGATTAGACTCGAGGTGTCGCTCGGGAAAGCAACCTGGGTGGCACAAGCCCCACCGGGGGCAGCAGCTGACATCACAGGGTAGTGGCGCATTGCTTACCCGCTGCACCACTACGTCAGGAGTGGTGTGAGGACTCCCAGGGATTTATGAATGTATAGCGAATGACAAAGCCTGGATATACGGGCATTAACGCATTAAGCTATCGTGTCGTATCCTAAAGGCCGAGCTTAAGGGTCCCCTCTAATTGTTCTTTGCCTATTTAAAATACGATTTGCTGCCAAAACGCCAGTTCTGACCTCGTTATTATCACCATAAGGTAAGATCTACAAGAATGTCACAATATTTTTTACTCGCCTCCGAAAGTATCATAATTACCTTTCGGCAATTAACAGCATCCGTAGTTCTCCAGACAAGCATACATTCTAGAGTAAAACTGTGCAAAATATGCTAATAAGTCATTAGCCATGTAGCCATATAGGTATGATGTTAGCGAATATATAAAGGCAGCCAATCATTCATCTAAAACCGGAGATAAGTTTCCAGACATGTATATTCCGTGAAAGTGTCTCACTGAATTAAGTATTCATAAATTTATGGCTCTCGACACATTCAGTTGTATTATCAGCATAACGGGCATAAAGTATGTAGAGGCCCAAAAATGATTGAGTGTGTATTGGAAAAGTGCAATGATAGTCACCAAGCCTAGGACCGAAATGCAGCTTGGTTAGGTATGCATGCATCTGCATTGACTTGCAGTGTGCACAGAACACAATCAGTAAATAAAATGTTCGTATCAACAGCGCACATTATTAAGTCTGATGAATCATATATATTAATGAGACAGCATTTAGGTTGTCGCCTTGCAAACACCACCCTGTTCCCCGTTATTAAATTCCCTGATTGGTCGAGACGGTCGTGACATCAACACCACCAAATTTGAAAATATGAGGACTAGAACGTTCCAGTACCTTCCATTGGATCGAGTACCTTTCCATTGGATGGGATTATACTAACCCGGCCCACTCTTTTACCTTAATCCACCCACTAGTCTAAATTATATACCACTAATCCAACTAATCCGCCTTAACCTACTACCTGAATGGGCCTACTTCAAAAATTTGGGGAGTCCTTTGGAATATTTGTAAGTGGGCCAATTTCCAAAGGCTATCGCATTTTCTTTAAAAATGGGGTTAAGAAGACTCCAAGTTTTCGGTATGTCATAAATATAAACTACAAATAACAGAGACCCCAGTAATGAGCCCCGTGACACACCTTGCGTGATGGCTAGCTTGTTGGAATAGTTAGAGCTAAGGGGGACATGCTGAAAACGGTTATTTGCATACATAACAATTAAGCATAGGCTAATGCAGCGCAATCCGTAACAACTTAATTTACGAAGGAGAACGTTATGACAAACGCTGTCAAAAGCTTTTCTAAAATCTCAAAACCAGCCAAGAGACAATTTTATTTTCAATGTTATCAATAATTTTATCTTTAACTCTTAGCATTGTTTTTTTGTGCCTTCTTCAGAAACTCGTACGGTTAATTAGTTTTAATATTGTGTTTGGTAAATAAGTTTTGTAGCCTGCAGTTGATGGCGCCTTCAAAAACTTAAGCTATTACAGGTGGTACAGAAACCGGTACAAACTTCGTAATTTCGCTTCGATCACCGCCTTTCTGGATCACCAGGAAGTCCACAGGCTGTGAGCATGAGGTGTATTATGTGAGCAAGAAGTGCTCATGTGAATGCGAACATTGTTTTAATGGGATATGCTTTATGACGTCGTATCGAGAATTTGGTATGGGTGTGATAAACACTTGAGGGGCTGCATGAAGCTCAGGTTCAGCGACATCCGAAATGCATGCATTCACGAAAATCTCATTCGTAGCTGTTGCTGACTCGCAACCAGTGCGTTTGCTGCTGGCTGTTATTATTGAAGATCCCTAAGTGTGTCCATTAAAATTAGTAATTTGGTTCTCTCCGGGGATTTTTGTAATCAGCACGTATTTTGGTGAAACGCTGAACATAAAAATTGGTTTGACAAATTTGAAATAACTGCCTATTTTTTTTTCATGAATACTTCATATTTACTACAGAGCTCTAAGCTACGACTATTCACAAATTCTGGACACAGTTTTATTTTTTCTTTTGAATAAGTTCATAGAGTGAGTTGGTCATCCCGTGTTTCCTAAATTTTGAAGGTTTCTTTTTTTCTTCTTGTAAGGGAAAGGCATCATTATAGAGTTCTAATCGTGCGTTTCGAATGTATTGTCCCTGATATGGTTATCAATTATAGCTTTAAATCTTGAAAGTTTAGCTAACTAATGCTTGATGTTTAAGTTTTCCTACTTAAGAGACAGGAAATAATGGTCGTCAAATTACTTTTAATTCTACGTATCTATCCAAAGTACCATGGATTCCGTCTTTCGAAGGAACCCCCAAAATGAGGGTCGTTTCCGTGGGAGATGCACGGTACACCGGAGCTGCGATAATCCGAACCCTTGGAAATGATCCGAGAAATGATACCTGACGAAGTATACAGGTGCTCTTACCATCGGAGTGGCTTCTATTCGAGGACTCCGAGACGAGCGCCAGCTTTCCCATTACTGTACTTTTCCGCTATTAGCCTTGCATTAACCCCAGCCGTCGCAAATGGACTCTCTTGTAAGCTCAAGCAACATCCGGACGTTCGAGTCATGATAATTTCTTTTCTGTTTCCTTTTCCTCTAGGTCGACTAAGCTCCCCAGAATGAAATGGTGTGTAATGTGAGCTGACAGTAAATGAAGTGACCTCATTAAGTAAATGCATGGGCCTACATAAACGGCAGGCACATGCCTTTCCAGTCTTTCTCTATACTTGCGGCGTAGTATTGCTACTCAATTCACTGCCAGCGAATAACCCACTTCCGTGATGCCATCATTCCTTCGTAACTCTTTAGGCTGAGTTCTGATTGTTGCGGCTAACTGCAGTACATCGGCATATAAAGAAGAGGGCGGTTTCATAACTTTATAAGCGCATAGCTAAAAATTCAGGGGGGGGGGGGGGGGGGGGACTTTGTTGACCTAAAGTGAGGTGAGGCGAAAGCCTTAAGCGCAGTGTTACTGCTTGCGTCACTGATGTGTGGTCAAGATGTTAAGCTTCGTCTCTAACAGTGGAACGCGACAGCGTCTTGCAACGCTGCCAGGGAGTCCACAGAACACCATCGCCCATTCGGCTCTACGCCCTGCTCGACGGTAAATTGGTTTTTGAGGAAATGAAATGTATCTCTCTTGCATATCTCGGTGAAAACCTGAACCTCACCGTAAGGGAAGGGAGGAAGATGGGAGTGAACGAAGACGCCGTATTAGCTAGACGCGCCTTTGTTCATTCCAAATCATCGAGCTGGCATGGCGGAGTGGTTAGCGTGCTCGTCTCGCACTTCCGAGACCCTGGTTCGATTCCCCAACTCAACCGATTTCCTACTCGGTTTTATTTATTTATGTGATCTGACTAGAAAGGTTATCTAAGCTAATTGGTCTTTACTATTGTTCTAATGCCATCCATAATGTCCTGTCACTCACCTGTCAAGTGATGGAACTCTCTAGAATGTTCGCCACAATGTCAATGAAACGTCCAGCAAAGTCTAACTATTAATGATGGTTAATAATAGTTAAGCATGAATTGCACATTTCGTGATACTAGTTAATGTATTGTTAGTGATAGTTAACGTGTCCTTAACTAGTGCACTGATTAATTAGTGTTAGTTAAGGTGCAGGCGAAGTGCACAGTCCCACATGCCACTTCTTAACTCCTACTAATTACCAATTAGTCATTTAGCCATTAAGTACAATGATAAATTCATGAAATCTCTTTATATCACGTTCCGATGTCTTTCGATTGCACCCAATTAAATATCGATTGGCTATTGATTGGCATATGCCCATATAAGGCATGCATCCGAAACGCGGACACATTTGCTAACACGTCTTGGTCACGACAGTATGAGGCATTAAAGGCTTTCGCCTTAAACCCGCGCGCACATGTAAGTTATGGAACACCTCATAATTTTGTATGTTCGCACCACTCCTTCTGACGCTCGGTTTGTTGTGTTATCATTTGGTCATGTACTTTTCTGTAAGACGCTAATTATAAAAAAATAGAGGTCTTCGTTCTGTTGAAGCCTACTGATTTCTAAATGCGAAGTTACGCTGCTGTCGCTCACCGCGCCTAAAGCCTCAGTACGCTACACAACGTTTGGCATCCTAAGGGCCACGTCTTGGGCTCACTACACCAGCGTTGGGCCAAAAAAGTCACTGACAATTACGATACTTTCTAATGCGAAATTGAGCGCAGCTCTTTAAGTGTTTTGACTTTGCGCGTGCTTCTTCGAAGAAATAATGGGCTGACCGCCGGTGCTAAACGTCCTTCATATAGAGGGCGCTCCACGTCTATTCGTCTCTTCGCAGGCGCGCACGCGCACAAACCGTCCACAGTACAAACGCACTCTCACCCTCGCGCTGAGGCTCGCGTCGCCATTGGTGCGAGAGTTATTGAGATTTCGAGTTTCTTCTCTCCGACTTGGCGCCGCAGCGCGCAAGCGAAGTGGAGAGGGCATCACACAGCGCACACAAGGTTGTACGCTCTCCATGGGTAAAAAGGGGACAAGCTTCTAGGTCTTTCGGCGCGCGCGGGCGTGCGAGTGGCGGCACTTTATGCGCCCGAGAGGCACGCATCTGCTTGTGTTTTTACAGCGAAAACTGTTAAGTGCCCGTTCCTGGGTTTCGCGTCTAGTAGGATAGGAGTAGTAGTAGTAGTAGTAGTAGTAGTAGTAGTAGTAGTAGTAGTAGTAGTAGTAGTAGCAGCAGCAGCAGCAGTAGTAGCTGTAGTAATACGTCGCAGTAGTCGGCGTAACCGATGGCTGCGTCGCCATGGGATCCGAGGGTGGTTACCGTGGAAGGAAGACGGAGAATATGGCGAGAACAGAGGAGTGTAGCGGGGTCCATCTGCTCCAGCTGCTGCGAAACGCGCAGTTGAAAAGTGAGTATGTGGGGAGAACTAAAAAGAGTACTCTGGAACTATACAGGTATAAAATAGCACTCATATTCTTTACCTCAACACATCCTAAAATACAAATACCTTAAGAGCTGTCGCTGAGCCTCGCATTACAGTGTCGTAACGGTGCTGTCAATTTTTTTAGTGTTCGGCCCTCGGTTACGCCCACAGTGACGGCAACAGGCGCCGCTCAACCCTGGAACGGGCACTTAAGAGCTGCTTAAGAGTCGCGGAACTTTGACCTAGTCGTCCGCTAATGACCATGTGAGACCGCCACCGTCAATGCCACTAGTCGTTTCACTGGCACTACACAGCGAAGCACAGTTTATTAAGTTGGTCTTGCAGTGAACAACACTAAAACTGCTCGTACCAAATGTT
Source organism: Amblyomma mixtum (assembly GCF_055824585.1). NCBI lineage: Eukaryota > Metazoa > Arthropoda > Arachnida > Ixodida > Ixodidae > Amblyomma > Amblyomma mixtum. The sequence goes on along the minus strand of NC_143014.1, from coordinate 170,055,725 downwards.
GTTGGCAGAGCATTTGATTTTCCAGTTATTACACTAAAATTTCGTGCACCGTGCACTTACAAACATCAGAAATACAGCGCAAAGTGGGCGGCAAAGAGCACCCCGCAATGGTTGTTGTTACCCAAAAAAAAGCATCTATTCTACACGCGCACGCCAAGAAACTGGCTCTCACCTTGCGTCAAGATCAGGATGTGGGCCTTTCAACGGAACACGAGCAAAATGTGCGCGCTTATATAAGCAACTGCTATTGTCTTTGAAACTCGTCTAAAAGCAGTTGGTAAGACACCTGCCACAAGCTTGGCTCCTAAAACCATACATAGTTGCATATATAGCGCAACCCGCACATGTGCCACTGCCGATGGTGGCCCCATTGGGGAAGAAACAGAATCAGTGGTCAGCATTCCCAGAATGCTTTGCTCCATCGTGACTTTCCAAACCATATGCGAGCTTTAAATCCGGGCACGATCGCGGAAACTGCAAAGTGGGGTCAAGAAAGCATTTCTGCTTTAATAATCCCAACTTCAGCGCAACTGCAGTTTTTCTCTTTTGGGGTAATTTAAACAGTGTGCACGAAATGGGTATACTACACCTTTCCGGTGGTAGATGTGGCGAGCAGTCTGCCTTAGGTATCAGTGAGCCCACAGCCGTGCAGCTCAGAAGACGCATTGTTTGGTTTTGTTCCATTTTGCAAGGGTATTTTTAAGTGATTCAGTGCATTTCGTTTCACCCGAAATTAGTGGCGTTATTGAGCAGGAAATATGCATTAAATTCTGTTTCGAATTTAACAAAACTGCTGCAGAAACCCATCATATGCGACAAAAAGATTTCAGAGCCAATTCTACAATCCAAAGCAAGCCGTTTTTGTGGCACGAACCCTTCAAAGAAATCTGAAGGTCTGTCAGCGGAGATAAGCGTTCCGGACGACCGCCAACAAGGATAACACCCGGAACAATAGCGGAAGATCGCGAGGTTATCCTTGCCCATCACAGGCGAACTATCCACGATGTTTATGACATGGTAGGACAGTCATACGAGACAGTCATGAGATATCTCTGTGAGTAAATTCAATCTGCTGAACGAAAATCTACTATGCTTTGCGCATCGCAGAGGAAGAAATGCTTCAGTTAAAAAATGTGTAAGATAGCCAAACGGAAATCAAAATATGCAAACTTCCTTGCGGAGAAAACAGCGCGCAAGCCAGACTTGGTAAGAGGCTTACCAAGAATACGTAAGAATGACAGATGACACACAGCTTGCACCTCTGTTGTTATTTTCTCATTGTGTGCTGCGAGTGGATGCTCCTATGCAAGCGGAATTCTTCAGTTGGTTGAAGACAAGCACTACTTCTTTTGAGAGATACCGTGTGAGAAGGGCGACCACACTCCTAGTACCCAGATTTCCACCCTCGAGCTCACAGTATCTAGCTTCCCGCATTGACTAAAAATCTGTAATGCGAAATTCCCGAAGATTGAGTCGATGCAGAAGCATTTGAAGCATTCGTACGGTGAATGTGCTGCTTGTGGAGGGAGTTTGTATTCGTGATTTCTGCCTTTGTCCGCCGTATCATGCTGCATCCATAATAAGGGTTTTCTATGATGACGTTTTTGCCCGCACAACACGAATTGTTGGCGAGTTGGTCGAATTTTAGAAGGTTGAAAGATGGAAGGTTTTCAACCTTCAGCATAGTTGCAGTACCACTCGGTTCTGCATCGTCCTACAGTTTTCAGTTTGCTGCCATGAGTGATATTCTGCAGAGGTACAATGTTTTTGTGTTATGTTTTGTCCTTGGGTTGTTTTTGTTGCTGACTTACGTGCGATAAATGCTATTTCTTCTTCATCGGATGAATCGACACCTAAATAAGTGTCGCCCTTGAAACCTCTTCCTGTCCGCACGAAAAGTGCTTCCGCTGAATGTTGGCATCTTCTTCGGAAGAAAAAAACGTCCACTGTTACATACGGACTGTGGAAGTGGTGATATTTACGCGACACAAGCAGTCACGTGTAACTGAAATATTTTTATAGCTGTAGTAGAAATGCGCTGGGTATAAAAAGAACAAAACGATACACGACTGGCCAAAGCGCTAGACCCATTTGTCGCATTGTTTATTGAAATATGACTGCGCTGCCTATTCTGATATAGGGTCTCCAGGTCCCAGTGATTCCATTTTACTATTTCCGAAATATTTCAGCGCTTGTAAATAGGATTTGCCGAAAGAATATATTTTGAAGAAGTAACGTGAGGCTTACTTGTACCCTTCCACGAAATTCGAGAAAAACAAATATGGTTTTCTTTCTTCTACACGGTGCAACGGCGGACGTGGTGCCAGGCGATGGTGGCAGCAAAGCGTACGCAATTTCTATATTAATTTTCTACCTACTAGCATTTGTAGGTCAGGTGAAAGGCCGCTAACATGTGTTGATGAATTGCTAAATGTCGGAACTGCTGCAAAAACAGTTGGGCTTTCTCGCTCAATTCCAGACTAGTGACCTCTAAAGTTGGTGATTTCATTTGGTATCACTGGGCCCGAAAGGGCACCGGGAAAGCTGGCACCGGGAGCCCCGTCCACAACTGTTTCAACATACGGCGTGTGCTCACATATTGACTGCTTTTGTGGCGTGAAGGAAGAAAGAGGCAATTTAGGAAGAAAACAAGCGAGGGGTTCGGCGAAGGGCGAAGGGAAGGCAGTCGACCCGGGACACTAGCGAGCGGATGGCGTGCTGCGCCCCGCGCCTGGTGCGGTTGGCACGTCTCGCCTCTGAATGCTGTGTCGAGTATGTGGCTCAAGGCCACAGGGTGTCGATGTATCGATTTTTTTTCTGTCGCCTTTCGCCGGCAGCTGACTATAACGTGTTCGTGGCTGATATGCAAAGCTTTTATTCTTTCTTTCCTTCTTTTTTTTCACCGAACCGAATGGGCTCGCACGGCGTTATCTGCTTCATGTCCCCTGTGTTGTTTTGGGCCTGAAGGTATCAATTTTCTTTGCATGCGACCGACTCGGATTCTCGATTTGTTTCGCACCGTTTTGGCGGCTGCATTGTTCCCAGTGCTCGTGCATCTGTCATTATAGCTCCTGTGTCTATTCACCGAGGAAGGAAAAGGACGCGCACATTGCGCTTTTGAAGTAAGCAGTGTTCTCTCTCAAAAAAAAAAAAGTTAGAAAATTACGCCTAAAAATTCGCGATGCTTTTCGATAATGTATGACTGGCAGTTCGACAAAGATACTGCGCTCAAGCACTCAGTAGCCCCTTAGTTTGTTTGTTTTGTTTTTTTTTAAGAACAGTGTGAGACAATGTGGTTGAGTGACGGTGCGTGCCAGCCTACAGCCAACCGACTTTTTCAGGCGCGGACGCAGCAGTACGAGGACTTTTAAGAGAGGCGGTAAAAGCAACGGCTCTGTCGCTTTTACCTTTTTGGCACTTCATTAGCCTGTCGCTTTGTATAATAGCAATATGGCGCTATAATTTGCTAGAAAGTAAGAAAGACACGTATCTACGTCGAAAAATTTAAAAAGTACAGAACGTGTATGGCAGAAAACAGTTCATTATGTGGAAGGAGATGATAAAGTTATTCAACGTACACTTAAATGGCACTGTTCGCCTTTGGCAGGCTATGCTGAAAAGCAGCAACCGCAGTCTCTGAATTAATCACTTTGTAAGGATCAATTCAGACTATGGTTCCTTTATTTTTATTTACCCTTTTATTTTAGAGCAAGTTGTTTGATAAGATGCACCTCAATAAGGGCCCGATGAAGTCCCCACACCCGTTCAAGCAGCATACCCCTTCCCCGGAACACACGCACACAAACCTGTAGGTTCAGCTATTGCTGGGGACACAGAGAGGGGATAAATTTTATTTCACTTTCAACCCCCAGTCCGGTGCTCTTGGGTACTGTGGTCGCCTACCAGACCTCGCCTAGCACGCCCGTAACGTGCTGGACAAAAGCCTTAACAAGGGTTACTTTGGTTAGTTTGATGCAGGGTTTGGGAAGCAAGCCAGTCATTAGCCTATTTTAGTGTAGCGTTTGGTTTTCTTGCGTACACAACACGTAAGAAAGCTGCGTACGCTAAATCCAAAGCGCAACCACGATTTTAGCTGAACATTTGCGGACCATTCAGCAACACGCGCTAGTGGATATACAACACCCAGATTCAACAACGTTTGGATAAGTACCTAGCGTCACTATGCGTCGAATAAAAGAAATCTGAGGCCGACTTGATCCAAACCAAGCCAAACCCTAGCCCAGTCTATTGTTAGGCTTACAGCCTTGAAAATAAACTGCTATCTCGAAAGCGCCGACAAATTATCGCACATAACTTAGTGTCCGAGTGAGATGACAGACAGCGGAAGCTAATGCTACCGTTCACTGCCAATTTCAGCGCCGAATAAGGTAATGACGAGGTGTTCTAGAACCGAAATGGGCGAGCAAGGCGCTGCCATGTTGCCTCCGCAAGCCCCGCAAGCCCTGCAAGCACCCTCTACTTACGCTATTTTATTGCGTATACGCAAAGGTTTTGCGTACACTGTGCTAAAACTGTTTATTGAGTGAGGCGGAATGGAGGGCTCAATGTATTGCGCTGAGCGTGTTTGTGCGAGATTCTCGAGATACAGGACTCTATGCATCTCCGAAAGTTAAGACTTCTATGGATGCTTGTACGAGAACCCCACAACACGGCTCGGAAGGAATCCCCTTGGGCTCTATACTTTTGACAAGGACTGTACCTCTCGCTTGCTTAAAGAGCCTTAAACACCTATGTAAATGAGAAAATGCTCCTTGGAGACTGCACAGCCCCTTACGAGCGAGATCGCTCCGGTGTAATTTTGCATAAACGCTCAACATGAGCTAAGGAGTCAAATGCACGATATTTATCTTTCACCGATTCCCTCGATTCCCTTTTCCACTTTTCTTCGACCTGTTCCTCTCGCTTACTAGCCGGCTGTCAGCACTATTGCAAATGGCGGCGCTGGAGAGAGCAGGGGTGCTTGCGAGCGCTTACACCTCACGCCGGCTGCTCAACAGCATTCACAATGGCGGCGATTCAATGGATGTAAAAAAAAAAAAAGAAAGAAGGAGGTTTTGGCGGAGAGCTTCGTTTCAGAGTGCTACACACGGTGTGAGGCCGTGCGACCCGGCTGAGGTGTTAACGGCGGCGCGCTCCACCCGCTGAATGTATCCGTTTCCGTGTTCAGGAAGTTATTCAGGGCACTTTAAGCTGGTTTGAATTATTTTAATTTAACAGCTGTCTTTATACCCGGAATATTTTTTATGTGGCCCATACAGTCGCCTGCTTTGTGTACGTTAATCTCGCGGGGAATGATTAAAGTAATTGTCCACAAGACCGACCCATGGTTGCCAAGGAAAGCTATGCAACTCTCTGAAATGTCCATGGTTAAAACGTTTTCCGAATTCGCGCCCTATACCAAACAGGGGCAGCGGCTCTATCAGCCAGGCTGCTCGAAGCGGAAGCGAGTGTTCTATTAATGGGATCCCCCCCAGTGCCACTGAATGAAAAAGATTAGACAACTGCAATTTCATCCCGGCGCCGCCATGCAGTTACAAAGGAAGGCTATGGAGCTTTGTTAGATACTTTTACCATGAGAAACATTATTCCTGGTTGTTTTTAGCCGCGCGGCTGAGTTCAAATAGTGCCGAGTTGTAGATTCGGCCTCGCCGCGCCTTCTGCTAACTATATATCCTAGGTATTTCACTTGACAGAAAGGCTTCCCCGGTTGCGTGTTTACCAACTATACCAAGTATAGCCTTGCAACTCCCAATTTTTGGCGTACCTGTAGATCCCTAGCAATTCAAAAACTACCCCTATTGAATGCCGCACGCCCTGAAGTGAGCGCAAATTGTACAAAGCTGGAAAATTCTTGAAGTAAAGTATAAAAGGGAGACATGTATCGGGGAACTTTAACCACCTTATCGCGAAGAACTCTCTAATTCGAGCCACAAAAATACGTCCAAATGCGGCTGCCAATCTACTGCGCCACAGAGACCAAGAGCAAACTATAGCTCCTTACCGACCTGGCTTGTGTGCGTATGGTCGTGGTGGGCGGCCAGCTGGCTGCCGCTGAAGTGATTGCATTCGCTGTCTGTGCTTGAAATGGTTGGTAATCACGCTCCCATCCCGTTTGGTGGAGGTCTCTGGTTGAAGCTCAGCGCCAGCACCAGCATCAGTTTATTTCTTTTTTTTTTAGCTATGAAGATTATGCGAAGCTGCATAGCTTTCCTTTCTAGCCATGTTGCTGCGCTCAAACGTATTTTAATTATAGTTATTTCCTTCAGCTAAGGGGCATTAGTTTGAATTGTTGGGCAAAAATTGTCTTCTTTTGGCCATAGAGAACCGGTTCCACATTCGGGAAGTAATTGTTTCGACGATACGCACAAAGTGGAAGCTGCTACAACACCTCTGAGATCGGCCCTTCTAGCATGGGTTCCAGTTTCGGGTAGTATTTCACTGGCTGCATCGGATCGCAAAGTGATGCGGCACACTCTGCGTTTTCAGCTCGAGCGCAGTGGTTTCCGTGGGCGCGAGTGAGTCTCATCAATGCACAGATGCGTTACTATGATCAAGGATGCACAGACGAGAAGGTTTCGAGAAAATACCGCAGCGGGCATGTCCGAGAGCTCGTTAAGAGAACCTAGATTTTTTATTCCTGTTTCTGGAGTTTTTTTTTTTTCAGCCTTTTTGGGCCGCAGCTTACTTCGCTGTACAACCTAGACTATTGAAATAAGAATGTAAAAGTGGTACAAAGTGAACTACCTTAACCGTAAAAACAGCACAACGAAGTATATTATTTGCAGCTACACCTGCCCCTCGGAAGCCCTCTGTGCTGATGGCTGGGAGTAACATCTCCAAGTCGTTCCGGCGATGGGATGAAAGTCAGTACTCGGAGCACGATCGCAGCTGGAAAAAGTTGTTAAAGCCAAGATTTTTATAACGCCCGAGGAGGAAACCAGCAGCCGTCCGCACTTAACTGCTCGGTTTGTCGTCAAGTGCGGCTAGAGTGCCTGCGCGAAAAGCGCATTACCACCGTACGCCGGCACTTTTTTCAGAAGATGTAACTCGCGGAAAGCAGCGCTCCTTGGGAGTCGCGATGGCCGGTCGTCGTCCGGCGGCGCAACAAAGGCGCGCGCCTTCTCCGCAGCCGACGAACGGGCGGCTGGGCCACGCGTCGTTAAGCCGTGAGAGATGTGCGGCTCAACTTAAGACCGCAGCCGCGGCCTGTTTCACGCCGTGGCGCGTCCTGCGAAGAGCCGCGTCTCAACGAGCTGCTCCGTGCGCGGGCGGCCGGGAGAATGGATGAAGGCAGGGGACAGCGGCGCCATACATCTCCGCGGCAGCTGTTGCGCTTTCTTAGCGACGCGTCGTCAGCAGGAGCGGCCTGGCGGAAAGAAGCGCCCGCGGACGAGCACGCCAGCCGCTAGCGTCAGGCACCGATCGCGCCCACCTTGGACGCCGCCGAGCACGTTTGTCTTCCCGTGCGACACCCCCCGCCTCGCGTCTCGGCGGCGCGGAGACAAAACAGAGCGCTGAAAAGGAACACCGAGATGTATGGCGACAACAAGAAACAAGGCTCCCGGCCCCAGCCGCACAATGGGTTGCTCGAGCGCGGCTTCCGTCGCTGCGGCCGACAATGGGAGCCGGCCGACGGGAGAGCCGCGTGCGCGGCCAGCGCTTACGCAAAGGAGGCGCCGGCTGGCCACCTGCGCCGTCGCCTCTACAACAACTAGGCCCGTGCATGTCGCAGGCCGCCGGCCACGGTCGAGAGAACAGAGCGGTTTTGCTGCGCCTGTGCTCCCCCGTGCTTTCGGCGGGGCTCGTGCACTACGTAGGAATCAGTTCATGCAGAAAGAAGAGAAGAAACGGGGGGGGGGGGGGGGGGGGGGGGGGGAAGCGGTAAGCGTTAGATGAGTGAAACTTGTAGCCCAGAAGTCTCTATGGCGGCGTTTATCATATACTCGCGTGGCGTCGCAAGAGGAGGCTGTGCAGACCGCGGATTCACTTTATTTAATTTTATAAAGCAGGCGGTCCGCCCGGAGTGCTCTCGAGGCCCAGCCTAGAACAACGCTGTTCCTGGCCATGAACCGGTCTCCACTGTGAAATAGACGTCTAATGGAGGCGGCTGCCTCTGGCAGCAATTACGCGTGCAGCGCGTTACTGTGATTTTTCATAAAGGTTTCCTGATACCAAGCTCTAAAAGAAGCCTTTTTTTTTCACTTCAGTTCTCACGCTGCACGACATCATCGCCCAAGCAGGTGCTGTGCTTTGTTCCAGTACAACGCAGACAAGCACTAGGCTCGATCCTTGCGCTTGCATGCATGAGGTTCAAGACACGCCGATACGTGTATCTGTTCCCATTCGCCCCAACGATCACGTCGGAAGAAAATTGCTGGTGAAAAGTATCGCCATTCGTGGAAATAACCCGTAAGCAGAGTGAAAAGAAGAACGCCCGCGGTTCGGTACCAAATGAAAAGAAACGAAAGTTATAGCGGTGCTGACATTGTCAGTGGGAATCACCTCCAGAATGCCGGTCGGTAGCGCCATCTCAAAAATAATGCCCGAGCAAGCCGTTAATAAAAGGGCCGTCCAACTTGATTAACGGCACCAAGAAATGTACGGGTGTTTCCACGGGTTGCACAGCTAACAAATTAATAACCGCGCGCGGCTTACAAGTGCTTCGCTTCATGTGTACGCGTTTCACTTCGAGTAAATTGCGCCTGAAGTGCGAGTTTGGAAAACGTTATTTATTATTGTTGCTAATTAAATTCTGTGACTCCTTAATACAAAATTCCTTCTGGAATTGTGTCTGTGGGGGGGTATTGCTGAATTCTTCGCAGGAACAAACGTAAAACCAACCCTTCGTAGTCGCTTTGAGGCTCCATGTTTTAACAATGCAGGTCCCGGAGTACGTGAACATTTATTCTAATTGTACTGCTCCTTCCGGTTTCGGTGCGGCTATGAAAAGTTAAAAAATGATAGACTTAGCTACTAAATTTCACCAAGAGTGAAGGCGGAAATGTGTATTGATTTGAAACACGTATTTAAACTGGCTGGTTTGTGTCTGCAGGAGGGCAAGATGTGAATGTTCATGCGCCTGCCGACATAAAAACTGTGGCCAATGGCGAGCAGTTAAAAAAAAAAAAAGCAGTATACTGTGTAGGTTACAATGGTGCATCGGGAGGTGCTTTTGGTCGTATCTAGCGCACACCAAGAATTAAAATCATTGTGCTCCAAACCTTCGCCCTCCTCCTTTTTCTGTTTATTAATTTTTCACAATAAAATCAATTTCCTTTTACTAATTACCTCTTTTTTTTTCCTCTTTGTTATGACATTTAACGTCCGAAATTAATTTGTTATCGGTTTCTTGTAGGAACAAAACGCGGGATTAAACCTGGAGCTAGCTCTGTCTCGGAAAATTTCCTAATTCTGTTTCTTCTGATCAAATTTTGCTTTCCCCAAAATCAAATGACATGAAAAAATCCACTTGCGCTACAGCTTAATCAGGGCTATCCTAGTTTCATTAATGCATATGGGCGCACGTTTTTTTGTTTTCTAATTTAATGTTTTTAAAAGCTGCTACAATCTGAAAACTGCGTGCTCATATATCTGCAGTACACAACTGTTCAGCATTTCCGCTTTAGGCCAATGCAGTCCCCTTTTTGCGCTTCTAAGTGCGCGAAATAAACTTGCTCGAAAACTGCCGCCCGAGGATTATGTACCAAAGCCTCGCTCGAGGCTCGGACTGCAAGAGGCACTTACAACTTGACTAAGTTCAGAGGCGCGGTGTTAAAAGCGCACTCCACCACGGAGGAGGCTTTCGCTGAAGAGGCTCGGTTGGCCTGCGTCTTCGCGCTTTTTAACGGAAAGTCCTTTGCTACCAAGCCTCTGCGGCGACCGTGTCAGAAGTTCAGGAGCACTTTTGGCAGGGCTCGCTCCTGATGGCCTATCTCGGTAGAATCGTGCACTGAAGTAAAGGCAGGAGCACACGAATAAACAGGTTATGTTCGGCCAATCGCGCGTTGATTGTAACTAGTTGGCAGTGGGGAGCGTGTGCAGGACGTATATACGCAATGGTTTCATTAGTCGTGAAAGACATGAGAGCGCAAAACGGCAACACGGACGAGTAAGGGAACAGGACGAGCGCTGCAGTTTCATTAGTGCCTGCCAGCTGCCCCGACCTAATTGAGCTCTGTCTTAATGCGCAATACAAGCACTGCATGCCAGACACAACAGCAGTGCTAAGAGCGGTACGTAGCCCACCGGCATTCTTAGTGGCAACACTTGAAGAGGTTCGCAGTAGGAACAGCTGTGAATGTGTGAGTGGTTACCCTGAACTTTATAGTTCAAGTCGACCTCAACGCCAACGCATGCATTCGTCTTCTCCCTCTCATCCACTCTTTCTCTCAATATTTAATCGACATGTCAGTCGCTCTCTTGCACTGATTAATTTTCTTTCAGTCAACCAGTCACATGCATGCACACACACGCAGGCACATCTACATGCACCCAAATGCGCTATGTCGGCCAGCCCTGTGTGTCTTGCCTCATTCATACTTGGGTCATCATGGCCGTCTTCTTGCGTTGCGAAACGGAACTGCACCAGCCAGACTGATTATTGAGCCTCGCGCTCAATATCCTCTAACCTGTACCATCCAGTCCACAAAAGGAAAAAAAAAACACAAAAGCACGCTTCCTTCGAGAGCGCCGGTTACGTAAAAAGTCTGCCGCAAGAGAAAGAACAAGAAAGAAGGAGATGAGCCAAGAGTAAGGGGGGATTAAGACAAGGTGGGCAGAGATTAGATAAAGCTAAAGACTGAAAAGCTTCGGTAGGGCTTCGCTGTCAGAACGATTAAAGAAAAAATGAAGTTTCAGCCCATGGTCTTCTTATATCCTGCCTCATTTGGAAAGAGGGAAGAAATAAAAAAATCCGTAAATATGAACGGAATGTTAAATGAAGCGTAGCCGGCTAATGCATCGGCTGTTTGCTCTAACGAGTCATTGGCTGGCGCAAAAGCAAACAAATCGACGAAACAAAAGAAAAATAAAGCGAGACTGTATGGATGGCCTGCTTTCCATCGCCCTACTACCCCGCGATGAAAAACTTCAGGACAAATTTAATATTATTAGAAAGTGGGTGGCATGCAGAGCGTCCCCCCGGAGCTCAGAGCTTTTACTAGAGCGTATGATGATAGGTAGGCGCTGACTGTAGCAGGAATTGTCGCCTTCAGGAAGGGGAGTAGGAGTTTACGAAGGAAGGAAAGTTGTGGTAGCTGTCTGACTGTGTATAGACGCCGTGAGAGAAATCATTAAAGGAGCGAAAAGAGGAAAGGGTGAAGAAGTGCTATCATACATACCACGCACCGTCAAGTGTGCGCGAGCGCGTCAGACCCTCCCATGCTCGGCGGGACCATGATGCCGGAACTCTCTATAGAGTGCAAAACAGAATTGCTAAAGCCGATTTATTCCCTGTACCCCAGTTGTCTTGTATCGCACCGTCGAACTCCAGAGCTGTCACTATAGTTTTAATGTGTAGTATGAAAAATTGAGTCCCCGTCGTCTGCCCCCCAAAAAAAACAAAAAAAACTGACGCCCTATCTCGTCACTGGGAGCAGGTCTAATGAATGAAATTCTCTTATTTTGCCGATCTACTCGCGTGTACATGGGTGTTCATAGCCATCAGAATCTACGCTATTCTGCTGCTAAAAGGTCCTATGTCTGTGATATGTTATAAGCCGGCGCTTTGAGCCTAGGCTGCACACATATGCATGAACCCACTGCTCCGCAAGTTGGTATGCAAACCACACTTTTCGCTGTTTTGTAAGCAATTTTATTCTTGGCGAATAAGCCTCGCAAACTTTCTGAACCAATGAAAATTTATTTTCTCTTACGAGCGCCACTTAGGCGTTGCCCTTCACACTGGACAAGACTAGTGCGTTTGTGCGAGCCGGGCAAGCGCACTTGGTATTCTCGTGGATTTCGCACAGTGGCCTTCGTAGCACGTGAACCACAGTAACTGGTGCGCGCAGACTGTCAACGCACGGGACCATTGGCTGCTGTCTCTACGTCATGAGAGTTTCTCATTTTTAACCGATATGTTGCACTGGGAACAAAATTGTTCCCATATTTTCTTTTTATGCGATCTAGGGAATTAAGGCAGGCCTTCCGAAGCTCTAACTTATATGCCAATACCATATAGCGAAGCCGGTATGCCAGAAAATGAACTTAAATTCTGTGGATCACTTTGATGTTCTTTAGAATTTTTTTTAATGTGATAGCGTATCGGCTGCCGTCTCAGAAACAATATCCGGATTCTCCGATTACCTGATCGTTCAGTTGCCTGGTGACGTCATGAGGCTCAGGCGACCCCCAGCTGACCAATCAGAAATCTTTGAGAAATGCTAAATTCCCCACCAAATTCTCTGGTTGGTCGAGAGAGGTCAAGTGACCTTGTGCCGTCATCACAACCTGCGTGCGGGATTATGAGCAAACTGCCCACCGTTGCCAAACTTAACGCAGTTGCCACCTGCCCACCGCGGAGCTGCGCATGAACCTTACGGGAGCTGGGTCTCACAAGCCCCGCCGGTGGCTGTCGTGACGCCATCAACACCGCGTGACAACCTGTGAGCCAATCATAGGTCGGCGCCAAAACTGAAAACGAAAAAACATTAGACGCTAACAAAAAAATTGGCAGAGGCTTAGCTTGGTTAAGCCTAGTGGATTGCGAAAGCAAGCACCCAGATCAAGAGACGTTGAACGCATTCGCCTGGCTGCATAATATGCACGCCGTTTAGCTAAACGTTGTTCCCGCTCTTCATCCGTTTCTTCCGCACGCCGCCGCTTCTTAGCTGCAGCACATCGTTGCAGCTTCACCTTATACACATCATCCGACATATCGTGGAGGATTCGCTGGGACGACTGCGACGAACCGAGTTGGGGGGCCGCTTTTCAACAGCTGGCATGACGTCACGTAGAGCGAGCGCCTCCCCCACGACAGCGGCGCGTGGAGGATTCGCTGGGACGATCGCGACGAGCCGAATTGGGGGGGGGGGGGGGGGGGCGCTTTTCCACAGCTGGCATGACGTCACGTACAGCGAGCGCCCCTCGCGGCAGCGGCGCGCTGCTGCGGCATGGAGGATTCGCTGGGACGATCGCAACGAGCCGAGTTGGGGCCCCGCTTTTCCGCAGTTGGTATGACGTCACACATAGGTCACGCTAAAGGTCAATGACGGATTCTCCGGGACGACGGTCAAGAGCGGAAACCTCGAGCAGTATTGCTTTCGCAATAAAAATTCTATCGCGTCTTCTTCTTTAAGAATGTGGTTAAGAAGGCCCCCAACTTTTGTAGCAAGAGCTACATTGGCCGTATTCTCGCTGTTTCGCTGTAGCCGGTGGCCGCACCGCGAGCTGAGCCGTTGCCTAGCAACCGCCTCAGCTTGCAGCGCCGCTCGCCGCGCCATCTGGCATGACGTCCGAGGAGGAGCCGGTTAAACCGCGTTGGAACAACAGAGGAGTAGCCGGCGTTGCATCGTATATATAGAAGGGGCGGCTCGGTGGGATTCGTCGGCAGATATGGAAAGTGAGTCGGAGAGACTGAAAGAAGCCAAGCTTCGTCGTCGGAACGAAACCAAGAGGAGGCAGCGAGCCCAGGAGACGGAGGAAGAACGAGCCGCACGCCTCGAGAGGCGTCGTAAGTACGAAGCGGCCAGGCGAGTAGATTCATATGAGTATGGTTCGTCGTTTAGTTCGCCATGTCGTGCCAAGGCCGACGCCAGTACTGTGTCGGAGCCATTGAGACGCCTGCTAGCTACTTCACCGACCATCTGGTCGTCTTTGTGGCTATTGAGAAACAACAAGATGAAGAATTTGAAAATAAATGCGTTACACTTTAAAAATGTCTAGTCTTTAATGCAACCATAACTTAACGATAGGTAACAACAAAACCTAAACACTGAGACGTGCCAAGCTAAACGATGAAGATGTAACCGTAGAGATAACCAAGGTAAACGATAAGATTAACCGTACCTCTCGCTACGCACATCCAGGCATAACCGAGTTAAGCCACAGCCAATTTTTTGTTGATTTTTCATCCTGTGTTTTCTTTGCATTACTTCGACTTCGGTATTCTTTGGATGTCTTTGCAATAACGCAGATAATAGTACAGCGGTCTAACAAAAGGTGCAACTGAAACCCGTTCGGGCTGGGGCTGCCCCTCTAATCTCTAATCACACTCGGCTGCGCGAGGGTAAATGTGGATACCAGTTGCTTAGGAGAGGTCTCAGTCAGGCTGGTTGGTTCATGTTGAATAGTACGACGAAACAGCGCTGACGGACGGGACGGAAGAAGAAGAGACAGAAGAGTCAGCGCATACGTCTGTCTCTTCTTTTTCCGTCCCGTCCGTCAGCGCTGTTTCGTCGTACCATTCACCAGTTGCTTACACCATACGCTTTCGAAGTAAGCTATGTCGTTTGCATGTGTGTACCAATATGGCTGCCAAGATTTCGGGCTTACAGCTTTTTAAGATAAACGTGAAACGCGAAGCTGTGCGCGGAAGGTTAGCGCGGAATTTTCGTTTACTTTATTCACCACCTCAAAAAGTCTGTCACACAGCGGTTACTGTAAAAGGCGGTATAGGCCCACACTTTGTCGACGAAACGCGGCTGTCCGCTGTCAAACTAGATAACTGACAGTATACTGACGCTGCAGCTGTACTTGAGGAACACTGAAAATACGACCACGAGACGGAATGTCGCTGTGTCGGAGCAGCTTCTCGGTGGATTGCGGAGGACTAGAATACAAAGTCATCACCCGTGGATTAATGTCCATACATACGTATCTCACTACGATGAGCGCGCAACAAATCAGTCCCGCGCGTGACAATGCTGCAAACACAAGTTCCAGATTCGTTCGAGGTTAAGTGAGATGGTGCCGTGTTCTGCGCACCGCTCGGTCATCCAGGGAAAAAGCACACGTGTGGCACCCGTTTGCCGCCCGAAGGGAAGCCTCTGCCAACGAAAAATGTGATCTGGAAACGCTTACCCAACACCTCATACGAGGGGGTACCCAAAAGAAACCGGACTAAATTTTTTGGTCGGCAAAGCTTCTGTGGTAGCGCGTTTTGCCACTAGGAGCGCATAGAACGAACATTCCAGAGTCGGTAAGCCGAGTTCCGTCGTTGAAGGAGGTCAGACTAGTTTAGGCAGAGTTTTAGGGTGACGACTGTTTTGTGTGAATGTCGTTTTTGCAATGGCTGATTTTCGTGAACAGCGTGCGCCGGTGAAATTCTGATTTTTGCTCGGAAAAAGTTGAATGGAAACTCTTGAAATATTAAGAAAGACGTACAAGGACGATGCTATGGGGACAACTCAAGTGTTCCTGAATCGAATCCTGAATAAAAAAAAATCATGCCAATGGAAAACTTCAAATTCCCCTCGCCTCAAGAAAGCTCGTCAGGTGAAACCAAACCTCAAAACAATGCTGATTTGTTTTTTCGACGTGATAGGAGTCGTCCATTGAAAATTTGTTCGGCAGGGTCAGACAGTTAGCCAGGCTTTCTACTTGGATGTTTTGAAAAGATTGGGCAACAGCGTGCGGTGGAAGCGGCCAGATTTGTGGCGGTCGGGTGACTGGTTTTTCCATCATGGCAATGCCCCTGCTCACACAGCCCTGTCTCTACGACAATTTTGGACCAAAAATGGCATGACCCCTATTCCTCAGCCCTCATACTCTCCCGACCTTGCCCCGTGCTACTTTCTTCGTTTCCTAGAATGAAAAAAATAGGTGAATGGAAAGCGTTTCGCTGATGTTGCTGAGGTGAAGAAAAAAACGACGGAGGCACTGTCAAGCATCACAAAAGATTAATTTAAACAATGTTTTGAAAAATGGAATGAAAGATTCGACAAGCGTATCATTGCAAGTGGGGAATACTTTGAAGGAAATTGAAGGTCTGTGCTTAATATGTGAACAAATAAGTTCAAACAAAAATAAGTCCGGTTTCTTTTGGGTACCCCCTCGTACGTAGAGACCTTTTCACTGTCTGCACCTTGGTTGAGCGCGCATGAGTGCGCTTGCGCAGTAGAACCTTTTTTGAAATCCGCCAATCAGAAAGCTGCTGGAACAGCCCAGTAGAAATATGGCTGTGGCAAAAAGCCAAATGGGAAAACCTCTTAGCGGCTTTATTTTTTTTTTTTTTTGCCGCAGAGTAAGACAGGGGCACGTAACTTGCCTCGTCTTCGAATGGGGCTTCCATATTATGCCGAGTGCGTGTAGGAAACGAATATACGCTGCACGAGCTGCTGAAGTGCTCTAAAAAACAAAAAAGGGAATCTGAAATCGAGAGTGGTCTGTGCATCTATCAAGAGTTATAATAATTCGAAAGCATTACATGGCTCATCGGCTACGAAACCCGGCACTGTCCAGAAAAAGTGGCGTCCAGAAACCTGGTGACATCCCCAGTACTCATTAGATGGTCAACTGGTAATTGTTAACAAATAGTCAATGATAATAGGCAGTAATAAAATAATTAAATACGTTACTAAATAATGATTAGAGCCATTAATGATAACGAGAATGATAAAAGCCTTCAGGGTAAAGTTCCTTAAGTTTAAGGCCTTTAGGTCAAAGACATTTAACGTGAAGGCCTTTACGAATGGTTTGTGGTGGGCTGGCCACTAAAAACGAAGGACGCAAACACACAAGAAGATGCGAAACAAATATTTAATGAACCTCGCAAGCGAGCTCACGATGAAACATAATGCTTTCGCATTCACAGCCCGTATTATTCTCGAGCACCCCTGTGCATTTCTTTTTTTTTTTGGGGGGGGGGGGGGGGGCGCACCTTTTTTCTCTTCACGCTGGCACGTGTCTTCCATTTTTCGAATTTGTAGACAGCAAGGGCCGACGACATTAAAAAGAAAATCTTCTTTTTAGTCTTTCAGATGCGCTGAACGTCGTTTGCTGATCGAGTAACTTGCTCGCACATGCCGCCTGACCTTTTTCCCACTCTCGTATGCCTTGCTTATGAGCGATGCATGCGTTGAATGTGCGCGGCCAGCGCCGTCTATTCGCGTCAGAACGGCGAACGAAGTATCCACACGCACGCAACACTCCAGCGTTTCGCTCCTCGCAAGCTTTCAGGAGTCTTTCAATCTTTGTTCCGCTCTCGGCATGATCATCAAAAAAATAAACAAGAATGTAAACAAATATCAGCCGTGACAGTGCCGATTTGACCGCTCGTAAGCACGTGGAAGCGACGCTTTTGAGAAACGGGGCTCATATCGTCTAGTCTCGTAAAAACTGCTTCAGGACTGCATAGCGGCGGATTTAGCTCTAGCGCATGGACCGCTGGCGAACTGTCGGCCACGCATGAAGCGCGATTACGAGAGCTGGCAGCCTTGTGCACATTCGCGGCCAGAGTAATACGGATAATGCGCCGGTATTTTAACCGTTTTCAAGTGTTATGCAAAGCAAACATGAACGCTTTTTCCCCTTTTTTTTGCGCGAGCGCACCAGTGGCATTTATTAGTATATGTGCTTCAGGTCTTGTTATCGCTACATAAGACGTGATAGGAGACTAACTGCCTTAGCCTGCTCCGTGTTAGTATGACCGTGGTTCGCATTCTCTGCACGAGATCGCGGAATCGAATTCGCGGCCGCGGCGACCGCATTTGGAGGCGGTGAAATAAAAAAATGCGCATTTGTGGAGTGCGATTTCAGTGTACGTTAAAAAGCCCCAGGTGGTCCCCAGTAATGCGAAGCCCTCCACTACAACGCCTCTTTTCCTTCGCCTCTCTGCATTTCAATCCCTCTTCTGTCCCTTTTTCACGGCACGATTGAGGTGTCCATGGTGAGTGGGAGAGTTACTGCGCCTTTCCTTTTGTCGTGAAATGTTTTTTTTTTTTCATATTTCAGTGTGATATCAAATTCGACAGCTTTACTCACTCGAGCCCGTGGCCGTTTCTCCGAACTATGTTTTCTTCATCTCAGAGTAGCATGTGCTGAAGCAGCAGGTGTCATTTTACGCTTCGCATCGGTGAAATCAAGACGCGATCATTGAAACGACTCTATTCTGTCGCCCAGCCTCAGTGGCGTGGATGAATTGAGGCATAAAGAAAGCTTAAAATGTCCTCCGTCTTTTGTTACCTCGGCTCACTCTAAGAGGAGGACGACGATATCATCGTCAAGCGGGCGGTTCTTCCTTCTACCGCTTCCGCTATGCTTCCTTTTATGTTGTGCCCAGCCTGAAAATTGCCAAGGACAGCCCTTCGTGTTGCTTAGCGACTCAAGCCTGTTTTGAAGCCAGATTAAAATTTAGGCCCGAGTATATGGTTCTCGCAAATAACCCCTAGTATCCGGCGCTCGCGCTAAGCAATTCCTTCTGTTCCGTCTTCCCTGCTTACAAATTCGAAAGGAGCGTCCATGCAGCTGAGACTCTGAGTGCTACTATACGATCCGCCTCCTGACAAGCTGCACTGCGCGGAGCTCCGTCCCAGTGTAGGCGGTGTGATATCTTTATTCGCGGAGAATGAGCACAGCAGTGATGGAACGAATGTGTGTGTAGAAATCGGCTCTTGTGAGCGAATCACGCACCCAGGCCAAGACCTTAGCTGAGACGATTGATCGATGTCCGAGTAGGTAATTTCGTTTCGGACGCAGGAGAACACCGAAGATGCTGCAGTAGCGTGCAAGCGTTGTGAGCCGGCCCGCACGGCAGGCGGGCATGCGGGCGCAATAGCACGCCGCTGACTGCTGCTGCCTTGGGTCGCAATACGCCGACACAAGTGCGCATGCGTACATTCATGAAAAGGCCCTTAATGTTCAGCGTACTTATTTGGGGAAAAAGTATTTTAAGAGACCTCCCTTCGAAGGCTTAATTGCCTTTGCCAGGCGGTTATCACAAGCAAATTTTAAATGTAACAAATTAACCTCGTTGCAGCATTTGTCTTCGTTGATTTCACGCCAAGCTTAATTGATCAATTGAATTTATTAAATTTCCGAGGATAACACCTGTCCTGACATGGCCATATATATAAGGTGACTTTCTTTACGTCGGAGGATAGGCCCGGGTCGCTGAGCCCGGTGCGTATTACGAAAATTATAAGCGGCTGAACCTGGAAGCACATTAAGCGCCACATCGCTGGCCAGTTGAGAAAAGCGGAGGTTGGCAGTGGCTCTCAAGCCATGAAAACAGTTTGGGAGACCGTGAGCGCTGCCTAGCTTGAAGAACAAAAGCGAGCGAAGACAGAGGCACATGGAAGAGCCAAAGCACCTGGCCCATACTGGTTTGCGGAAACCACCCTCTATGGGTCTTTCTAGGATGTGCTACCCGACTTTCCAGCAGTGCATTGCATGGTTACAGCCATACTCTCCATGACAACTTACCAGCTAACCTACGTACTAACGTGCGCATTTTCGAAGATGACTGCATTATTTACCGCCAACTGAACAACAGTCGTGACATTCAGCTCCTACAATCTCGCAATGAATGCGTAAGAACCTGGTGTAACAAATGGCTAATGTCTTGAAACGTTAAGAAAACATCTCTACTATCCTTTCATCGACGTCCCTCCCAACTAACTTCAAACTACTTTATCTCTAACTCCGAAACCACTGCTGTGACGGATTATAAATACTTGGGTGCTCATTTAAGCCACCACCTTAACAGGTCCCATCACATAACGTAGATTATTAATGGTGCTAGTCGCGTTCTCGGTTATTTTCTCCGAACCCTTCGCCTAGCACCCCCATCAATGAAGTTATTAGCTTATTTAACCTTCACTTGTCCCAAACTGGAATACGCATGCGCTGTTTGGGACCCCTTCAAAGTCACCTTTCTAACTTACTAGAAGCAACACGACACCGCGCAGCAAGATTCACTCACATGGCCTACTCCTATCATGTAAGTGTCACTGAACTGAAACGTGATAATGCTCACCTTACAAACTTAGCAGACCACCGTACTATTGCAAAACTACATGCCTTTTTCATAAGTTTTACTATCATCACATGATCAAGTCTGTTATCAGTCCTGCCCACCGCATCTCCAGCCACACGAGCCACCAGAAGGCCGTTTACTCTCCCCGTGCCCGGACATGTGCTCACCTGTCGTCATTTTTTGTCCGCACTGCAAAGGAGTGCAGTGACTTGCCCAACGCCGTCGTACTTCATTCCGACCCATCATTCAGATCATCCATCGAATCAACTTGTGCCCTGAACTCCACTCCCTCATGTAATACCTCTTTAATGGTGCATTTGAGGTTGTAATAAATAAATAAGCAGATAGATTGCATTTCTTCTTTTTTTGCGGTGGTACCATTTGGCCGCATTTTGCAGCACGGACATTTTCCCAGAGCTCCAGTTCTACAAGCAAATACGTTGTCTGTCAACAGGCTGTCTGTCTATTCGTATCATCAGCTGATGAAACACGCTACAAATTTTACATTAAAACGCGATATTCCTGGCACATGCTATCTTTTTTTCTTCTTCTTTTCTTTTGCGTTAAAATTGCAGGCTTATTTTGGCGAAGAAGCCAGCTTATCTTAGATTATCCTGGAAGGTTTTCCGGAACATGCCGTACTGTGAGTGCTGTAATTATTTTCACAAATCAGACATGCTGCGCATGAGAGTCGTGCATGTAGTTGATGTTGTAAAGTAGTTCTCTCTTTGCGACTGTCTCGAATTTGTAGTTTCTCTCTACCACGCATACTATTCCGTAATAAGTCGCCGTTGTACAGAACCGAGTATGCCCGAGATATAAAATAGATAATCATATTTCTCGCTGAAACGTTTCCGCTTTCACTTTTTCTGAAAAAAAAAAAGAAGTAAAATGAACAGGGACGGCAAACTATAGCAGTGAGATTAATACTTTAGCGCCCAAGAGACGGCAAGAAATAAATTAGGAATAGCAGCCTCAAGAAGGCACTCAGAGAAAATGCGGGCAGTGGCGTATTTCGTGCGAAGCCGCTTGCGCCAGAGCACCGCTTCTCCCCTCTGCCTGTCCCTCGGCGATACGCGTCCTGTGCGCGTCTCGCAATGGCAGCCATTTTTCACTCGGTTGCACCTCTCATTCAATTCCGTAAAGAAACATTGTGTTCATACTCAGGAGATTTCTTATAACCTCCAACGACAGGCGTCTACTCACATTCTACAGCAAATGAAAGAAAAAAGTTAACAGAAGGTAAAGTTTGAAAGATTTCGCGCCATAACAACTAATATTGAAAGAAAAGACTAGCCCACGTGCCGTGAAAAGAGGACGATAGGTGCACAAGAATTAATGTCATAAGATCACAGCACGTCACATGCCCCTTCCCTACCTACCCCCCCCCCCCCCCCCTCTTCCTCACCCCTAAAAAAAATAGAACTCCGACGATTGGCGTTTCGAAACACTTTTTTTTTTAGTTGCAATAGTTTCTAGTGTCGTTAGCTCCATGGGGCTTACATCTTACATCTTTTATAAGCTAAAATGGAAAACAAAAGGTTTTGTTTCGATACCGCTTATAACTTACGGCAGCGATTATGGTGAGACGGCCAGTAATCAATTTTAATTTGCCCGCGCCAGGAAAGGAAGCTTTCGGTTTGCTTAAAATTCTGATCCCCGCGCCACAGCACTCAAGCATCAATATATATTTTCGTGCTTGCGCTAGAGCGGGAGTATAATTCATTCACATAAAAATAAAAACTCAGTGCACGTGTCGAACAGAAAAAGTAAAGGTTCTTACGGGGGTTGGTGACCTTTATGAACGCTCGTGGAATTTCAACATCATTATTGACGTGACGCGCATGTCACAACGACGCTAACCGCACTGCCTAGAAGTTTCTGTCAAGCACCAGCGCAATCCCACACGCATTGTTTTGAATAGTTGCTGTGTGTTTCATCGACATCCTTCCATATAGCCTCCTAAGACATCAACGCAATAAATGAACCTTTTTCTTTCACTTTATAGACATGGTATTTTCTTCTTGATTTTTAAGGGGACGAAGGGGGTCAAAACACGAAGCGAGACAACAGGACGAAGCGCTTCATATTTTGTCTACCTTCCTATTTTGTCCGTTTTTCGCGCCTTAAAATTCAAGAATGAGCCGAAAACAACTAGCCCAACAGTATGTTTCCTTACGGTATTTTCTGTGGGAATACCCGCGTACGCGCATAGTTAATGTCCATTGCGGCAAGGAAGCTTTCACAGTTTGGAAGTTAGTCAATACTGAACACAAACTGTTTCTAGAAAGCTGTGCGTACTTATTTACTGTGTGCGTGTGTTTGTGAGCCAATTTATAGAGTGTTAATCCAAAGTAGCACTGTGTAGGAACAATTTCTGTCGTGTTTATTTTTTTGAATTCTTACCTCCACTTACAGAACAAACTGTTTAGCAACTTGTTTGAGAGGGCAGGCAGGTGGGTTTCTTGAAAACACAAAGTGAACAAGGAAGGATGCTTGCCAACCTTTCGGCAAGAAGAGTTTTCTTCGTCTGGACAGAATGCATAATTGGCGGAGTTGAAATTGGGTTTAACTCCGAGGAGGAAACCCCGGTTAAGGGGAAGAGGGCGTGAAATACTAAGGGTTTTAGGATGGGGAGCGTGAACTTGAAAGTCTTGCCCAAACAGGATGGCTGCTAACCAGGATTGACCGTTTGACCTGCAGCACTGCGATAAAGAAATACGCCAGCTCAGCAAAAGGGCATCCGGGAGTGGAGATCGTGGCGAGATAGCGAACGTGGGCTAGAAAGGCTGCGTGTCCACGCATGGCCGGCTGCTACAGGTGGCATGGTACGACTGGCTGAGTTGACCTGGAATGCCTAGCAGAAAGCAGTTGAGCACTACAGCAGAACTAAATACGGGGAAGTGAAATAAAAAGGATGAAGGGGTGAGGAGAAAGAGCGAAAGTCTGACTCAGACAAGGGCAACAAAATTCACAGCCAGTACTGCTAACGCAGATTTGTCGCACCAAATTGTGTGATTAGCTGTGTATTTTTTTTCTGCTTTCGTATACCTTTCAAGTATAAACACATACCTGTCAGTACCTGACCATTCTGGAAGTCTTGCGCAGCCTGACTGCAAAAGCTCTTCCCGCGCGATTTTGTACGCGTCCGCTGTTCGAACGCAGCGGGAAATATTCGAAGCAGTATTTATTTGCTAGTTTATTTGAGGTTGGTTGACTATTCCCATGCTCAGAGCACTAGTAGATAAGATTTTTAAGCATCAAGTGTGAGTACTGACACAGGGCCAGACAACTGTCTCCTTCAGTTAACAGCAGTAGCAACTCTGAAGCAACGCTACTTTCTCAAGAATAAAAAAAAAATATTTAGAAAGCAAAAGAGAACTAACGACAAATTTCTAGCACATACACTTTGCACAAAATGGGATCAAGCATCGTTGACGTCTATGATACGCGTTGAAACATTTTTCAACACGACGCAGACTGGCCAACCGATCTGGCATAGCGAATACAAATTAAGATGATATAATCACAGCAGCACAGTGTAGCACGATTTACGCGGTTAACTAATCAATATCTATAAAACATTGAGTCTTTGAACTGTGACACTAAAGGGCGCGCAACCAAGGTGAGGAGAACGGGACCCATGGATTCTGTGCATGCTGCGCAACTTAGCTATTAAGCGGAGATAAAGTACATCTATAATAGGAAACGCGTATTTTGGCGTATAATGTATCAAGAACTACGTGCGCCTTTGTCCTCAGTTCAGTGTGTACTGAAAACGAAAGCGGGACATCAACATCTATGCTTGCGAACAGTGCTGGCAGCCGAAATGAGCGAAAGGAAGTACCATAGGAACGATGAAGGACTGCGCCCTTCACCGTACGACGGCGGGCGTCATGGCGGCCGTAGTGCATCTGCGCGTGCCAGGGGCACTCCGAAACACCCTCCGTGGTTTCTCGGCGCTGAGCAGGCAAGCCACCGCCTGGTGCGCCGCCGCCACCACCGCCGATGTGCGGCGCTTTGTCACACCGCTGGAAGCGCGAGGGAGGGGCTGCGGTGCTGTGCAGCGTTTAGCCTCGCCGTCCATGGATCTGTCTCGGCAGCGGTGGTCGATGACGAGGCGAAAGGTGATCCGTCATCGCGCGGCGCTTCCGGCGACCGCCCGCCAGCGCCCCTGCGCGCGCCGCCGCCCACGGCACGCAATCACGGACGCCGAATGCGCGCTCGCCATTCGAGACGGCTTGCGCGCACGCCAGCCCCGAATGGGCACCCAAGAAACGCAACTGCTCGTGGATGAATGCATATTTTCTCAATGTTACCTACACGCAAAGCTGGCGCCACCGTCAATGCAAGTTCTTTTTTTTTTTTTTAAGCACTTCATCCACAGCTGAAATGCCGGGAAGACGAGGTCCCTTATTTGACTTGGATAGTGTTTGGCCGAAAACGTGGATTCCGCCTCTGAATAGGCAGCTGCGTTGCGATGTTCTCCTCTGCGCGCAGATTAAATTATTTTAAGTTTCTTTTACAAGTCTTTAAAAAATTTAACAAAAGTGCTAGGTTTTGTTGGAAACTTTCACAAAATTTCTTCGAGGTTTGCCGCGACATGAATGGTATTGTTATGCCTGAATCCAAGTTTTATGCACAACATTAGCCAAGCCAAATACAAAACCTCATCTTCCCGGCATTTCTGCGCCTCTCCACGATACATGAAGTGCAGCACCACCTGCGTTCCTTCTAGGTAATATTAAGAACGTCTACAGCCGTATCAAAGCACACGTCGACGCGAAACGGTTTCTCCACTTCTGCCTGGCCTACAGTCAACGGCGCAATGATTCCAACGGGAAAATGCCATGCAGTGATGGCAGTGACCGAACTAACTGCGCTATTGGCGAATAATCATGCACTGCGTCGCATACCGCGTAGAAGAACTGATGACCCGTTTAGATGCTGGGGGCGTAGCTGGCTTCTTCAGTAGCATCGCGACCAGTTTACAACTACCCAGTGGCATCGCAAGAAACTGGCATGAGGTCTCGTCGATAAAACCGCGGGAAACCTGCAGAGGGCAGAGTATACGTCCACTCAGTGGAATTAGAAACAAAAACGCGGAAACAAGTATGACGCCACATCAAAAGTTTCGTCTGTCTTCGCAAGAGCACTGTTTCATTCTTTTTGTGTCAATGAAAAGAAAACGACAAGTTCTGCATAAAAACGGGCTTAAGAAAGAATTATGTCAGTGTATCTGAGCTCGAAGCAAGTTCAGAAAACGCCCATACACATCCTTGTGAACGTTCAGTTAAAATGTATAGACGGTATGTACTTGACGCGTCCAAGTTAATGCAGTTTCCATCTGCCACTCGGAGTTCAGGCACCCGACACTTAAAACTACGGACCCCGAAAACGCGAAGCCATCACCTTAGTAATGCAGAATTGTCAGAAGGTACGTTTGCACATTGTAGACAAGGGTAAATGACGTCATTATTAATGAACATTACAGTCTTCTCGCCGTACAGCAGTCACTCATGTCGTATCAATCTTTTTATCAGCCATTAAATTGCATGCACTACCACTTTCTGAGACGAATACATGTCGCATATTTTCTTCAGCGTGATGCCTATATATTCGTGGATGGAACTGCCCATATCCGGTATCTAAAATATTAATGAATCTGCGGTTTCTGCGGCTCTCCCGAAACTCCTTTTCATCACACGTGCATGCTACATCATCCCACAGCTGCGGATATTTTGCCGGTTCAACATAAGCAATAAAAATGTCATAAATTATTCAGGCAGAATGCCTAGTTCTGCCGTTAATGTTTGATGCTGCGAAAGTAGCTTCCTCTTGAGGGGAAGGTGTGGGTAGTTGTATGCGGCTCCGCCGCTAAGTTATCCCAAGAAAGGTGAAGCACGCTTTACAGGCGCAGAAAGAAGAGCGTTGATGTGGTTTTTAGGCGTACTTTTGGCCACAGCAAAAATGAAAATACAAGGAAGGAATGCTCATTAGTACGACTTATGCGGAGTGTTGCTTAACCAGCACCAAAACATCAACGGAAACCAACAACTACAGGGAAATAAAAATCTAGAAAAACACAACAATAGCCAACTAAAAAGAAAAAAATATATAGACATGAAATCATTTTTCCATGCAAAACAGCCAACCTTATACTTTGAGAACAGCAACTCCCGCCGCGGGAGCTTGGTGGCTGTGGCGTTCGGATGCTGAGCGCGCTACCCGCAGGACCGAATCCTGGCCGTAGCGGTCGCATTGCGATGGAGGTGAAATTTGAATCCCAGGTGGCCGAAAACAATCTGCAGGTCTCCAGTGCGGCGTCTCTCATTACCCACGTCCAGTTTTGGAACATTAACACCATACCAAAAAAAAAATAGCTGAATGAAAGTTATACCGAAGCAAACACGGAACACGCAGTTACAGGTTTCCTGTCGTCTCCACTAGTCTTCTCTTGGCTAAGCCTTTCATTCATAGAAAAATTTCGAGAAATATCGATTACACCCTAGCAATATGTTGGAAAACTGACAGCACGCGCGTTCAGACAACGGGGAGCTGTTACGCGATGCCGGACAAGACAGTTGAGTTTGGAGCAACTTTCTGTATGTTCAGTGATTACCATCGCACTTTGCTATTGGAGAGCTTTGAAAATTTCGTTGTTGGGACGGCAGCAACGTAATAGAATGGCATACTGACACTAGTTAATTTATTCCTCTAATGAAAGGTTTGACTCACTGTCGCTTGACTTGTCTTTTGAACGAGTGCAGAAAATATATAAACATAAAAGAATGTGAGTTGGATGTCTTCGTACACATTCCTATTAGAAACACAAAGCACAAGGACGAAACACGCAGCACAGAAGCATAACAGAGGATAATTGGGCGCTGAGGCAGCATTCTTTTTGTTCTTTTTAAAACCTCACCTTGTATTTCTTTTCTGTAAATAAAGAGGCAATTGCAACACATATGCCTTAATTTTTAATTTTGGCTCATTCGCAGGCAATATGCGAGAAGAGAGTCGCTGTATGTGTGGTTTCTAGACATCTGTACTGTAGCTGCCCGGGCTTTGTCTGCAATGTCCGAATTTCAGAGCATTTTTTTTTCCCCCGTTGAGGTCACCGCAGAGCTGGTGAAAAGCGTTCCTTATTTTCGAAGACTTCCAGTCACCACACCGTCGCACTGATGGAACGGTGACGGTCGTTGAGGTCACAGCTAGGTGAGCACAAAGCTGGAACGCGAGAATATAGCCCGAGCCTTAAATGGTTGCACAAGCACGTGCGAGAATTCGCTAGCTCGTGACTCAATACACTGGGGCGCATTGCTGCCTGTTGTCAGCCCGTCACGTACAAATGCCTTCCTGTGCCATATATCAACTACTGTGAACCTAGTACAAACATGCTCACAGCTGTGAGCATGTGCATTTGTGTCCGAAAATATTCATAATTTAAGTATATGCATGCGGCCTTATAATTTTCTTTAGCGCGTACTTTAAAAAAACATGAAATATCTCACGTTTCATGTCTGTTTGTTCGTTTTTTTTTTCAGAATGTTTAATCCTCTACCGAGCGCACTATGCCGTCATCCAAAGCAGTGACTTGGACAAAAAACAGCTGGAGTGCCCGAAGCTGACTCTCCTGTTCGAGGCTCCGGAAGGCACAACACCCATCTTGCAGGTAGGACCTCATCTCCATCCTTGTTTTCTTCTTTTTTCTTGATTTCGTAATCGGAATAATAAAATGGAAGAAGCAAGAACGGTGGCACTTTTTTACATCTTCACAATATTTTTTACCGGACCGTGCGATAGCTTCAATATTATGAGAAGAAGTAGATTAGGGTTTACACTGCAATTCCGTATTCATATATTCACTCTAGCTGTGAATTAAAGGGGCAGAAAGGTTTATAATACAAGGCACATTACAAGAATATTACAATGGCATGAACTTTAATCGCAAATAAAATAGACACGTGATTCTCTAGTTCGTAGTGGAGGGCGCTGTGTGCTCTGCAGGCACAGTATTCTCACAAAATCGTGCTTAAGCACCGCCTAAACATAACCTACGGCAAAAAAGGCAATTTACTTAACGATAAAAAAATATTAGCCCTGTCTGCACAAGCGAAAATTCGAAGCGTGATTATTTTTCCCCAAATACTGCTCATATCCTTCAAATACGAAAACTCCCAGCCACTGCATTCCCACTGTTGGGCTATCTGGTGTCCCGTGTAAAGAAGGGTAAAAATATCAGCCTCTTTGTTTTTTGCGCGATATGCAGTCTACACTGACCGAGTCACTACTGTGCTCACCATCATTATATTCTTTCTTATGTGCGTGTAGCGGTGCATTGCACAAAGTTGGGTGGGATATAAACGGGATCGCAATGCCAGATGGCAGCACAACCCTTATGCAGAAGATTGATTAAAAACAAAAACAAAAAAAAAGAAACCCACGTGGCTTATCATCTGCGCCTTGCAACAGAAATACAACTCAGATGAATGGGCACGCGAGACGACCGAAGATGAGGAGATAGGGTGGTACGATTACTTCTGCCAAAGCTAGGGATTTGGTTAAGTAAGCCATGTTCTTGCCATCTCTCTGGATGGTATTAATCTAACGCCCGCTCCACGGCAGTCTGTTGAGTACAGATGGAAAAATGCTTGTCTAGGACGCGTTCTGAGAGTTTTCCGGGCTGAACAGGCGATATATCATGATAGCATTTGGTTAAAAATGGTCTGGGTGCAAACTTGTGCAGCTGGAGTCATAGGAGTTCATCGTCATTGTTTGCCTTCCTGGTCGCAGCAGCTTAGCGAGCTTCTTTTAAGGGAGCTTATTGTTTCCAAAAAAAGTCTGCAGTACAAAAGACATGTTCATCTGGTTCTCAAGATTGGACAGGTTTCAATGCATATTACAGTGTAACGTTCTCAATATTTGTGCAAAGGCGCACTTTGGCCTAGTTATACATGTAATAATATCAGAATATGGTCAGCTTCATTCCAGTAGGTTACGCTCATAGAGCACCTCACGAAGCGCTGTTCATGACGGTTTGAACAAGCGGCAGTCGTGTGTTCCACATTCGCTCTCTTGCATATTCTAGTGTTTTTCTGGTACGGAAAAAATCACTCTGACGCCAGCCCTCGCACCGATCTTCGTAAGATTGTGCGAAATCCGCCAGCTTGTTTCGATCGATTTGACCAGGCCTGCTAGCTGGTTTGCTCAACAGGTCTTCAGCAAGGTGTGATCCTGGGCGAGTTGGTCGAGCATTCTTTTGAAACACAGCGCTGGCGGACAATGGACGATAATGAAGACACACAGACGACACACACAATGCGCTGACTATCAACATTTATTGTCAGAAGGCCGATCCGCGCCTTATGCAGGGAAGAGGAAGGAGGGAGTGGTGCGCATGAGGAAACCGTGGCACTCGCCCGAAGATGGCGGGCGTTATTCTAATCATCACCCACAGGGGTGGAAAAACCGGGAGACTGAAGACTTGGAGCAGGTGCATTAACACACACAAAAGATAAACACAAATTAACAACGTGACGCGTATCTAAAACACGTCTAAAAAAGATGCCGATGAATGCCAACAAACAACACAGCTGAAAAGAAGACAAAGAAAGAGTAAAGTCATAAAACATTAAAACCGACAACGTGGCGAAAGCCGCGCACAATCAACAAACCACCGAAAACCGTGACATGGGGAAAGGCTAAAAAGTTTAAAAGTGTAAAAAACCTAAAGTACCATGGACACACCTTTGCATGACAAAGAGCTAAATCTTAAAGATATAAAAAACAGGAAAAGCCTGTGCGGGCAGAACACAATAAAAACACAGGAAAAACAAGAAAAACACGAAGATGCTTAGGTGTGTGGCCACTAGCGGAACACGGTTATGGGAGAAAAAAAAACAAAATAAGGCAATGGAGTCTGAAAAACCAGAAGGCTAAAGGCATACGTGGGATAAGAAATTTATCGAATCGGCCTTCTGACAATAAATGTTGATAGTCAGCGCATTGTGTGTGTTCTGTGTGTCTTCATTCTCGTCCGTTGTCCGCCAGCGCTGTGTTTCAAAAGGTTTTCGGCAGAAGATGCCGAAAGATATGACCGGTACCCTGCGCTTGAAAGGCGCTGCGCCCGGTTGTGGAAGCTGCATCATCAACAGCGCTTCCTGAGGTGTTCGAAGAGCGTCGTCTACTCCATGCCGCTGTCCTGTGCTAAGTGGTGTATTGGCCAGACTGATAGGTGCCTTAGTGAGAGGTTAAGGAAGCGCCCAAAAGGCGTTGAAAACAAATCGGGCAACAAAATGATTGACCACATTCGAACACGCAGCAATTGCACTCCCGCCCTTGCGACACCGCAGTGTTGCGTACGTAGATAATAGAAGCTGCTCTTTTCTTTCACGCTGTTGATAAGAGCAGCTGCTGCATAAAAGAGAGTGATCTGTCAGTAAAAACCGAGCTGTTAGTTAGCGCTCTGTCCTGTCAAGTTAGTTCCTTCCTGTGGTGTCTTTCTCCGCTAAAAATCGAATTCCAGTAATGTACCAACTAGCCTGCAAAAACGTTTTTGCATGCATATAAGCTTCTATTGCAACCGGATACATTCGTTACTGTGCACATTGCTCAATCATCAGTTCGGAAGACCCATAGGATTAAGAAATATTTTTTTCTGCACTTGCCTTTTATTTTGCAGGTATTGGGGGGGGGGGGGGGGGGGGGGTGCTCAAACAAATAGCTCGTGTGTATGGTGGGATTATAGCCAAGTCGACAGCAACAAGTTTTTGCTGCTTCTATCGTCATTTTTTTTTTCTTTAACTTCCAAAATTCAATTTAACGCCATTTCTGTCCCGATGAAGTAGTTCATTCTGCCTAAAAAGGCGCGCACAGAGCTACGCGATTTATTTTCTTTAACATGGAGGGTTATTCGGCGTGCGCGAATATTTCGGTCGACCGGCGCGTTTTCTTCTTTTCGCTTGATTCTCGTAAAATGGATTCGCCGCGGGAAGTCGAACCCTCAACGTTGAAATCACAGGCAAAACTTCTCAGCCATTGGTTGTACATGCGATGAATATTTCCCTAATTGGATGGATCCGGGTTATAGCTACCGGCCTCGCGTGCGGCATTTATACGTGGATACTACTCCTACGTAAGGATGTATTGCTCACATTCAAACCGCATACAAGTATGTGAGCGCATAAGCGCGCCCTATGAATGCACGTGCGATCAACTGCTTGGATGAAACGACATCTACGCCCGTGTCTCTCGTGTAGCAGCCCTCTTTTGAGATAGTAGGCCGCTACTGGGTACTATCATTCAGACATTAGTCGCGATTCCTTGGTATTAAACTGTGTGTCATGAAGCGGTCATTGCCGTAATTCTGATCATGAACAGCCTCTCAGACTCGCGATCATTCTTCGCGAGCTTTCTCACAGCCCAACAACTAAATCTTGCTTCGCTCGAATTCGTATACTGTTTCCAATACCGTGCCCATCAAGAGGAGTAGAGCGATCTCCGCGACTTGTCAAAATGCGTTGCGAATAACGTTTCTGCAACGCGAGCGTCGCACTGAAGTGAAGAAGCAAGAACCGAAACGACGGGAGGCGTGGACATGCGTGAAGAGAAAGCAGCAACACCGAATCGACATTTTGGAAGAAAAATGAGAGACGGTATTAGGACGGCCTGCGAGATTAAATTTCTGCCCTGTTTGCGCGAGCGGAATGCTAGAGGCTGCAAGCCGCTCCAGCCTCCCGTGGAGCGTTTTCCCTTTCCCGTCTGGCTGCGCGGCGCCGCGTCAAACGGGCGAGCAACTCGAAGGCGTCAAATATTTCTCACGCCTTTCTCGTCGCGTTTTCTGGAATACGAAATAGCACGTTCGAGCAGCTGAGCGACGAGCCTTCCGTAACAATTTTTCCTCATATCCTGTCGGACTGCAGGTAATCACTCACTGCTGCCATTTTGCGCGCAGGCCCGTTCTTTCTTGCGTGCACATGATGTTCTAGGCAGCCATAACGCTTCCTAAATTGTTTTATAAACACTTGCGCGTAAATTCAGTCGCATGACATAAAATAAAAGTATTGATGGGATGTTATTCCGCAGGTTACTCCGCACGAAATTTTCTTTCTCAATTTCAGAATATAGCTTCTTTGAGCTGACGCAGTTTAGTCATGCATGATACAAGAGCGTAATGGCTCCGGCAAGAAACAGCGAAACACCACCGTGTAGCTCATAAGAGCAAGTGCTTCGCTTCGAAGGAACATTTCTGGAAGAGTTTGAGTGAGGGCTTTGACATCTCTTGCATTCACCGTCTCGCATTAAGAGCAGGCGCAGCGTTTGTCATTGTGCGCACCGCAAGGACGTGTTGTTGGCGTGTGAATTACTCTCGACTGCTTCCTGCGTGCTGTCAAAAACATTCTCTTTACCTGGTCCGTCGGGGTTGCTGTGCTGAGAACCTGTTTCTCTGATTTGATTTGATTTATTGGGGTTTAACGTCCCAAAGCGACTCAGGCTATGAGGGACGCCGTAGTGGAGGGCTCCGGAAATTTCTACCACCTGGGGTTCTTTGACGTGCACTGACATCGCACAGTACACGGGCTTCTGAACCTGTTTCTTTTCCCTTTCTACTCTCTTGGCACCTGGTCGATGACAACCGCTCCAAAATGCTCTCAGTAGCTGTGGCTGAGGTACTCATCGAAAGCATGCAGTGGGACTGGAAGGCGAATAAAATTTATGGAAGGCAGAGAAGTTCAAAAACAAAAACAATAAAAAAGGTTAACTGCACGCACTTTCGGTCCGGATGACCAGGTTGAGTGTTGTTAGCGCTGCGGCTTGAGACGGCTCGTAGTGTGACCGGCACTGCCCTCCTCTGATCCTGTAAGTTAATCTACACGCTAATCTATTCATTGCACCGATGAACCGAAATTAGAGAACGCTGGAATCCGGTAATATATCATGGGACCCAGCTTTGGCAAGCTCAAAATTGCTGCTGACGTCAGTGGCACTACCGCGCTCAAGTGTCGCACAGAGGCCGGACATCCCGTTCACCTCCGTTACAGATAGCGCTACAGGCGCAGAGCGTACGAACTGGTTGCTCGCCATCTGTCGGGGTAGGGGCGCACGTTGCCAGTAGCTGCTTTCGCTTTGTGCAAGACTGCAAGCAAGCTGCTGACTGCGCGAAACTCTCTCTCTCTCTCTCTCTCAAGTATTGCGCTCCTACTGGTCGTATTGGTAATGTATTCGTATGGTACGCGCGCCCAGGTTCCTGGCTATATATGTAGGTTACATTTTGAAAAGCAGTGGGTTTAGGAGGACGTCATTGACTGCCTCCTAATGTTACCAGCAACAACTCATGACAGTTGTCAGTTGTCTTGGCATTGCACGGGTCGACATTTCCTCGTTAGTCTACAGTCCCTAACTTTCTCCTGAGCAGAAGTGTCGGGAAGGCTCCCTTTATCAGAAGCCGTCGTTGCCGCGAGTTCCCGCGGGACTCGGGCCAGGGGCGCGCAGCGCTTGACTCGGGGAATTATGACCGCACTTTGCGGCACCGTGTCCGCGTGGTCTGCTCACGCGGAGAAGCGCCGAAACAATCAGGCCCGCTGCTGCTGCCGCCGTGGCGTGCGCTTTCCACTTTCGCCCCTTTATTTCCCGGAGGCCCAGGCGTTTGCGGCCCGGCGGACGTGCCTGGAAATAAACATGAGCCCTCGAGCTTTGTTGCTTCTCACGGGTCGCCCTCCAGTGTCAATGTTTGTTGATCAATCATGGGCGGAGATCTGCGCCGCTACGCTCCCCTGGGCTCCGCAGCCAGTCTACCCGTGTTTGCGCTTGTCCCAACCCATTTGCCTGCTACGGGCGCTGCGAGCAAGCGGCGGCGCCGCGCGCACCCGGGCCCGGGCGAAGTCTGCAGCCGTCTTCGGCCGCGAGCCCGGTGACCCTTTCGTTTGCCGAACTGCGCGCCTACGTCGGCGCCGTGTCCTACGCCGATTCATTGGGATTCCTCTCTGTCTCGACCTGGGGCCGCCTGGAAATGTGCCGCGGCACGCGAGAAAGCGGCGCGCATTCGAAGCGACGCCGACAAAAGAAAAGGAATGCTTGGTGTTGCGGCGGAAGTACCGAAAAGAACGCCCCCAAAGGGCCGCTGCGACCCCCTCTTCCTCGAGAGCTGGGAGCGCCCCTCCTTTCTCGGCCCACGCCGGTTCCCTTTTTTAGCTCCTCTGCGGACCTCTGACACGAAAGCGGACGCAAAATAAAGTACGCGCGCAACCGTGGCCGCGCCGGGATGCGCACGCAAACAGCCGAAACGGAGCGCGCGCTCCGCCGCGCACTGCGCGCCTCTCAGTGAAATTGGCGCTGCCTTGTTTCTACTGCTGCTTTTACGGGCCTCGTTTAACGCGAGCGCAGTTTAGCCGCTGGGGAAACACTCCGGCAGTTCTCTTCGGCGCTCCGCTATTCGACCGCAACTCTGCTCCCCTGCGTCCTTTATTTTTTTGTCGTGGTCGTTAAAGAAGCTCTGCGGTGTGGCTAGATTTTTCTCAATCCCGAAGCGTAGTGATAAAGATGAATAGGTTTGTCTTGTTCGAGTACCTTTTCTTTGTCAATAATGCGTGAAAGTAAGAGCAATGACTTCTGGTTAAGAGTGGAATACTTGCTCGAGTACTTGCACAAAGAGGTTCTACTGCCGTCATTTACGTTGGAGCAGACGACAAGCACTTTCTGTTTCCAGAGCGAATAAATTTTGATATTAAAAGAGACACATTTCGTCGTAACATCGCATTTTCGGTGGTTAAACATTTGTTTTACTCTTCAGACCCTTTTATATGAGCATCAGTGGATCGGCAAACCCAGAGAATATTTTTTCGTGAATCGATTATTTTAAAGGATTCCTCTTCCTTCGCGGCCGCTGAGATTCTTGGCACTTTCGTCCTATTAGCGAATAGAAGAAGTATACTCGAGCAAAAGATACCGCACATGAAAACAAAAGCTATGATAAGTATCAACTAACCCAGCTGGCTACCCAGTCCTGCAGCTCGTTTATCAGCCAGTCGTTACTCAACTTGGAGCAAGATGCAGAGAAGCCAGGTCTTTCTGAATTAGGTTCCATGTTGCGCGTCGGCCCACATTCGTGGGGATAATGCGTCGAAATACATTATCAAGTGTGCGTGTGAGTAAAGTAGTCTTTTCGATTGCCTCTGTGTCCTGACTTCCTATTGTGCTGTGTGTTTTTGGCGCGAAATTTCTGCGTAGGTTATTTCCATGGAAGAAGGAAAGCTCAGAAGAAGCCCTCGCTATCCGAGGTAAACACCAAAAAGTGTGTCGTAAGTCACGCGCTTTCGCAAGGACTACTGGGAGTCGTTGGCCGACGGCGCAGCCAATAGTAACGCTGGGCGCAGCAGTGTCGTCTGCTACATTGCCTGCTGCGCATGCGCAAGCGAGCTGAGATGGAGGCCAATAAGGGAGGGAGGAGCAGGGAAGGGAGGGGGGCAGGGGAGCAGAGGGGAGCCTTTACGCCAGGCTTCAGAAAATGTGCACGTAACGGCCTCTCCTGAATTCTTTCCTTCCTCCATGGTCATTTTTAACCGACACTTCATTGCTAAAAAATAATAAGGCTTCCAAATACTCTGCCAAATAAAAGGAAACGCGAAGTAACAGTTGTTATGTCCTCGTTCTTACGTGGCATGTTTAGCTTTGTAAATGGTTTTGGTTTTGTGGGGTTTAACGTCCCAAAGCGACTAAGGCTATGAGAGACGCCGTAGGGAAGGGCTCCGGAAATTTCGACCACCTGGGGTTCTTTAACGTGCACTGACATTGCACAGCACACGGGCCTCTAGAATTTCTCCTCCAAAGAAATTCTAGCCGCCGCGGCCGGGATCGAACCCGCGTCTTTTGGGCCAGCAGCCGAGCACCATAGCCACTGAGCCACCGCGGCGGCACTTTGTAAAAGCCCCGGCCTATAGTAAGCTCGGGCATACTGGCGTTTCTCATAAAAGTGACCTCAGCGCGCTGAGCTCACGCCGTCAGCGCGCAGCTATATGGGGGAACCTGTATTTCGTCTGAACTTGTCTGAGCACAGAGGGCCCGCACAGCAAATGCATCGCAGGCCCAGCTACAGCTGACGTCCCGCTGAGATTAAGCGAGCGCGCCAAAGCACCAGCGCTCCCACGCCGGTATACCGCCCAGCCTGGCATCCGCCAACATTTGGACGGTCGCGCCGAACAGACCATCGTACTCGGCACCCATGAAGACGGCCGAAGTTTCTGGAAGCCGTGTGACTGATCCATCCAGCATGACATGAGTTCAGGAGCCTGCGGCATACGACAGAAGCCGATCCTAGAAGCGAAACCGTCGCTCTCTGAGCTGCCTGCAGAATATCTTCAGAGCTGTCACCTCCTCCACAACTCCCACCTCTAAAGCGCTATAGAGTATATTTCCCACACGTGCACCGTATACGTCTGCCGCTACAAAAATTAAATACGACTAAATACACTCAGCGGTCACCCACCTCTCAGTCGCAAAACTTGGAACACACTCCATCCAGGATTGCGTGTAGGGGCACGTGAAGCGAGGCATGCTTTATGGGGGAGTTGAAAAACGTGTCACGGCTGCAGCGTTGTCACAGCTCCGGCGAAGACGCGCCAGCGGCAAAGAGGCCGAGAAAGCGCACGCGCCAGCGCGAATTAATCCGCCGCCGGCGCGCCCTAATGGGTCGCAGCGGCGCGCCGACACGGGGGCCTCCGGCAGCAGTCATCGCTCACTGCCCCACGCGGCTTAATTGTGGCGCCGCGCCGAGGAAGAGCGCCAGCGCTGGCTTCGTGGCGATTCGTGACCGCGCGTCGACGTTTGGAATATCTCACATGCTGCGCCTGTCAGCGCAAGCCGCTGGTCGTGGCCATATCTCAGCGAGACTCGCCTGAAAGGTTCCAGAAGCGCTCCGCAACGCCGCGGCGGTGCCGTAAGAATAATTCTGGTTTGGCTGCAACGATTTCACGGGGGGTGCGCATTTGCATGCGCCGACTCTATCAAAGCGCGGTCGCACCTGTGCGGGCCCCCACGAATAACACCGTCTCTCTTCTGGCGCCAAGGCGGTGTGTGCCCCATCCCACTTTCATAGAGCTTTCATAGCACTAGCTGTACAAGAAAATCTGTACCGGTTTCATCCCGGTCGGCGTCACAGGGTTAAGGCGCGCTTGTCGTCATTCAGACTCCGTGGCAGACAAAATGGGCCACCCGAAGCAGCACTCACAAATCTTCCCCAACGTCGCCGCAAACGCGAGCGAATGCGACGACAACGCAAGATTCGGAGTTGAGCGCCCGTGTGGCTGATTGAAAGCGTCAACGGCGCGAGTGGTGGGTGCTGAAAAAGCTTTATTACCGATAGCCCCAGCTCTGGGCTGTAACGGAGAGAGGATCCCGCGTGCCATCCCGCAATGCTGAGATGAGACAACGGTGACAGGTATCACGTGAGGCGCAGCCGACGCCGCCGAACGCGAGAGACTGGCGAACCGCGGTGGTGCCGCTCAGGCATTTGAGCGCCAGTTCAACGCCAACCCGTTCGGCTCCGCGTGTTCGGTTAGCGGCAGTCTCTCTAACGAGGCAGCGAATTTCTGTGTTATAGCTGCACGCTTAACCACCTCATTCGTCAGTAACGTCGCCACAGGGAGGTGGGGATAAGCAACGAGCTATAGCATTGGAATTCGAGGCACCTTTGACGGTCGCCTGGAGATTGCTTCACTGCAGTGTAGAGCCGTACACTGCAGTTCAATCGACACGTCTCCAAACTAGTCCGAAAAACTTCAGAAGAAAAGTAAAGGGCTAGCAAAAACAGAGCTGCACGCTGTCACACAAAGCGTATTCCCAACAAGCGCTCGGTTGCTGGTGCCACCATCCATGGTCGCTTTAATCGCTTAATCGCACCGCAACGCAGAGCAGTGCAAGTTTTAATACAGACGTTTCTTGGGGAGAAAAGGGGGAACGCATTGTTTATGCTGCTCTCTAACCCCGGAAAGATAGGGGCGAAGGCATGTGAGGGCGCGGTGCTTCACACTAGTGCACTGCACGGGCTCGGCGCGGGCCGGGACATGATCTGTTTTGCCGGGCCTGGGCCGGGCCCGGGCCTGAAGTTGCGGGCCCGGGCCGGGCTCGGGCTTGAAGCTGCGGACCCGAGTCGGGCTTGGGTCCGTGCTGAAACGGCTGGTGTCCGACTATTCATTCACTATTGCAGAGTAAAGTACACAACTGCGGCGTTGTAGCAGCGACACGGATGAGCTATGGGTTATAGTACGCGCTGAGAAAAAAACTAAGCTTTATTCATTCACTTATTTATTTCCTTATTTCCACGCCGCGATGGCTTAGTGGTCAAGGCGCTTGATAACTGGGCCGGGGAATCAGGGTTTGCTCCTAGCCTCGGCGGCCGCACTTTCCTTTAGGCGGCAAGCAGGACAGCCATGTGCTTTTTTTTTCAAAAGTAACCAGGCTGCATGGTTTGCTTCTAGCTTGTATAGTGGAGCCCTTGTGGCTTTCCTAAAGATCAAAAGGTGATGGAAGGTAAGAAGACCCCCAGTCCTTACCTTTAACGACCATTTCAGCTTCAGGGAAGCTGTAAGGGCTCCACTGTACGAGCTAGAAGCAAACCATGCAGCCTGGTTACTTTTGACGAAGACTGTACTTTGTAGTATAATTGCTAGTTGAAGAAACCCAGGTGGTCGAAATGATCCGGAGCCCTATGCTTCGGTGTCTCTCACAGCGTGACTCCCCTTGGGCCCTGAAGCCCCAAAAGCATAGCTTTTATTTTATAGCTATATTTTTCTCATGTGAGGAAAATCACAAACCAAAACGCGTTTGGTTTTCTTTTTGATCTGCTGACCGGAACATCTCGTAAATGAAATAGCCACAAAAGCTCGCGAGAGTTTGTATATCTCATCTCATAACCACATCTATCCCTCCTCGCTTCTTCAGCCTGGTTGTCATGACAAGTGTATTGCCCTGTAAGTTATCACGTGGTTCGCGTGTTATCTTCTGCTCCACCTGTAAGAGTAAAATTCAACCGGTCTTAATTGACCATTGATCGTTCGTCACCTCAAAACAAACCCATATTCTATTAGAAATGCATTCGGGAAGAACATATTAGTTTTGGACGCTTATCGTCTACAAAACACATACCGTGAAATAGTCAAGCCTTTTAGCTTTTCGTTTCTGCTGAAAGGCGACCAGTTCGGCTATGAGTTCAACCTGTGAGATCGCGTTCACTAAAAAAAATGTCATCCCACTGCTTCCTAGGCAGCTTTAATGTTTATACTTCCGGGCGGCAAAATATAACTGATGAAAATCATGGGGGAATGCAAAGTGGTCGGTTTACGCGCGTATGCAGCCCTTTTTATTTGGCTCTCGGAACTTCCGAGTTTATCTTTACGCACCTACACGAGATCACTGCCCAAAAGACGGGCCTGCCGAGCACTACTCTTAATCACTTCCTTCTGGGTTAAAAAGAACCAACTTTCTGCAAGCTAAACTGTGGTTTCAGAACCTTTGTCGGCCAGTTTCTTATCGGTCTAGTAGCAGTCTACTTGCTCAGAGTGAGCAGTATACCTCAAGCGTTACTGTTCCCGACTTCAACAAGCAGTGATGCGCACGAACTCTGAACTGCTTAGGCTCTATGCCGAAACAGGTCCAACGACAAGTCATTTCACTTGCTCGCTGTGCGCTGTGCACTAATTCGTCGATCACTAGGACAACACTGTTGTCGAGTCACGCTTGATGGCGAAGGAAACTATAGACGATTGCGTCCCTGCTTTCCGTTCAGGCGGAAATAGGCCTGCGCCGAATCACTCGGCTCGCTTGCTGTGCAGTTTTTTTTATTTATTTTTTTTGTCGTAAACACCAACCTGGTGACTTTCGCCTGTGCACGACACACTGACACATGTCGATAGCAAAACCGACAATGCGGGTGCGTCACGGCTAAACACAGGAAATCACTGAACATGGGAGGGTTGACGCATGCTACGAAATGCAACCCGCGA
Source organism: Amblyomma mixtum (assembly GCF_055824585.1). Classification (NCBI taxonomy): domain Eukaryota; kingdom Metazoa; phylum Arthropoda; class Arachnida; order Ixodida; family Ixodidae; genus Amblyomma; species Amblyomma mixtum. Next base: position 170,015,792 of record NC_143014.1, on the reverse strand, counting down.
TCCAACCAGAGGTCTACCAGACGCTGCAGCCACCGTCGTCGCCATCGCGCAGAACGCAAAGAGAGGTCGTAGAACGCAGACTTGGGTCAGCGCGCCAATGTGTGGAAAGCCGACAGGGTCTTGATCGAAGAGGATGGTGACAAGAGTGCGGAGAAATTAAGGTTGGTCTTGTTTGAATTCCACTTGCGGAGCTCTTCGAATTCTCGAATGTACTATAGGTCACACCGTTCCATCAGGTGCATCGTGTGGAAAGCGAGGGATGTCAGTCTTTTCGCAAGATCAACACCCTGCTTCGGAAGTAGGCGTCAATACCAGATAGACGAAAAGCGTGGATGCCGCGTTTCGATGCACGCGAAACGCAAGAGGCGCCCGTGTGCTGTGCGATGTCAGTGCACGTTAAAGATCCCCAGGTGGTCGAAATCATTCCGGAGACCTCCACTACGGCACCTCTTTCTCTCTTTCTTCTTTCACTCCCACCTTCCTCCCTTCCTTATGGCGCGGTTCAGGGGTCCTCCGAGATATGTGAGACAGATACTGCGCCATTTCCTTTCCTCAAAAACCAATTTACCAATTTACCATCGTCGTTGATTTCGTCACCCAGTCCAACAGCAGTGATAGATAATATAACAAAAATGATGGTTATTATGATGATGATGATGATGATGCAGACGACAATGACAAAAGTTTGGTCGCCAGTGAAAGAATGTCGTGCACTGTGCAAAAAAAAAAAGGGGGGGGGGGGGTGGAGTTTAAGTGTTCAATGAAAGAAGTGCAGTGCAGTGCACACTGCCCGACATCGTATTCAGTGACCAAGGTGCAATGTTCGAGAGTTTTACACTTAACCATTGTACAGTCAATCCGATTTTCTGCCTCCGCGTAAGTGATTAATTTCTTAACACAACATACAGCTGTCTGCATGCGATAAAGGACAGCTTGACCACACTTGCCGATAAAACAGTCGATTTTCCTAAACTCGCAACCCTTACTCGATTCATAGACTCGGAGAACAAAACCGTCCTTACGCTGCCACCAGCGTTCCATTCAATAGATACCGCGATATCAGCAATGCTTAACATCACTGTGAGTAAAGAGAAATAATATGCTGTACTGCCGAGCGCAACAGCGTGTCGCTGCTTGCGCGTATGTCAGAAAGGGTGAAATATGTGGATCCATCTTTAAGCATTGCTATATGAATACATATCAAAGTCAATCAGCGCAGCGACGCGAGAATAAAGTTCAGAAATAACCAGATCCGAAAACGTCTGTCCTATCTCGTTCTTCCTTATTTTCTCCTTGTTGTGTGTAATTGCCTTCTGCCATTTTCATGCGGCTTTCGCAAGCGGAAGCAGGATTTTTTTTTTATTCGCGAAAATTTATTCCCAGTTTCCATCATGCTAGCTCTCTTCGCAGTCAACTTTGTGGCACCAGGAACACAAAAATTTGCGGTAAATTAAGTGTAACTAAGTAATTGCTTTTAGAGCATTGGAGTGGATTCTAAGGAAAGGCAAACGTAGAGGGGCGCGGCAGAGAGTTAGGAGGGCGCATGAGATTAGGAAGTTTGCGGGAATACGGCGGCGGCAGTTGGCGCAGGACAGGGATAACTAGAGACCGGTTAAAGAGGCATGTGTCCTGCAGTGGACGTAGTTGCAGTGCAGTGGGCGATGATGATGGTAGTGGTAAATACGAGACAATGCTTACCTGCCGTTCATATTTTATCTTACCCAAACACAGGTTCTCCCAATTTCTCTAAGCAGTACACCCTCTTGCACATGTCGACTTGTGTACAGTTCGAGTGGTTATTGAAGCGAAATCTCCACTACGGGACCTCTGGCATCGATCGCGGACAGTGCAAATTTGAGCTTCATCTGATTTAGAGGTCAAACCATGAAAAAGAGAAAGAGAAACTGAATCAATATCCATGACTGAGAGTCGAACCCGCGGCTACACGAACAGACCTCCTTTAAAGGGCAACGGCATAGGTTTTAGAAATCGACGAGCTTAAAGGGGTCGGATGGGTGAAACTTGCAGGTAAAGCTTGTGATATCCTTTCCGGATAGCATTTGAAATGGTGAAGTAATCGCCGATTGAAATCGAGACGGCCATCAAGCTTCTCCGTAGCGCACAGCTCCAAGTGGGGGGCGCATCATGACTAGTACATTTCCAACGCATAAACGCTTGCTTTCAAGCAAAAAAAACCAACGCCACCGAAGGCAAAGGCCTCCGAGCGTAGTTTGGTAGCATCCAACTAGCCACTGCAAAGCGTGGTTGGCGGCAGCGGAAGTTTGATATTTTACATTCCGTGACGTCGCACCGAGCTTCTCCGCACTCCTCTGGGGCAGTGAATAGAAGCCTCGAAATTTAATCGTCGATTACGTTACTACTTTAAGTACTAGCGCAAAAATACTTGAAAGGCTTTACCCGCTGTTTACATAGATTTGATTCCTTGAATAGTGCGGAATTCTCAAAAAGTAGTGCAGTTGCCCTTTAAGGGCCGCTCTGCGAGACCACGAGGCTATCGCCGCTTTTTTCTTTCATGGTGTTTATTCCACATGGTTATGTACAGAAAGGGTATATGCTCAAGGCGTCGCACACACACACACAAAAAAAAAACTAGGCTATCGCCGCAGCCGACACACCTCATGTCAAACTGCACCACACTCTCGCGCTGTGCATTAGATAGAGTCATCTTCATCAACTTCCATCTGCTCCGTTCCGCGGCACTGCCTGCTCACAGTCGTCTTCTACGTAGCACAAATCCGTTCTTTCGCTCCGATTAGAATGTAGGAAACATTCTCTATAGTTTTTTTTTTAATCAAGTTGAAGGGTTTCGGTGACTTGAACTGCTACCATAAGCTCTGAGAAGAAAAAGAAGTCTCTTAACTGGAGACATAAGTTCAACGCGAGTGACCCCATGGTATTATTTCTTAGAAAAGCTAGTGAAGCCCAGAAAAAGTCAAGGTTTTGTTGCAAAGAAAAAAGATCCACACAATTCTGCGAACAGCCGCAATTCGTGACAAGCCACATGGCGCAAGCCGTTAGATATGCTTGGCATCTGTGTACAACGTCCTGCCTTCGCTGGGCGCAGACAAAATTATTATTAGTAGGCCGGAGTACAGGGTGCGTCACGGTGTGTCCGAGGTCCTAGCAGCGCACTGTCGCGGATAAATATATAGCGATGGCACTGGTTCGGCATAGGGAGCGAAGTCTCTTTGACGAGGTCCGTGGGCGCATTTACGACCCCAGTCATCACTCCACTCCAGGATCCATCGAATCACTCCATGAAGAGCACGCTGGCTAGTGATACACAAACTGCTCTCTTTAAAACAGCGCGAAAGACAGGGACACAGATATCTGTGTCCCTGTCTTTCGCGCTGTTTTAAAGAAATCATGGTTCACCAACTAGCCTGCACGTCTACACTTGTAAACAAACTGCTCTCTTCCCGACGTTTATTTGTCATTCTTTGCGCGCCGCCTTGAGCATAGCGCATAAAATCTGGGCGCAATGCGGGAGACACTCTTTTCATGCATATTTAGGTGCCGTGTAGCTCATGTTTACTTCCTGTTCGAGTTTATTTTCGAGCGCCCTTTACCGTACATTTCAATTCTCTGCTGACCGCGCGCTCGCTATATCTGCCGCGTCAACCTGCTTTGCTTCTGCCGGCCCAATTTGACGAAAAGCCAAAGTTGATAGATGACTGAAAAAGACAAGGAAGCAATTTAAGTGGCGTGTCAGTCTTCCGTGCACGAACGTGCCCTTAGATGGGCTGCTGCCCCGGGTTATCGTCGTTCGAATCGAGGAACCACGGCGTGACTATAAACTCGGACGGGCCTCGCGTGCTGCAGTCCATCAAGCGCGTCTCCAACCGACTCACGTCCTTTTCCCCGTTCTTTTTTCGCTCTTAACACAATCGAAATTTCGGCTATGAAAATTTTCGGCTCAGCCAACCCGGAGGGCGATCAATAAGTCGCTAAAACAACAACGCGCAGCAGCAGCAGCATCCGCGTATTGATTCCTCCTTTCCTCCCCTGATACGTCCAGCGGTGCGCCGTGGTATAGTCACTCGCATAAACAGCGGCAGCAGTTTTCCCCCGCTGCTATCTCACCTCCCCGCCGCTGCCTCCGCCAGCGCTCGGGAGCTGTTAACGGGCCGAGTCATCAACGAAAAAGCTATCGCGGCTCGCGCGCGATGGCGTCTCGCCGAGGCCGTATTCCGGGCGCCGTTCCTGGTGCCGCCGCTGCCTTGGCAGAATGCGGCCGTACAAATGGCAATTCGAGCCTGCTTCCGGGACGGCGGCTACTCGTTTGCGCTTGCTGTTTCCTGTCCCCGGCGAATGTCGGGCTGCTGCTGCTGTTTCCACGCTGCGTGACACCGACTGTGCGGCAGCACAGCTTCCTCCTGCTCCTTCCTTGCCATTCCCCACCGCAGTGGCGTGGTGGGAAAGGGAAGGCTTAGACTCCCTGCGACGCCCGCGTTTCCCGAGCTGCGCTGCTCTCCCAGTCCCGCTTCCTGTCGGGTCGTTCCGTTTGTCCGACCACGTCGCGCCTAAGATGCCCCGTGCTTACCCTTCTCCAGGTGAGCAGAGGGTGCTGATCTCGGGGATGACGAAGGAGTCAGCGGAAGAAGCCCTTATGACACGCTGCAACCGCGCCGTTAGATCACGTGGATCGCCCACCCTCCTTTGTTGTGCCCGAATGTGCTTAATGATGGTGTGGGAGATACGAAGCGTTCTTTGCAGTATTTCACGAGCCATGGAAGGGAGGCAGCACAGTAACCACGTTCTCGATTTCAACCCAACACGCAACTAGGGGTGGGCGAATATTAAGGAATTTTTTAACAGCGAAACTCGTCGAATTTCTTCTCAAGATTTCGAGTAGTTTCCGAATAATTGGCATTCACTTCGAATAGGACACGCCGTATTTTTTTTATTTTTTTAGACGACCGTTTAAAAACAGAGCCCATTCCAAAGCCGCACAGTATTGTGCCGTGATCGGTCTGTGCAGAAAGAAGGGTTCAGCACCGTGACGCGGTCCATTCATGCGGCGGCGTTCATAATGCTCACTCATATCACCTTTAAGATTGGGAGACGGGAAAGGATTCGTCCAGGCTTAGCAAACACTGCTAGAATCGCCGGTCTCCGAAGCTATGGCTAACGCTCTCGTCCCTCTCGCCTACTGACATGTGGCGCTAGTTTATTTGCTGTCCATATCAGCGGCAAAAGGTAATTTCATGTGCGTATGACGTGACGGTCACACAGTTAGTACAAACAAATGCTGTGCTGTAGCTGGGAAAAACTGAAAATAAAATGCGCCGGCCTGTGCCACTAAATATAACGAGCACATACAGAGTTAATACACTGTATTCGTTCTGCGTGCCTCTTAGTGAACATCAGTGTTGCGTCTTTCGACAGTTACGGCTTTAATGCCATGACTTCTAGCGCCTCCGCTAACGCTTCGCTGTTACGCATGAATTTTCATTTTTTTACGAATATTCGAACAATTGGCCAATAATCACACAAATGTTCGATTCGTATTCGATTCGGTTTCGAAAAAGCACTATTTGCGCACTCCTAATAATTGCTACAGTGTACGGCAACAGCTATTTACTCTCAGCCTCCTCCCGCCTATACGAAACGGCAAGTGCAGATCATGTACCTGCTTTATCGCTAAAAAAGCGGATACAATTTGTGTAGGTCCACACTAAGTAACTGAAATATTTTAAGACGATTGTGTAATTTTGTCGCGCCCGCTTTGCGCTGCAAGTAAGTGCTCTCCTCGTGAAACTGGAATTCCATACTGCATCTCGAACACAGTAAGCAGTGGTTTGAAAAGCATGACTAATTCATGTAATGTATAAATTGCGTATGTACTTCGGTGTTCGTGACTTTTACAGATCTACGAAATCGTATTTTATTTACAATGAACCGCTGTTTGCGATTTCAAGTTGAGATTCGTACACTTGGCGTTAGCACAAGCCTGAAACGACGCAACTGGGCTGACAACGCTGTGGAGATCCTTACGCGATTCAGGCGTAAAGGAAACCGAGAAGTTGAGGACTTGGAGAAGGAGGGCAGATACGATTCACAGGATTACCGAAACAGGTGTTTTTATGCAGATATATTATACTTTTTTTTTAGCTGCAGCACGCATAAAATGTAAGCTCTCGTAAATTAAACTGGATTTTGGTGCTTTTCTAGGGTCGTGCGTACTAGAAAGAGCTTCAGAGTTATTACATTATTAACCAAGCAAGAACAATGGTCAGAACTTGGTTACCACATTTTGTTGTCAAGCCGCCGCGGTGGCTCGGTGGCTATGGTGCTCAGCTGCTGTCCCGAAAGACGCGGGTTCGATCCCGGCCGCGGCGGCTGGAATTTCTTTGGAGGAGAAATTCGAGGCCCGTGTACTGTGCGATGTCAGTGCACGTTAAAGAACCCCAGGTGGTCGAAATTTCCGGAGCCCTTCACTACGGCGTCTCTCATAGCCTGAGTCGCTTTGGGACGTTAAACCCCCTAAACCAACCAACCAACCATTTTGTTGTCAGCTTGCATAAGCAAATAAGATAAGAAAGAAAACTGGTGTGTGCTTTTGCACCTGTGCAAGCATACTGAAACTGCTAACGCATCGTGCGAGCTGATAAATATAGCCATCTCGCCTGCAGTAATGAATTGCTCGTTTTTGCTAGATCAAGACATTTTTGCGCTCCTTGCAATGCTTCCTAAGATCTCTAGAGGCGGTGCTAGGATGCCCAGTTGAAAGAAGAAGCTCGCCACGCCTCCGGCTGGTGATAAACGGCGCGCCTGATAGAAGCGTGGTATTTAATAAAATAATAAAAATAAAACGAAAACCACACGCGAAACTCAAAGTACGCTGCACACAGGGAAACAAAAAAGTGAACAGGCACGAAACGCTCAGCTAAGCATAAAAACAAGAAAAAAGAGAAACGCTCTGAAGATTGGTGATTAGAATCGAGGCGTCATCGCAGACTCTTGGAGTCGAAGGGTGTGGCGGGCTCTCCGTCACCCGGTTTCCCATCGTGCGACTCCGACCAAACTTTTTTTTTCTTTTCTCGATTGGCTTCAAAGCACCGTAATTTTCTTCTGCAATAGAACTGGCCATCTTCCACGTCCGCCCACACTAATCCTCAATGCTGGCCTCGCCTTGCTACGATGTATTACATTCGCAGTTTTCTGTAGTTTGCTTTAGTAATCTGGGTTCCTTAACATTTAAACGCCCGAATCAGGAGCGGATGATGAATTAGGAGACAATTTCTTGTCAGACCCAACAATTCTGCACAAAAGCATTTTTGAACGAGAAAAAGTTTATGAAAGCAATTTTTTTAAATATATTGTAAGATTTCATTATAACAATCAATATAGCCGCAGATCTTCTGTCGGCAGGCTTGCAGTTTCTTGCTGTTAACGTTTTTGCTATAGGTAAAAGCGTTCCGGATTGGTTTTCTATAGCAGTCTTAAGTGCCTGATGCGAGCGATGCAAAAACTTTTCAAGTTTTTGCAACACAGTGGAAGATTGAACCATTACCTTCAATATATCCGTAGCCGTACCTTACAATTTGCCAACATTCAAAATTCTTGCCCAAGAATGTTGGACATGCTTTTGCGAAATCTACATCTGTTCACTCTTCTGAGGCAGCGACATCGAGCAAAGTTACCGCTATGTTGAACATAAGCAAGTGCAATTTGCTATCATACATAAGGAGTGACGCAATCAACAAATACGGGTAGCTTCTATATCATAAGTAGGGTAGCTCGAGTCAATACAGCTCCCGCACTTTCCGCTCTGGAGTGGACACAGCCCCGATAGGTCGTTAGATATTTGTTCGTGCTGGCATAGTTAATTCATTCATTTAATTTGTTCTTCACAACATGACGTATACATTCTGAAAGGGACAGAGAAAAAAAAGTCGTTTCAGTACGGCTTGAAAAAAAATCACGGTCCCCTTGGCATTGACGGCACCGAAGCAATACAGTTTAGAAAGCAAAATACGTTAAGAAAGCAAAGACGTTCTACACTTAGACTTAATGATGCCGTGCACTTGAGTAGTGGGGAACAGGAGTGCCATAGAATGTAAGATGACTCCCTTTGCACTGCCTACACCACAAGCAGAATATAACACGTTTAGGATGTTTACAAGTGCCAGCAGCCTAGTTTTCAAGTTGTCGTTTCAATGGAAAGAATGACACACAGTGGTGTCTAAATTTGAACCGTGGTTTAAGTCGCAGCTCCAATAATGAACCGCCTCGTTTTAAACCTGCTGTTGTGGTGACAAGACGAATTATGGCGCTGAGTTACTAGTGCGTAAATAACTAAAGAAGCAGCGAAGCTCTAAGAAATGTCAAAAATTGCGTCTACTGTGAACCATTTTCTTTCAAACTAAACTGTCTTTGCTTAAGCACCCGATGCCGAAAGCAAAAACATAGCAGTACAGTAGTCCGGAAAAGTGATGCAAAATTTTATGGCGACACCAGAATCCGTGCTTGCCGCGACATGGTAATTTACGGATAGACGAGAGCTCCAATTCACAGATGCTTTGCATTCGTTTGATGTCTGTACGGGCAAGAAGCCGGCGAGCTTCGAGGCTTTTACGACCTCGAGTTAACGTGCTCGGATTTCTCGAGTACTATGCTATGAGGTCCCGCTTGCTTTTTTTTTTCTTTTTTTTTTTCGCTGCTTCGTGGTAGAACCAGCACTGCCGCGCTTAAGCTTGCGCATGAAGATCAGTTCAAAGGCGTCGGTGTCTTCTTCGCCAGCTTTGGCAGGAATCAGCGCTCGTCACTTTGTGTTTTCGTCCTCATTCGCTGTCGCCCACACGCGTACATACGAAGGTGGTCTCACTGCTAGCGCTTGGCCTCTAATCGCTGATGTTGCAGCACTTAGATGGGTCAGCTAACGGTGTTGCACTGCCGCAAACTACTACTGCTAATCTTTTAAACATCGGCTATTGAAAAAGGCTCTGACTGCTTCAAAGAAAACAATGCCTGGGCTCTGGAGGGCCTAGTGACTGGTGAAAACCGACAGGCCAAGCACTGCCGCGGAAAAGTTTGAAACGATCAAGAGCAAGGATGTAAGGTCCGCTTCTCGAACTCTCGTTCTGTATTTGCACCATTCTAAAATGTTCTGTGTGCACCCCCCGCCAATTGCGAAACAGAAAGTATGCTGACCTATTCACAACGGTGGAGAAAAAAAATTAAAATAGCTCCAATTAAAGATAACTAATCCATCCTTGGCATTCATAACAGGAGGTGCTAACCACGCCGCTGTCTTCAAAGGGGTGGATCAAATCCTGAAATCAGCCAAAAGGAATTGACAACCAAATGGAGTTAGGGAGAATTAACAACGCGCGTTGCCTTCTTCATTAGGGACTTTTCCCTAACTAGTGTTCAAATTGTGAAAAACAAAAGGGTCAAAACGTGCAATATCGACGCTCCAGACAAGTCACAGCGAAAATTTTATTATTAAATAAAAAAAAAATAAGGGGGCTAAGCGGCGATGGGTTCACAGGCGGCAGCGTTGCGGCGTAACCCTTTCAGTGCAGCAGCGAGGCGGGTCACTAACTGCGTACGACGGCGCTCAGTTCCAGGAGCTGCGTCTGTCCGGCAGCGTCGCAGCGCAAGTGGAGGTCCTGGCGGAAACCGAAGCAGCCAAGGGTCTCGTTCTGGGCAACAGTTCCGTACTGCGCACCTCGGGCAGAGGACAGTGGCTCGCGCTTCGGGCACGCTCCTGCCGCTCCTGCTACTACCGAGCCGTTTTCTACGCCCTGAACAGCCGCGAAGGTGAGTGGCGCCTCGGCTCGATCGCTTGCTGGCCCATGTCCTCAGACATAGAGGGACTGCTCAAAGCGACTTCAGAGCCGTGACCTGGAATAAGCCTGATCATTCCTGTAAAGTCTTTGGGCAACACGTGAAGGCGTCAGATTTCGGTTACAACATTCCACGATGCCGACAGTGACGTCATTTATTCCGGAAAAAGACTCCGCAAAGCTGTCGCGGTGAACATAGACCTTGCGGTGCAACGCCACACTAGAAAGGGCCAGTGAGTTCGCAATCATCGCATGTTTGCATTATAACGAGAACCTGTTCTGTCCCCACGAACCTTATTCTTTCCTTCGACGTCATTTTCCCGACATCTCCAGTGGTCCTTCAATTCTGTTTTCCTTGTGGCCAAATAAAAGACTCTAATTTGCGCAAAGCTCGCAGCTTGTGTTTCTATTTACGATATGCCGAGAACGAACCAATGAGGAAATCCGAAAGCCAATATTTCTCAGCCATCGCAGTGTCTTTTTTTAAAGCTTAATTAATAAAAAAAGCGCTTTTTTACTTGGTAGTGACAGAATTTAAACATCGCGTGACTGTTTTGGCTTTCTGTGCAGGAAGGTTAGCTCTTATAATTTAGCACTGCTCAGCACGGCTTGTTAAATATGCACTTTGTCAGTAGATTCATGCGCCGATTACGCCACTTGCGCGTGGTCATGCGCATCGTTTGGTTCCTGGCTTCACTGCGAGAGCGAACAGTGCAGAGACGGGACATAAACAACGTGCATGTGCTGCGAACGCGTCGGTGTTGTAATGTCTCTTCTTAGCACAGACCCTTGGATACAATCACAGCGCCAACAGTTTTATACGGAGTGCGTTCCGCTCTTGGTGCTTATTTTGTTTTATTTTGTCTTCGTTTCTTGCGCGTGGGTTCTCAATTTGAGCGCAAACTAAGCAGCACATCCATATAATCCGAACCTTGTTTGGTGAGGTGAGTGGCCCAGCCGGAAATATTCCCATGCGAAGTCGCTCAGCAACACACAGGCGCTGCTCTGGGTCCATCCCAGGTAGGATGTTTCTTCCTGCTAAACACTTGCTTCCAAGATGTTAAAATTTCTTCCGCACAGTAGAAGACTGCCATGTACACTCAAGTAAGGGGCGTGCTTTTTTTAATATTTTTACAGGTTGCGGCTCTTACTCGAAAGCGGCATTTTCGCACTCAATTCTTTTGACTACAATGGAACCTATAGATTATGCGTACCCTGCTTTTGCGACGACCCACGTTTTAAGACGAATTATCGTGGTCTTTGTGCACCCTTTTTGGAGGTAACCGCGCTGAATGTCTGGGTGGTACCGACGACCGTCAAGAAGCACACACAAAGAAACAGGCTGGTAGGGTACTCCACTAGCAGGCGTCACGCCACCTCAAGTTAGTGCGAATAAGAATTAAGGCGGTGACACGCGTGTATAGCGACGCGCTTTGGCGCTCGACAGTAAATTCGATTTGGACGACATTTCGAATCGGCTCTACTTGCGTTTACGATCCGCAGTCATCGGTGCAATGCGGCTCTCGCTTAGCCTGCTTTTCCGCTCGTATAGATGCCCAGTGCTTTGCGAAAATCATTGTACTTTCATTTTATTGTGCTGTTATTGCGTTATTGATAAACTGGTAACCAGGGGCGCTATGCAGTATTCCCCCGGTTTGGCGAAACTGGCGAAGCCCTCAGATGAATGAACTAATGGCATCACGGCATAAAATTCACCCTTCGCCATGCCTCCAGTTTCTTTGGGTTATCAGAGTCACTCTGGGTTTATCACCACTTGTGCATCACCTCCCGTGCTTCACGGGGTGTTGACAAAGTGCGGCTCACGTGATCACACTGTCCAAGTTTAAGTTCAAGTTTATTGTCAAGTGAATACAATGCATCAGAGTATGTATTACAAAAAGAGGTCCCGAAGCGGAAACCTGTAGTGGGACCTCTTGTAAGAAAGTAGATGTACAGCCGGCCAAATCTTTAGCTGGCGTGCGTGATGGCCATGTTTTCCGTGCTCCTGCGGCTCATGACGGAGACAACTTGTGAAAATACCAAATATAAGCACGCTGGCTAAGCCAGTGCTTACAAGTGAGCTTTCCGCAACTTTGCTTCGTCGCAAAGCGCAGGAGCACAGAAAAAGTGGCCGTCGCGCACCCTAGGTAAAAATTTGGCTAGCTGTGCTTGTAAACATTAGCTATGCAAGAAATAAACATAAATTAAAGCGAAAGAACAAACAATGACCGCAATAACAATTACTGAACATCAATACAACAGCAGCAAAAGGAATTAAAAACACACCAATTGTAACCCAGCAAGAAAATAACACATAACGACGTTATTTGTTAGAGAAAAAAAAAGGGGGGATCTAGGTTCTCCAAACGAAAAAACGTAATGACCGTTTGAATGAAGTAAGAGACGTTGAGCATTTAACTGCGAAGGGCAGGCTGTTCCAGTGGTCAATTGGTTGCCTTCTTTCATTTGTTTATACGTACACCGAGTGCATTACTTGTGCAAGTAAGTTATGCTAGCTATGCTTTTAGTTGATTTTTATTACGGACCTCATGGTGCTTCATCAGCATTTTATACTGTGCAAGATGCGCATTGAATGCGCTATAGAATAATTTGTAATTAATTATATTTTACCATGTACCGTGGAGAACGCTGCGGTCGCATCATCACCTGTGATGTCTTTGACTTGACGCAAAAATTCGCCGAGGAGCGGAGCTTCTTTTCACGTGACCTGGCAGACGGCGCGCGAGATTTCAGTGGAGCGATGGTTCTGCAGGTTAGCTCTGCGCAGTCACGGTGAACAAAGGTGACGCAGGGGAAGCGATGAAAACTTGTCTGTTCCTGTGCACTCGTTGCAGCTTCTTTCTTTTTCGCAATAGCTACATTTAAGACAGTACTTTGTCAACAACGGCCACTTCTGCACCTTGCATCGGTGCGAAATAAATGTATCGATGGAAAATCGTCTAGACGGCCCGGAAACTAGGCACGCATGTATCAGTTTCACCATTCCATTTCGTAATATCATAATACGACCGTTGGTCTGGGACCATCACGCTTACTATTTTTCGCCACTTCTTAGCACTCCTGGGGCAAGATCGGCAGCTTAGAACTTGTGCGTTAGAATTATTTTTAGATTACATCAAGAGAAATACGGTTGCTGAGGGTTAATTACAGCTTGCGTACAGCCCTTTTTGTAATGTGGAATTGGCGATGTTATGGCTGAGGGCTAGCTCACTTCTGAACATTGTTAACATTTCATCTGTCACACTGACCTATGTTTCAACATTACGCAAAACAGTGACATGTAGAATAACTGGACATTTGAGCAAATCATTTGATGTCATAATCATCTGAAAAGCGGGTCCTAGTTATTTTCCAGATATCCTCATGCAGCCTGATCTTGGCCCGCAAATTTATTTTACTAAATAACTGTGCCTTAGCATACACTTTAATCGCCAAATAAAGCACTTGCAAAGCAAAGCTAGCAAGGCTGCCCTAAACAAACCTGCGTTTAGTTTATGCCAGTATTAGCCTTCAAAGTCCAAATCTTTTTCTTGTTAAGATGAACTACCCTAATCCTTAATGGGCTGTGAATGGCGTACGTTTTCTAATTTCTAAGTGTTTGACCACTGAGATAAATGCTGTTGTTTTTATTCCGTGTCTGTGCATCACTAACATTTGAGCGTGCGAACGTGCCTGGTTGCTCCTCTTGTCGTTGTTTTCCTGACTCAAGTAAGTTAATCTCATTGATTCCTTGAATAGATCTGAGACTTTGAAGGAGCCTTTATTCCAATGTATGAGCCATCGACACATCCCACGATATCCGTGATGCTTCCGAGAAGGGTGATACGTTCCTTAATATAAGCGCGATCGGCCGCAGTCTTGAGATAAACGAGCCACCACTTTTGCACAGCGCGTCGGAGACATCCTTCTGTACTACTTCGTACAGTGGTCTGGTGACGTTCAGTGCACCGACGCTACTCTTTAAACTCTAGATCCTGTAGGACTGAAGACTTTTACGTCGACTGTGAGCAACTGAGGCCCGCCAGGCAGTCTCCACAGACGTAGCTCGTCGCCTAGCTCATCGCCCAGCCAGCGCACCCACGTTTTCGGCAGGCGAATATGATGCCGGACTCTTGGTCGGTTAAGTCATTAAACGGGTCCATACGGTCATACTTACATTTGCCACCGCTCGAAGTGATGGCCCAAGCTGCTGCAGCTGCCGCTACTGCCGCCGTGACAATCCCGAGTTGGATTCCGGGGATTTCTTTATTCATGATTTTTTCTCGGGTTCGCCAATCACATAAATCATCAGGTCGCAGGTCCTCACGTCGACGATAGCGTTCGACACTCTCCACATGCACCGGTTAACCATTGCGAAGTGTGGTCGCCAATGAGCCAATGATCCAGTCGCCTGTCGCGGACGCTTTAAAGCCGCGGCTACGTCACCGAACAACACTGACCAATGCCAGAGGATCAAATGAATCCGAAATGACGATGGGTAATGGATCCTTGTATATCATGAACTCAGATTAGGCATTCAATAATAAGCAGCGGCTAGCTCAAAAACACCTTCTACTGCGGCTTGAATGCGAAGCACCCTAGTTCTCAACACCGAGATAGCGACACACTGCAAAATCTACAGCTACCAGTCCTACAGTTACCAGGGAAATTATGCACCCGTGAAGCACCGTTACGCTTCGCCGACTTTTTTTTATTTTCCTCCGCAAGCAGTAGTAGTGACAATAGGTGAAAATGCCAGCGTGTTTCTCTGCGTCGCCGCTGAATGAAGCCTTCGGCACCTGCGGTAAGCCGAACTCGAAAACCACCCCCTGACGATAGGCAAGAGGGAAAATCTGCATCGGCGGAGGCGGAGAGGCATAAAAACCTTCAAATCATCACAGTGCTTTAGAGAGGCGAGTGAAGCCACGCCCCCATGCGAGCGGCGAGCGCGCAGAGAGGGAAAGCCGCGCCGAAAGCGAGCCGCGTCATCAGCTGATCCAACGCGGTGCGCCAAGTATAGCGAGATATGCGTAATGCAGCACATGTAAAAGCATAAAAAAAATCAATAGCAAGCCTTGAAGCCAGACAAAGTAAAGCGAAATGTAAAAGCAGCGAGTGCAAAACATAAAATTAATAGCGAGCCATAAAAGCCAGCCAAAGTGAAGCGAAACTAATTGGCGCAACTTCCAGGCAATGGCATACGGCAAAAAGGAATACCACGATCCTAGCAGCGCGTTCTATTTACGCAGTTCATCGCTTCAGGCCATCTGAGCGTCTGGGTTGCCCAGTTAGGGGGAGCGGCCCTTGCACGACTGCATACGGTATTTTTCGTGGTTAGTAAAGCAACCTGTCTAGATCGATACTTGCGTGAATACTAGCGTCCGTGTCAACGCCCTCACGTGTCATGTGAACATGATTAGAGCGCATTTAAAATTTTTCGCGCTCATGAGAAGCGATTCGCAGTAGTGTTACCTCGATTTGCGAGAAATCCTAGCGGCGCGCAGCAACTTTGAGTGTAATAATGCGAACAGAAAGGTCTTCTCGGTAGTTTGCGGTAATTGCGTTTTTGTGCAAATAAGGCTTTAGGTTTATTCAGGCAGAAACTGGCGACGCGATTACTTTCAGACCGTCATGCATGATGTTATCATTAAAGGTGATGCCAAGGGGATAACGACTCGTAACGTGTCGAAGTAAATATCACTCGCGGTCAAATGACAACCTCGGCTGCCCGCTGTCTAAGTGAAGCCTTGCTTAGCAGGTTTTGTCTGTCACAAAATTGAATTTGTCCCGAGGGAGGAGACAAAACCTGCACACTCTGCGGTAAGGGAACAGCCGCGACGTATAATAGCAATTCTTTCTCCAGCGCAGAGCTCGTGTCGCGCCCTCCGCGTCAGGCTCTGCCGGCCCAGCAACCTGACGCCACCGTTGGTTAAAGCTGTGAGTCAATACAGACGAGAGATGACCGTTGGTTCTGCAGGATTCGCTTGGATACAAGTGACTGCGTTGCGCCTCATAATGGAGTCCCAGCCTGCAGTCGCCGGGCAAGGCTGATGTACGGCGGTGCCTTGGCCGGGTCGCTTGAGCCTCGTCCAAACAAAGCGTGGGCTACAATGGGCCACTGTGCTCGCGTTGCGCCTGTGTTCGTGCAGATTGCGCTTCTCGCCGTGCAAGGCCATTCGTATCAACTTGCCCGGGGCACCGACAGCCTGCTCACTGACGTCTTACGCGCGTATGTAGGTTGTGTGCGGGGCTTATGTAACCGACGCTCATTCGAGCTGGGCGCGAGGGTAAGCCGTTCCGAGTACTGTGCCGTGATCAAACGCGTTTTTTTTTTTTGCCTTCACATTTTTTGCAAATGGCCTGTAAGCGTGCACACTTTAATCTTCCTGTCAGATGCTGAGAAATGCTGCATAGAAATGCTGCATAGCTTGATTCTCAAAATAACGAGAAAAAGAAATTAGTGGGAGCGCCGTAAAAAGGAAGCGTTCGAACCTGTCGGTGGTATTTTGAAGCACGGGCACAAAAGTACAACCAAAAACTGCGTAGTGAAAGAAGAAAGACGAATCAAATCGTGTCATGTCCTGCATTTTTAAGAAGAGTAAAAATTATACTAAGAAGTCACCGCCGGATGTGTGTCTCCTTTTGTATGCCGTCTTGCGAATATGAATGCATCGTTACAAGACAACACTGTAGTGCGTCAGAGATGCGTTAATAAGCTAACGGAATGGTTGCATTTTAAATATTCGTGTGTCTATGCGTGCGCCAACTGAAATAGGAAGGAATGAGGTGCCCGTTAAGGTTGCATTCATCTGCTAAAGCAACCAGCCGTCTTTGAAACACAGAAAAACAATGGTGAATATATATATATATATATATATATATATATATATATATTTAATTAGATAAATAAATAATTGAGCAATCATTTTAGACAGTAGATAGTTTGTTGTAACCGAGAATTCGACGGAAATTTGTCTGGTCAGGCATGGGGATCCAGAGAAATGAAGAAGCAGCCACCAATCATAGTCGAAAAAAGACAAGATGTTTCGAAACCCGTATGGCTTTCTTACTCACAATGAGCAGGACAGGATCGGTGGTGCATCTATATGCGAAAACTACTGCGTAATTATCGGGCGTAGAAGCTTGGAATGGAGTCTAAGCTCTTGTTTAAAGATTCTTGCATGGTCTGAGTGAATAGGGATTCGAGCTGAAGGCCCGTTGTCAGGTTCCTTTCCTTGGAGAAGACACAAGCCTTGCTCCAGTCAATCCGGCGGCCAGTGTCATTTTACAGATAGTTTTGCAGAAAGAATAAAGGACAGCATGCCACCGCCGAGGCTCAAGGCCGCTCGCTACCTGTGACCCTCCCGCGTTGTACCGTTGCGAACTGAGTTAGCGACGGTCGTTCATTAGATTAACTTGACAAGGTCCTTATCCCTCAATTCCTGAGCTTCGTGCAGAGCGAGGATCTCGGACCAAGCAGACTTGATGATTTAGGTGCAAGAATAGATTTCTCTCAGTTTGCTGCTTTCTCCTCAGTCCGACAACTTCCCACGATTCTTTGGCGGTGTAATTCGATGTAGCATAATAACACCCCCAAGGTTATGACTCATACTCATGCATATAGCTACGGCCTTTGTCAAACATATGCATACTAGTTTTGCTTCTAAGCCGTATAATAGAGCTGTTGTAGCATCTGTGGAAGTCGCAAGACTCGGAGGGGTGAGGGCGAGAAGTCTTCTCACCTCAGGTAGATTTGGAAGCCTGCATGGCGATGCATTACGAGCCGCACACCAAGGTCCTGAAACAAGCAATTTGGGCTGTGTATTTTTGATAATTGATGTACGTAGAAAAAATGATAACCACCGTCGTCATACACACATGCACAAGAAGCGTTGCACTGTTTTTTGTTTTTCTTTTTCAAATTCGATGCTGTTTATAGGCTCAATGTACGGCTCCCAACACGACAACGTTGAGGCGCGAGGGCTATGGCGCAACGCCTAGTCAAGAGCCCGCTTTACGAGACCCGTACTTTACGGCGCCTCGGCTGTCCCATGAGGGACGGCCGCTTGAAATCAGACCAGGACCTTTCTCTATCGTTCGTGCACATAATAGAGATAACAGCAATACAACACGCACTCGATCAAATGACGGACATAATGCGACAACTTTCGCTGCACTAATACCAGGCTCCATCAGTACCCTGAAAAATCTCGTGACGGCAAATAACCTAAGAAACTCTCGAAATTGTACATATCTTGTGCAAGGGGCTTAACAACCCAGTATAGCTTACGTGGACCCAAAATAAAGCGAGTGACATTCAAAATGAGCACGCTCACCAGCTTACCTGCGGTTCGCTTTGCCGGGTGCCACTGGTTGCATGAACAGGGCTCAGCGAACCAAACCCAAGGGACGTGTATCTTTCAAGTAAGCCTATATTCAATAAAGCGCACTTGAGATTGGCAACTGGTACTACACCGAACCGTATTCCACACTCACCTTACAACAGGCGAGGATCGTCAGACAGGCTATACTGAACAGGACCCACGCGGAGTACACGTTTGAACACTCACTAGTCGCCATTTTCTCCATTTCATCCGCCGCGGTGGTTCAGTGGTTATGGCGCTCGGCTGCTGACCCGACAGACGCGGGTTCGATCCCGGCCACGGCGGTCGAATTTCGATGGAGGCGAAATTCTAGAGGCTCATGTGCTGTGCGATGTCAGTGCCCGTTAAAGAACCCCAGGTGGTCGAAATTCCTGGAGACTTTCACTAAGGCGTCCCTCATAGCCTGAGTTGCTTTGGGACGTTAGACACCCATAAACCATAAACCTTTTTCTCCACCCCCCCCCCCCCCCCCTATTTCTATTTGCCAATGGGACGACTAGTTCAAAGTCTGCAGTCTGATTCTCCATATGCTACTGGTGCATCACTTCCTCCATCTTTTAGGCAACGATTATACAGCCACCGTGCGGATAAAGTTGCGTCTCTCTCTGTCGGCGTCCAAACTTAGAAGGGATGTGATTTATTTTCAACTTATATTGCTGGGAAATTTGCCGCTCATCGCCCGTTGGGCTAGACGTCTTGCCGCGTTTGCCTTGCACTGCGCTGCGCCACACGCATCTGAATGCAGCCGCTAGCGTCATTCCGCCACCACTATTGAGCAGTTTTTATGGTTGGTCTCTTCAGGCCTCACTATCACAAATGCCTCTCACATCCACTATGACGCTTGTACAATCTTTCTATCTCCTCCTCTGCTGTTGCTCAGACGCGACCAGAAGCTAAAGCACACACGGTTTCCTGGTAAATGCGATCGCGTTTAAACGTTTCCGCCGACAAACACATCTGCTTCGATTCGCAGGTTGCAACGCGACTCTCACCAGGACGCGAGGCGAGTGGCACAGCCCCCACCACCCGGATTTCTACCCTCCGGGCCTGCACTGCTTCATCACCATACTAGCGCCCAGCGGGTACCGCGTACTGCTTCGCATCCCGTTCCTTGAGCTGCCGCCCGCCAATGAGCCCCGCTGCGAGCACGACAGCCTGGAGATTGGGCCGCTGGCGGGCCGCGGGCCCAGGTCCGTCGTGCTCTGCGGAAGCCGCCGGAACCTCACGTACCTGTCCCTCGACGAGAGGCTCTCCATCACTTTCCGCAGCGACCCCCTACTGGAGGCCGAAGGCTGGACGGTCAAGTACGAGTTCGTCAGGCTCTGTCGGAACGAGACGCACAGCGAGGCAAGCGGCCGCGTCTGCTACCCGCCCGGTAAGAGCACGTCGCTCCTCTACTCGGCCCCCGGAGACTGCCACTTCGCGCTTATCATGCCGCTGGGCTACGAAGTGCAGCTCAGCTTCAGCACGCTCCAGGTGTCGGCCGCGCGCGCCTCTTCGTCCTGCCCCGACAACTTCATCGAGGTCTCTTCAGGAGGCACCGAACATCGGTTCTGCGGCAACTGGACGGGCAGCGCCGACTTGTCGGCGCTCCGGTCCGCGGGCAATGTGATGGCCATCCGGGTGCACCTCGAGGAACCACCCGGCAGCTCGAAGTCGCTGGCGCTGAGCGCCGCCAGCCTCGGCTTCTGTGCCACCTACGACGCGGTGCTCGTGAACCAATCTCTCGCCGAGGACTGCGAGTTCGGCTGGGTCTCCTGGGGGTTGCACTGCTACAGGGTCTTCAACGAAAGTCTGTCCTGGGCCAAGGCCAACGACGTGTGCGCCCTGCAAAGCGGCCACTTGGCTAGCGTCACCACTGAAGACTTGCAGGCCCTTCTGGACGCCATGCTTTTCTCCAGGTAAGCCTTGCACCGTGTCATGGCATGTCCTGTGTAGCGACTGCGCATGTGCTTGCGGTAAGCACTTCGAAGCTGGAAACATACTTTGCACTGGGTAACTTTAGCGGAAGAGCAGAAGAAATAAAGGTGTGGAGCGTAAGAACGAGAATCAACTTCGGATACAAATCTCAGCTTATAGAAAAAAATGCAGGAGCCAACCTGTTCTTTGTGAGAACTGAAGAACTTTAGAGACAAATGACGTTTCCCCCTGGGTGGTCGGTGCATTTAGGCCACGGCGCAATAACGCAGACAAAACTGAAAAAAAAAAGGATTTCACCGCACGGGTGCTTCATTTGATGCAAATTTCGATCAAGCGTGTTTTTTTCGCGACAGCCGGGCCGCCTGCACTTGGAAATGTTATTTCTTTATGTCTTTAGTTTTTTTCACAATGCACCCCGCTCCTTAACGGCATCGTCGCGCTCTCTTTTTATCACAGGAAAGTGACAAAAGAATTTAAACCGTGAATTATGGATCGAGAATCGATAATCTGAAATTGGTGCATTTTGTGCGTTTTGTGAAACAATTTCCAACTGCACAATTGGAAATTGTTGAAATTTGTGGAATTTGTTTTCAAGTCTCTTGCTAGCTCCCTCAGCCTATCTTTAAGACACCTCCCAGTCTGGCCAATATACCACTTACCACAGGCCAGCTGTATGGAATATACCGGGACTGGCAGGAGTCTTAGTGAGAGGCTAAAGAAGTGCGCAAAAGACGTTGAAAACAAATCAGGCAGCAAAATGATTGATCACATTCTAACATGCAGCAATTGCACTCCCACGCTAGGAGACACCGTATTGTTGCGCAAGGTGCAAGACGTAACTAGGAGGTGAAATAAATGAAGCTGATGAGATTGAAAAATCTGGTAGCACGTGTGTCAGCAATCCCTCAATTTGGCGCTCAAAAAAGAACTAAAATATTTTGCGCAGCATTAGAACTGAAATTATGCAATTCACCTCGTAAGATGAATGTATCTATGTTGATTTGACCTGTCCATGTTATTTCTTTTTTTTATTTTGTTGGTATCAGCAGCTGCTATAAAAACAAGAGGTCTGTCAATAAAATCTGAGTTGTTAATTAGCGCTCTGTCCTCTCAAACTCATTGCTTCCTGTGCTGTCGTTCTGTGCTTAAAACCAATTTCAGTAATGCACCAATGACCTCGCGGGAATGTGAAATTACTCACCGACAACTTGGTGTTTAACTGTACAGCTGCGACAGTACAGTAAGTTCCACAAAGTAGCCACGGTTGTCACAGAACACCGTGGCTGGGAGATATTCTCGATTTCTATTATTTGCGTTTTCGAAGGCAAGAATAGCAAAAAGGTCGTAATTGTTGCAGTTACTAACCTCCTACGGATGTGAATGATTTGTCACCAACTGAATTTCAAATAAAAGAACAAAAAGTAGTAAATGTACAGTCGTTAGAATCCAAATGGTCTTTGTTTGGTGACTGGCTTAAGATTTGTATTGATGTTTTCTGCGTGCGATACCTCGTTAACTTGCGCCAAAGTGCTACATATGAGTGATCGATCTTTATAAGCGATAGTGACGGTGTTTCTGGGGTCATCGGGAGTGTTCGTACGTTCGGCTAATTGGAGGAATTAATTGCCAATTAATTAAATTTGCGAACGCTCTTGCAAAAGCATTTTCATTCTGAAGAAGTTACAAAACACAATCTTCAAAAATGCACGTAGTCATGTTTGGTGTTCGGAAAAAAAAAAGAATCCCGACAACGGGCTAAAGCCACTAAAAAGATAGTCAGTGTTTGCAAAACTCGTCATCTTGTAACTAATCTTTCGCGTCGTCATTGCTCTGATTATGCCCACTGCAGGACTAAGGCCTCTCCCATATCTCTCGAACTAACCCATGCAGTACAGTGTCAGCTGCGGCCGCCTTATCCACCCCAACTTCCTAATCTCGACCGCCCTCCTTCCTGCCTCCTCCTCCTACGCTTTCCTTCTCTTGGTATCCAGTCCGTTGCCCTTAACGACAATCGATTACCTTGCCTTCGCATTGCATTACTTTCCCGAGCCCATGTCTTCCTCTTGATTTCTGCTAGGATGTCATTAACTCGCGTCTCCTCCCTGATCCCCACTGCTCTCTTCCTGTCTCTTAACATTACACCCATCATTTTCCTTTCCGTAGCTCGCTGCGTTGTCCTTAATCTAAGTTTAACCATTTTCGTTAGCCACGACGTTTCTGCCCCATAGACGAGTACCGGTGAGGTACAGCTGTTATACATTTTTCTCTTGAGAGATACGTTTGGTTTCGTTTATTAGGGTTTAACGCCCCGAAGCAACCCCAGCTATGAGGGACGCCGTAGTGAAGGGCTCCGGAAATTTCGACCACCTGGGGTTCTTTAACGTGCACTCATATCGCACAGTACACGGGCCTCTAGAATTTCGCCTTCATCGAAATTCAGCCGCCGTGGCCGGGATCGAACCCGCGTCTTTCGGGTCAGCAGACGAGCACCGTAACCACTGAGCCACCGCGGCGGGGCTCTTGAGAGATACTGGCATGATCTGAGAGTACCTGCGAAATGCGCTCCATCCCATTTCTATTCTTAGTAATTGCACTCACGTGATCCGGATCTGCAGTCACTTCATGCCCCAAGTAGACCTATTCCTTTCAAATAGTAACTGGTCGCGAGAGGTGGCTCGGGAAGAGCAACCTGGGTCCCACAAGCCATACCAACGGCAGCAGCTGCCATCGCAGGGCAGTGGCACATCGCTTAATCGCTGCACCGGCAGTCGTACGAGGGCTTCCATGGATCTGTGAATGTAAAGTAGAGAATGACGAATTCTGCATATGTGGCCATTAACCCGTTATCGCTCTAGGAACAAATACACTTCGTGAACGATAAATACGAACACCGGAACTGAAGTAGAAACCGAAGTTCTAGAGCACCTAATTCGCATTCGGCCCAACTACGCAAATCGACCGTCAAAGTTAATTTATATATGGCCCTGATTCCGTAATTCCTGCATAACTGGTGTAGTTTACTGGGTCACACGCTTTCTAGTAACCTATTAAGGCTATATAAAGAGGTTGTTTATACTTTGTTCATTTCTCTACCACCTGATTAATAGTATCAATATTTCATTTGCCGAGTAGACTTTACGATAGCCTGCATGATGGTCCTTTGGTGAACTGAAGTCCAAGGTTCTCCTGATTTTATTAGCGATTACCTTAGTGAATACCTTGTTGTCAACGGACATTAAGCTGATCGGTCTAATTTTTCAAGTCCTTGACGTCCCGTTTCTTAAACATTAAGATAATGTTACCTTTCGTTCAAGATTCCGGTACGCTCTAGGTTATGAGGCATTGCGTGTACAGGGTGGCCAGTTTTCCTAGCACAATCTGCCTTCAACAGATCAGCTGTTACTTGATCCTCACCAGCTGCTTTCCCCCTTTGCATAGCTTCTAGGGCTTTCTCTCTGCCCTACTGCCTCTCTGATTATTGTCCCGATCGCTTCGGCTACTGTATAGATCTGTGTAGAACTCATCGGCTACTTTAACTACTGCCCTGTTACCCTGTTAATACATACATCTGATTTTTGCCTACGCCTAACTTCCTCTTGACTGTTTTAGGCTACCTCCGTTCTTTAGAGCATGGTAAAAGAATGCAGCGCGAAAAGACAAGGACTAACGGAGAAGTGGACAGGACTGGCGCAGCGCCAGTTTGGTTTGGTTTATTAGGGTTTAACGCCCCGAAGCAAATCCGGCTATGAGGGACGCCGTAGTGAAGGGCTCCGGAAATTTCAACCACCTGGGGTTCTTTAACGTGCACTGAATTCTTTAACCATGATCACTGACCAACAAGCCCAAACAGCCTCTTCATTTCTTTAGAGCATGCTCGATTCTTTCCATATTATACCCCCTTATGTCAGTTATATCAGCAACCTTACGCTTACTGATCAATTTTGATAGCTCGGCCAGTTTTATTCTGTCTGTCGTCTCCTGAGAGAGCTTACTGGTATCCTGTCTAACTATCCTACCACTTACTTTTAATAACTTTTTAGTCTCTCAAACCTCGCTGCTCTCCAAACTAATGTAAACTGTAAGGAACACAGACTTTATTGATAACTATGCGGTTTTTCTATAACAAGACAGCTTCATGCATCTTCATGTTTGCATTCGTTTCTGCCACTTGCGCCGCCACTGGTTTCTGATAAAGAAACAGCGTCACTCAACCAACACACGCTGGCCCTAAAGGGGGTCATATATTTGGGGTATGTAAACTAGCACAAAGCGCACGTTTTGCTGATGTATAGTAACATTTTCTGTCATGACATTTTTCGATCACATGGCTTTGTTTGCCGCTAGGGCTTAATTGCTCGGTTTGATCACCGCGAAAGCTTCGTACGCTAGTTTTGTGAGCCTGAAACTACCACGCTGGAAAAGTTCACTGCCGTTCGGGTTGGGTAGTTCGACGCAAGTAACCTCAAAAGCACAACATTTCTTATATACCTTGGATATCCAAAACGGACACGCCATGACCGCCTTGTAGGCACCTTGGTAACCTTGTTCGGACAACGAACGCTAAATTATATAACATTTCGTAGATGATGTGTCGCCATGACTAGTGGTAGTACTAGGGGTGCAACTAGTGACGCGACTGTTTAGTGATTGAGCTCTTTACCTGCTTCATCAGTCAGTAACAGTCACTAACGGCACTTGGACCCGCTGTCAATAAGGTCGTAGTAACCTGTGGGATAAGCAAATTCGTAGTTGTTTGGTAGCGACCGCTATGGCCTCTACTTTTTTTTTTTTTTTTTTTTGAAGTGGGTCTCGTGCCTTCCCCCTTCTCCCCGCGCGAAGAAGACCAGCTTCCTCTTTTGGCATATTTCCCTGTCTGGAGAGCAACAAATTTCCCAAACAAGCTCCTTTCTGCCACACAAATGGGCTCCGTTGTGCCCCGGCTACCCCGTTTCTGGTCGCGACATACGCGGCGGGCGCACTTGCAAAGGATCGCTGCGGCCGCATAACAAGCTGAATGCGAGCGGCAGTCGTAGGCAGAGGCGCAGGGCCCGAGAGTGTTCACGCGTGTCTCTTCCCTAGACGCAGCAACTAAACAAAAAAAAAACGCGCTGCCTGCAGGCGCCCTCCGAACGTCAATTTCTGCGCGGTCGACACACGGCGGCGCAGGCATAAAACGCGCGTCGCTGAACCGTGCCGCTCGGCCGCCATGCGTGACGCCGCGAACTTGTTTGATCTCCGGCGGCGGCGGCAGGCTGAGAAGCACGTCGCGCGCGGGCGCGCGCCCAGGGCACTTGTGGAGCGGCGGCGGGCTCTGCTTCGGCGGGCAAATGGTAGGAGCCGCGGCTGCCGTCCCGCGCGCGCGCGGGGGGCTGACAAACAAGGAACGACGGGCTAGCCATAAATCTTTACAAGCTGCGTCGACGAGGCCCCGGTTTTGGGGCCACGAGCTGGCCGCACGC
This sequence comes from Amblyomma mixtum, assembly GCF_055824585.1. Taxonomy (NCBI): domain Eukaryota; kingdom Metazoa; phylum Arthropoda; class Arachnida; order Ixodida; family Ixodidae; genus Amblyomma; species Amblyomma mixtum. The sequence continues at coordinate 169,990,214 of NC_143014.1, read as the reverse complement.
TCGTCACACAACGAGCGCTGTCTTGTGATCGAAGCGGGAAGGAAGGGCTGAAAAGGCTACAGTGAGTTTTCGACGCTCATAAGCAGCAGCCAGGAGACTTTCTGGCAGCAGCAGATGAGCGAAGTGGTTCTTGTTCCTTTTTTTCTTTAAGCTACGGCTGCAGGTTCCCTCGTTCGCCGTTTTCCTTTCTGATTTGGCGTCTGGCAGCACTAAACGTAACCATTATTGCGACGCGACTCCCTATACGAACCAGGGAAAGGATTGCATGCCCTGAAAGGTAAAGTGCCGCCGCGGTGGCTCAGTGGTTATGGTGCTCGGCTGCTGACCCGAAAGACGCGGGTTCGATCCCAGCCGCGGCGGTTGAATTTCTTTGGAGGAGAAATTCTAGAGGCCCGTGTACTGTGCGATGTCAGTGCACGTTAAAGAACCCCAGGTGATCGAAATTTCCGGAGCCCTTCACTACGGCGTCTCTCATAGCCTGAGTCGCTTTGGGACGTTAAACCCGATAAATATAAATCAAACCGAAAGGTAAAGGTGAATAGTAACAAATATAAAGACAAACACTCACTATGGCAAATGAAGGAAGAAGTAAAGGGAAAAGAAACCGCTGACCGCAAAGGCTGTCCGGTGGGCGTGTCGGGAAAGTTTCTGGCCGGAAAGTAACCTCTGTTACGAGAGATTTCATCTTGATACTTTTTTTTCCTGCAAGCATATGCATTGGAACACTCACCTCGCGCGCAGACAGGCAGAAATTTGCGCTCTATGTTTACTCTGGGATTCGGCATCTGGCATGGCGCACCTGCAACCAACGTAAAAAAAAAAGAAAACAAGGATTGACACTTACAGTAAGGATAAATTTTATGTTTAGTGAAAGGGTGCATTGAAACCTGAATTCACAAAAGAACACATATGAAGAGGAATAAAAAAAACTGTGTGGTGGGTAGGAGCCACTTGCGTACTCTTTTTTTTTTCATTTATGTTTTTTCTACATCGACGTAAATAACATTACAGTGTTCTCAGTGTTCGCGCTCGAGTCTCATTGAAACCGGCGGATTAGAAAGACGCTTCCTTTGATAATACAAACACCCTTAAGCTGTTTGTGTGCACAAAAGATGAGTAAACGTTCTTATGACCCATTCATATTATACACCGGAGTGACAGCGCGGAAAATAAATACGGGACGCGTGATGCTTTGCTGCGGCATCCTTTCGTCGTCGTCTTCCCCTTTCGGGTACTGGAAGTGAAGCTTGCGCGCAGCGGAAAGTTCCGGATTCTTCACAAAAATTCCTCTTGCCTGGTAAATAAATACGATGCGCTCGAATAGAGCGTGGCGTCCTCTGGTATAGGAAGCTGAGGTAAACTAAGCCGCGTCTAATTTCGCGCTCCGCATCGATCAGCCACTCATGCTCCGGACAGGTTCCATTCCAAGCAGCTTCCTGATGATGTCTTCTGGTTTCCTCTGACGCCGCTCACAAAACCGACGAAGAAAGCGGTTCAATGCAAGCGAAAAAAAATTGGGAAACGCTTAAGCGTAGAACGCCACAGTGTTATCGGGTCCCGTTCGAGTCGCCTACTCATTTACCGAATTCCTAATTAGCAAAGCCGCCGCGGTAGCTCAGCGGTTATGGTGCTCGGCTGCTGTCCCGAAAGACGCGGGTTCGATCCCGGCCTCGGCGGCTAGAATTTCTTTGGAGGAGAAATTCTAGAGGCCCGTGTGCTGTGCGATGTCAGTGCATGTTAAAGAACCCCAGGTGGTCGAAATTTCCGGAGCCCTCCACTACGGCGTCTCTCATAGCCTTAGTCGCTTTGGGACGTTAAACCCCATAAACCAAACCAAACCAAACCTAATTAGCAAACTCATAATTCCTCACCTACGCATCAGTGCATGTCCCTAAGACACTTAACTAAGCCAAACACTACAACGCATTCAGTTGTGGTCTTTGGCTTAGGGAAGTGTCTTAGAGACGCGCACTGATGCGTAGATGGGGAATTATTAGTAAGGCATTTAAGGCAGAAAGCTGGGCTAGTTGGTGTTTGGATTGAGAGGACATAGTAGTAGCGCAAAAAAAAACAAGGACGACAGGGTAGAGAAAGACGCCTAGCGCCTGTGTTGTCTTTCTCTACCCTGTCCTTGTTTTTTTAGCGCTACTACTATGTCCTCTCGAATTATTAGTACAATAATACGCCAACCTTTATTCAGCCCGAACTGCCGAGCCTTCGTGGCCTATGAATAGCGTGCTCATCTCGCAACAATAAGGCCCTGGGTTCTATTCCCACCCAAGTACAAGTTAACCAAGTTTTACGTTCAGCTTAATTTTATTAATTCTCTGCTTCAATCGGGATTTTCAGCTTACTGCCAACGACGCCGACGACGACGCCGGCTTTTCTGCGACACGCGACCCTTAACGCTATCGCGTGAATACGACTGCCGTTCTGGGTGCGACTAAATGCAGGTGGCTAGAAGACGATTCGGCAGCGGCGCAACAGTGCACGCGGGTACTCGCTCTCGTACGAAGCGTCACGTTTCGCCAACTCGCTTGACGCGCGGTCGCAGTGTTGCCTTAAGCGCGGCTGCATTGTTGTAATGGAATCAGAGCGAGATCATCGCGGGCTCTTAGCACCGTGATCACCAGCGCATTTTCTGAAGCCGGAAGGACGTAACATATTACCTGTTTTCCTTTGTGAGTTTCTTCAGCGCTTTCTGCTACGCTAATTGTAAGTGTTAGTGTTAGATTTAATGGAGGCTACCTTTCTTGTTACACTCCGAGTACTTCTAATCGCGAAGCACTCCGAAAAAGACAAGAAGAAAAATCTATTTTGCGCGGCGGGAGCAATTAAAGGGCGCTTTAATTACTACGACGACCGTCACGCCCGAAAGCGTAAAGTAACACGGGCTGCTGGAGCACACCGTCCATTTTAAAATCAAGAGAAAGAAAAAAATATATTACCTATCCGTATAAGCATTTGGACCAGGAATTTTGTCGTTGAATCCGAACGAAGCCTTCTCCGACTATAGCTTGGCAGAAGAAGACAGCGCCGACTGCACTCAATGTGCCAACTTTAGGGACAGAGTGCGCGGGGACTTTGACAGGATAATAAATTTTCCCCTCAAAAGTGTGTCTGTCGTTAACAGAAAGGCAGCCCCGGACTCATTTCCAAACGGTTTTCACGCCTGCACAATTGCTAGCGCAACGCTCAGCACTCTCTAGTAATAAATCATTGAAAGCACTGCTGGCAGACGGTGCTGCCAGAGGAGTGCGCGACTCTGAGCTAAGAAAGAACGCGAAGACGCCTCCCAAGATGATCGAGTGTCCTCTCCACTGGGGCTCCGATATGTACCGGGCGCATGCGTTTTTTTTTTTTTTTTTTTACGATAGGGCGACATTAATCTGCCAGGGATCATTAGTCACGAAAGCAGTGTACGTTTAATGTGCGTGAGCCATTCTTATAAATATTGTGATATAACAATGACACCCTATACTACTGCATCAACAGCAGACCCATATTGCGAGTAGGCGGGAGCAATGAAGTGTACAAAAGGCATTAATGCAACTGAACTGAAGAGTTACCCACGTCTACTGCAAATAAAAAAAAACTGTTCATGGTAAGTCGTGCTAGTAGACTCAGTTATGCCTCCACCTCGTTTCTAGCTTACAAGACCATTTAGGACATCTCCATACATTTTTTTTTTCTTGGTAAAATTTTATCGTCCAGCTTTTTGGGCTTCTGCTGGAGTTTGCTCGTCAGCAAAAGGAGTGTTTACTGCAGAGGGATTTCGAGTTTAATATGGAATATTTTTTTTCCCCCGCCAATCGATTCAAACTCGGGACAATTATGACGTCACGGGCATCAGAGACGGCTCCGTGATTTTGCGATTGGAATTAGATGGTGGCTTGGCCTAGCTTCGGAGGTTCCGAAACAAAAACCACTTGACGTCATTGCACTTTGCTGAAGAAAACAACCTGTAGTGATGGTATCTGTACTCCTTCTATCTATTTTCTATCCCCTAAAAGCTCCTTTACAGTGAAAGTAGCGTTTTTTGCATCAAAAAGGGGTAATATAGGACGACTTCAGTTTTTCCTCGGTGTGCCTTTAATGCGTCCGCAGAGAATTAACGTGCGCTGCAACACTCGACCGCAGTCGATTGCAAAACGGTAGTTAATATAACCGAGCTCGAGCTCGAATAGGATCGAATTCACGAAGGTGGGCAAGTGCGGCTTCCCACTGACGGCGACGTCCATCTCGCCAGAGGAAAAAGGCGAGAAGCGGCTCGTTATATTGAAAGTCTCGAGCTGCTGCAATGCTGCACAGCCTTAGTCCAAAGTCTTCATGACACATGGTGGGCTTTTCATCCGTATAGTGGAGCACTTACGGCGCCCATGAAGCTCTAAATCTCTGTTAAGGTGAAAATCGTCGTCCTTACTTTTCAAGTCATTTTGGTTTTCAGAGATGCCTCAACGCTCGACTATAAAGCTCAAAACCGAATCATTTGGCCTCAAGAGATTTGAAGGAGGCGGCATGCGCCCTCCTATGACGCCTTCTTAGCTACCGGAGCCTGAACATCCGTCACCTTTTCTATACAACTTTAGACGTCGCATCACGTAAAAAAAGAGCGCTCCGTAATTCGTTTCTTACTTTCTTTCATTTCTCCTTGCGTATTCTATCTTCCTCTTCATTCTGACGAGTCACTGCCTGGCGGAAGGTTGCCCAGCTCGATGGAGCAGATGTCGAGCACTTTAGCGGGTGTCTAAGTGGCTCCGACCCAGCATGTCCTCACGAAGCATTTCGTCGAAAAACAAGACTGTCAGATGAGCTGCGCCAGGAACGAACAAAACGAGCAAAGTGCTTTAAACAATTTTCGAGGAAAAAATTACACAGTTATGATGGGCGGAAATTTCGCAGCGACGAGTTATGAAGCGTGATGAAAAGAAAAGATGCCCAGGCTTAGCTTGGTTAAGCCAAGAATGCGTTGCATATTGCGCGGTCTTTTTGCGCCGGCGCAGCGCCCCTAGCGGGAGGAGCGGCAGTCAGGTGGTGGCTGCGGCCGCGCGACCGCGCGAGTTCGGGCCCAGCTTTTCCTCCGGCTGTCGTGACGTCACGTCACGTGGTTTGGTGGCTGCCCGGCCGCGCCCAAGGGCTGAACTGAGTGATTGCAATATGCAACGCATAAAATCAGGCGTAAACTTGTGGGCGTACGTAAAAATAAAGAGGGGGGGGGGGGGGGGGGAGATATGTACGGAGTACAAATCAAAGATTACAAACAGCAATACTAAACTATAAAGAATGCATGGAAACCACATAGATTTCACTTTCAAGCTGTGTGTTTCGTTTATTGGGGTTTAACGTCCCAAAGCGACTCGGGCTATGAGCGACGCCGTAGTGAAGGGCTCCGGAAGTCTCTGCCACATTGGGTTCTTTAAAGTGCACTGACATCGCACAGTACACGGGCATCTAGAATTTCGCCTTCATCGAATTTCGGCCGGCGCGGCCGGGATTGAACTCGCGTATTTCGGGTCAGCAGCCGAGCGCCGTAACTACTGAGCCACCGCGACGGGTCAAGATGTGTGTGGCGGAGCAGATATTTACCGACGTACTGGTGTAGGCTATAGGGCTGTTAATATTGCTCCTGTGACGTACAGTTTTTCTAGTGTCGTCTTTCGTGGTTGGCGTAGTAAAATTCGGCATCAAAGGTAGGGAGTAGCCCGCTGGCCAGTGTTTCGCCAAGAGGACTTGTCTTGGTTTCCTGACAAACTGAAGCAAACTGCCTCACCGTGGAAGCAGGAATGTTAGACAAGCAGCTCCGCTTTATCATTCTCATATGGAGGTGAGAGTACAGCAGCGGGAACTGCTGTATCTGCGATACAGTACTGAGCTTCTTGACACCAGTGCGGTTCTTTTTGGCGTCTAAATAAGTAAGGCTCACCGCGGTGTCTCAGGAATTCCGCGTCCTGAGTGCTAGGTCGCTGAATCGAATATCCCGACCGCGGCAGCCGGATTTAGATAGAGGCGAAGCGCTGAGACGCCCGTGCACTGAGACCTAGGTGCACGGTAAAGGACCCAAGGCGGTAGAAGTTAACCTTCAGACTCTCACTACAGACTGCATTATGGTCCACAGAGCAACTTTGGAGGCAAAAATTTATTCACGAAATATTTCTGGACCAGAACTGGTGACGCTCCAGGGAGTATCAAGCCCATTTGTGAGATCGAGTGCCTAGATTTCATGTGTTTACCAGGGAGCAGTGACTAAGGGCCGACCTAATACAAGCAGAAGCTGTTCCCTCTTTAGCTCTCCTCAGCTGACACCACCTCTGACACGACCGCACTATGATGTGGACGAGCAACAGGACGAGGAGAAACCGTGAAGTCACGCAGCACATAGGGCTGGAGTAGGAATGAACAAACATTTATTCGGCGTATCGGTTAGGCGATCTCAGCCATCTTCAGGAAGTGTCACGCCTTGCGTGGGTTTTGATTGGACACAACACAAAGTGGCACTGCTTCGACAGTAAAAAATTGGCAGTGGTTTAGCTCTGGTTAAACCTGGAGGATTGCCAAAGCAACGAGGAGAGAGAGAGAGGCGATGGAGAGCGCGCGGCAGCGGCGGCGGCGGCCCCGGCACGCTAGCTATGCGCCACTACTGCGCATGCGCAACTAGCGAGCGCGGCGGCGGCACCTCTGAGTCACCCGCGCAGCGACGGCGGCGGTGCGCCAGCTGTGCGCCGTGTGACGTCACTGCTCCTCGCGCATGCGCAGTATGGCCTTTCGTCAGCTCCGCGAAATGGGTCGGCGACTCTCGTAGTGTTGCTTTCGCAACAAAAAGAAAATAAAATGGAGCCGCACACTAAGATGTGACGAGCATGTAGTCTCAGCAAACGTTAAACCCAGGTATTTGTAATGTGGACTGCGGCAGCGTCAAAAGCGCGGCTACAGCGATTAAAGGCAATGATGCGAGCAGAGGGGAGCTTTGTTAGTCACTCGGGCGATCAGGTCTGAGCGCCAACGCCGCGGCCCTGCCCATTGCTGCAGGCAAGGTGCGCTGGCATATAGCAGTAACTCACCGGATGAGATTCCAACGAAGAACACTTGTGCCAGCACTTCACTCAAGCGCGTGCTGGCGTTCGGCGAACAAGGCCACTTCAGTCGAACTGCCAGACTTTCAGGATTTCTAGGTAATGATGTGACGCAGCCTGCCTCCTGGACTGACTCTGGGTCGTTCAGCCAGATGGCGTCTCCATTTGACGGTTCAAGGACAATCCAGGTGCATTCGCACGACACTGCGAGAATAAAACAAGGTTTTCATGGCCAAGTTATCAAACGAGAGGCTGTTTGACGGGGGTGTGCGCCCCTTGCCGGGACGCTGTGTCGAGCTAACACACTTAACCATGAAGTAAAGGCCAAACCCAGCAAGCAATGAAAAGCGCGAGAAGAAAATGCCCAATACTCATCCGTAACACGGCGAAACTTGGATGACCTTGGAACGTGAACGCTTGTGCCCTCGACGAGGTCAAACATCAGTTCCTGCTGTTTTTGTTGGCCCCCCTCTAAAATGGCACATACCCACTATAGGGAGGATTCGCCAGGATTTTGTGACGAGAGCCAAAGGAAATGAATGTAGAGGTTTAAATGTACAGGGAGGTTCTAAGCCTATACGCACAAAAACCGCCTCAGACTTTTTCTTCTTCTTCCTCTAGTTCCGTCGTTCTTCCCTTTATTTTTTTTATTTCTGCGAGAAGCAGACTTTCATTTAAAGAAAAAACAGCTGTCAATCTGCAATTCACAACGGTTCCAAGCTAGAGAACAGCTGCGTCTTCTGCTGGCCGTCGCCGCGCTCTGCAGTCCAGCTGGAAGATCGTAGCTTATTTTCGCCACGGCCAGCCTGCCCGAGCAAGGCTCGTGCTTTCTTCGCCCGCGAGCGAAGAAGAAAGAGCCAGAGAGCGGCAGCGAGGCGCTCGTGACGGTGCATGATGCTCTCGGTGCTTCCGTGGCTCTTCGACATCAGCCTACAGCTGCCAGCGCTGAGCAGGAACCTTGCGGGGAAACCGGAGATGGACAAGGAGACGTACTTGCGCACCGTTACCAAGCTGCAGTCACGGATCCAGCGCCTGGAGGAAAATCTGGAGAACTCCCGCGTGGAGGCCGCCCAAAAGAGCGCCATGCTCAAGGAACTGCGTCAGCTGTGCATCGAGAAGGACGACCAGCTGCGCAGGGACATCGAGGAGATGAACGCCATCCGGAAGGACTTCGAGGAGCTGAAGCGGCTGTACGCCGAACGTTGCCGTCGCAAGTCCTGCGTCATCATGTGACCGAGGCACGTTCGAGAGAGCACGCGCTGCCGCCGCCGGTCCGAGCCGCAGCGGAGCTGCTCCTGGGGTGCTGCAGCGAAATTCGGGGCACCCGCCCCCTTGGACCGAAGACCTTCGCACGACGCTGTCAGCGCCGCTGGGCCGCCACATCTTGGTGTCAACGCAGCCGCCAGACAGGTAACGCCTGCCTGCCACACTTCTCCCTCCGCGCCGCCGAAGCCCAACGCCAGTCTCTCAGCCGCCACGAAGTTCGGACGCCGCTCTCGGTCGCCGACCACGTGCCGCGTGGTGCGATGTGCCGCAAGAAAATTACCGGCTAGACGCTCCGCTCTCCAAAACTGACGTCCTAATCTGCTTAAAATTAAGAGAGGTGGAAAGTGGGTGGGGAGACAGGGCCTACTGACGTTGATATTCAAGAGTGGCGGGACCCGAAAAAAATCTTTTGTTTCAGCGCCGGCGGAGGACTTCGCCAGTGTGTTTGACCACGTGTTCCAGTGTGCATTTATTTCTTTTTTGCCTATTATGTCTACTGGTTTCTTTTCTTTATATTCTGTACCCCGGCTTTGTTGCCAAGCCTGCACCGTTCTTTGAATGTAAATAAAGAAACTTGTGTCGTGAACTTCAGCGTAGTCGGATGCCGTAGCGCCTCTTCTGCGACTCGGCTTTGTTAGAGCTGCCAGCTCAGCGTTTGAATCTAATTAAACAGTGTGCGCTAGACTATTGAGCGACCTACGCCCGAGTTCCCACGTCCCGCACCGCTCAAGACTCCTACGCACGGTGCGAAATGTTTGCAGTATAAAGCCCGCCGCCGTCGGCTTTGTGTATTGCAGTGCATAAAAAAAAAACTACAGAGAATGTTTACAGATTCGAATCGGAGCGAAAGCATGGATTTGTGCTGCGTAGAAGACGACGGTGAGCAAGCAGTGCCACGGGACGGAGCAGATAGAAGTTGATGAAGACGACGCTCTCCAATGCACAGCGCGAGAGAGTGGTGCAGTTTAAGCCTGGGGACATCATCATCATCATCATTTCATATCATTTCATTTCATTTTATTACTCTCAAGGCCGGTCAGGCGTTACAGAGAGGAGTAGGCAAAAAAAATAAATACAAAGAAACAAACAAATAAACAGTTACAATTCATAAGCATTAACAGTATCCTTGAATTTCTGAGAATCATTGATGACGACGACGGTGGAGGGCAGGTGATTCCAGTCCGAGGCTGTTCTGGGGACGAAGGAATTTAGATATTGGACAGTCCTGCACTGTGGAATGTGCACCTTTAGTTGATGATCTCTGCGGGACGATATGTGCACCGGAGGAGTAAACAAGGACTACTTTAAGGTTTCGTTGCCGTAATATACTTTATGAAATGTTCAGAGGCGCGAAATGCGGCGCCGTATGGCAAGATCCGGAAGATTAAGCGTTGTTTTCATTTCTGAAACACTGGCATGGCGGGAGTAATTTGACATTATGAACCTTGCAGAGCGATTTTGGATGGATTCAAGCAACCCAATGAGAGAGTTAGTGTATGGGTCCCACACTGGAGCAGCGTACTCAATTTTTGAACGGAGGAGTGTTTTGTAGAGCAGTAGTTTCACAGGGATAGGGGCAAGGGAAAAGTTACGACGGATGAAGCCAAGCATGCAGTTGCCCTCGTTAGTAATATATTCAATGTGAGCCTTCCAGGACAGATCATCTGTTATTTGAACTTCAAGGTACTTATACTTGTTTACTTGGGTCAGTGGGGTGTCGTCGAGAGAGTATGAGCACGGAATGTTGTGATTAGTCGTGCGCGTAATTCTCATTAATTTACATTTGTTAACGTTTAGTTTCATAAGCCAGGTATTACACCAAGTTCCAATTATGTTCAGATCATTTTGAAGAGCGCATGCATGCATCATCATACGAGGTGTTTCGGCTACGGCGATAGCCTAGTGGTCACGCTGAGCGGCCCTTAAAAAAGGTCTGTTCGTGCAGCCGTGGGCTCGACTCCCAGTCATGGATATTTATTTAATTTCTTTTCCTCTTTTTCATGGTTTGACCTCTAACTCACCTGATGGTCAAATTTACACTGTCCGCGATTTAACCCCGACGTCCCATAGCGAAGCTTCCGCTTCAAAAGCGAGTATTTTATACAGCTCTTCATGCGGCCCGCGCTTATACCTACTCGTTGTGAGCGCATGTTGTACACAGTGTGCAAAGCAAAACGCCCCGTCAAACTTGGAGACTTATGTCTGCCTTCTTGGCAGCACTGATTGAAGCACTACTTTGGAAAAGGCCTCTCCAACTACGTTGATCGAAAAGACTGTCCATTGAATCAACGTCGCTGAAAAGGCTTCGTCATTCTGGGATATATTTGTAATCTCGAGGTGAGGTTGTTCTTCGCAGACGTGCGCCAGGATGGATACCAGCCCTTTTAGCCCGATGACTGCAACATTCTAGAAGGAGCTAAAAATTCAACGGACCGCGCCTGCATTTAGACCAACGCCCAAAAAAATGCTGCTATCTCGACTGTCCTCAGTTTCGTTTTCGTAGCGAACTACTTTAGTAACATAACGAAAGAAAATTTCAAACAGTGTTTCATAAGTTTTGAGCCTCAATTATTGCACAGTAGTCAACGAAATGATGAACGAGCAGCTTGCTTTGACTGAGTTTTGCCTAAAGCGGCATTACTCAACCAGGCGTCAAAATTTTAAAAAGGCACTGTGTTTGTTTTGTTCGCATCCCATATATCGTAGCAAACGGAAATTGGGAAAATGGTTTTGAGGAAAGGAAATGACGCAGTAACTGTCTCACATATCTCAGTGGACACCCGAACGACGCTGTAAAGAAAGGGATAAAGGACAGAGTGAAAGAAGAAAAGAAGAAAGAAGTGCCGTAGTGGATTAATCTCTCACGTTTAATCCTATGAAAATTTTCTTATGTATACCATTACACCTTGGCCAATCCCCCCACGTGGGTATGTGCCATTATAAAGAGGTGAAGAAGAAGAAGAAGAAGATTAATCTCAAGAAGTGGCGCTTCACCATTTGCAGCTAAACTTTTCGACCGGTTTTTCTTGCCCAGTCATCTGCCTCACCTAAAGTTTGCTTTTAGGATGTCGTGAGCACCTTCATTCCCTCACTGCCTGGGCAACAATCCTTGGCACTTTTCTGAGTTCTTTATTCACTCGGTTGCTTGGGTCACAGAAAGTGCCTGAAGCCATAACTAGCACGGAGAGAAAATATACGATAAGTTCCATATAAAACGGCGTGTCACTGATTTGATAACCCCTGACAGAACAAATTACCCATGAGCATCAATGAGCAATCATCTCTTTGTTGGGGCAAATGCCCTATCAAGGGAGCTCTACTATACTGATCGACTCCATTCCATTTCGAGGAAGTCGCCTGCATATATTGTATATACAATTTCTGTTGATACCACCTATTTACCTCACAATTCATTGGTCCTCCAGCCCCGACATAGTGCATCTTAGAGACGGCTAACGCGCACAAGTTTAACATAAAAGACATATTGAGTTGAACCAGCATCCATTAGTCTCGAGCACCACGCAGACCTCATTTAAATTGCAATTGCGACAGGTAAGTCGCTTTGCTCGCATATCCAAGCCAGAGTCCATGAGGGTATTCCTCGTACTCCTGGTTGTCAATGGTACGATTCTTCAGCACTCTTTGGTGTCCTCGTCGACTTCGTTCTGGCTCTTCGGCATGCACTTTTGCACCACGACCTCCTATATTGCATGGAAAAGTGCGTGTAAGTGCTAAATATGGTTCAGTGCTTCTGCCTGCCACTCATGTTTTCATCTCCGTTGATCTTGCAACTGTCATTTCCTTTGCCTTTGTCAACCCAAAATCGGGCCACCTTTTCACGTCCGATGCCTCCAAGGTTCTTGGTATTGTTGACCGCACGTCCGACGGCACCCGCCCGCAAGGATGCAGACTCGTGCAGACGATTATAGCCGTGTGGACATAATAAAAACAGGGGATGGTTGGAATTCAGTTGCGAAAGGAATAAGGAAAAAAACATTTAACGCGGGGTCTGGTGCGATTCTATTCCCCTTCAGTGAGTACGCGCCATTGTCTTCTTGAATACAACAACAACAATATCCGTAGGCACCGCTCTATTCTCACCTCCATGTTTTCCCGTTATCAGACACCACTTCCATTTCGCGGCACGAAACACTGTGTGCTTAGGGATGACAGTGCCTACGAGTGATTTTTATTTCCCTGCATCCACTGACAGGGGGTCTTTGAGGCTGCGTTTCACATTATCTACTCTGGGCACAGATTGCAGATTTCAATCCCAGGGAAGGAACTTCGCGGTTGTCTTCGACTACCTCCTTCTGCCCAGTGATCACAAAATGAACAAGGGAGGGGAAAACCTCAGTTTGCTAGAGCCAACGTTTCGACAAGGGGACTTGTCTTCGTCTGGGCAAAGCGTTCATCATCGGCAGGGATTATATAGGGCCTTCGCTCCGAGGAGGAAGGCCCCGGGGGTGGGGAAGGAAAGTGGTGTGGGAGGGGATGCGTGTCAGGAAGGGGAGGGAGGTGAATCATCATTCGCTAGGCTGCAATAGTGCAACAACCTATATCCGGGGGGTATGCAATGAACAAAAGGCTTTGAAGGGGCTGCGACGGGGGGTGGAGGCGCTGGGTGAACCTGCAAAACTCAGATAAAAGGATTAGTCAGCGTGGTACAGGGAAATGATAACAAGGGAAAAAAAAAAGGGGGGGGGGGGGGGGCTGGCACTGGAAGGAGAAAGGAAGGGGGGCATTTCCAAGGAAGGACAAGGCAGGGGGGGGGGGGGGGGGGGGGGAATGGCTCGTGTTCAGAGAAAGCCAAAAAGTGGGGGCAGAGGCGGTAACAGGAGTGTCATGGTTAACAGGAGTGTCATGGTACCCTGGCCTTCTGCCCAGGGTACTCTTGGTCGGATCCCGACTGTGGACAATTTTATTTTGCTTGTCCTTGTTTTCATTCTGTGGCGCTCTGACGCCATGTCACTCATGTCCGCACTGCGCTTCCTCCTTCCCGCTGACCCTCAAAGGTATCAACCATTCGATCACTTCCACGCATGTCCTGGACGGCCAGACTTGCACTAATAATGCAAGTCGCATTTAAAAACTAAACAGCTTCGCTGAGACAGTGTGGGGGCGGATGGCATCTCGACTACGATTGAAACCTCACTATGGTGACACATGGCGTATGTCGACACTAGTGTGAGTGCAAAACATGCGACCACGGCTATCTCTTCTCCTGAATTATTATCACAAATTGCAAAATGTTCATACGCTTGCTCCCATGCCTGGCCGTCGACACAGGCGGAGCTGTCGGCCATTCGGGACTCATTAAGCATCCTCTGTGCACTGTTGTCATCTAGAAGCCACCTTGACACCTTCACAGACTCCTCAGACGCCTTTTGTAGTCTGTGACGTGTTCTGAACGCCGACTTATTAGCCCAGGTAACTCAGGGCATAATTGAAAATTTGAAAAAAGCGCAGCTCAACAAAAAAGCTTGATGATTAGTGTGGTCGTTAATTTACTGGTTACTAAAAATTGTAGCTGTCAAGGGCGCATACAAGTAGGCTCCCGCACACGGCTCAAGCCTCTCCGGCTAGGAACGCTCCGACTACGCTCCTCGCTTTTTGAAGCCACTGAGATTCAGCGGTAATATGTTACAGAAGGTGCTCTCAGAGTGCTCCAGCTTCGTGGAGCCAACCTCCCTTCAACGTAGGCGCGAACAGAATGGCGTCCAGTATCTGGAACACAAAATAATTCTGTATATCGTGCACTTTTCTGCTACCAGTTTTTTTTTCTTTTTTTACTCGAACATTGCAACAAAGCCTGCTTGTTATCTCCTGATTTCAGCTCCGTGAATTAAATGATTCCTCTGAATGTTCACAAGGCTACATGGTTGTTATGTGAGATTGAACGTCATGGAGCTGCACGTGGTCTATCAGAGACGTCGTGGCGTAGGGCATCGGATTAATTTTGGCCGCATGTTTTTGTTTTTTTTCAACGTCCACTGGACCTGGTAGCACATGAGCGTGTTTGCACTTGGCTGCTTCGAAATGCGGTCGCCGTGTCAAGGATTCGCTCCCACGACCTTGGGATCAGTGGCCGAACGTTATAGCCACTGAGTCCATACGGCGAGTGCTGTTCTCAAAGCTATGTTCGATGCATGGTATAATAAAATGAATTTTTTTCTATTCTGCTCTTATTATATTGTTATTCTCGATTTCTAATATGCCGTATTATTCGCTTATCATTAATGTTGGCGCCCTATGAGGCAAACTATGCATATGACGTACCAGCGGATCTTGGTTCTCTGTACCTTCATTCAGTTTGTGTCTCATTTTTGTTGTCACCAAAAATGCTGCGTTTTTTCTTTTTTTAGAGTAATGCGGTGGCGAAGCCGCGTACAATCAACCACCCTTCCTTCAGTGGACGTCGCATAAGCACTTATCAGGCGTTAGCGATAACAGAGTGAAGTTTGTTAGATTGAAAGCATTTTGAATGCATTGTATGATGAAAAACTTGCTGTACTTTTTTTCTTTCAGTGCCGAATACAAGAACCACCATCATACTTTCTGGATTGGCGGCAACGATTTGCAGTACGAGAATTGTTTCACCTGGGCTGATGGTCAAGAGTTTGAATATACACGTAAGTTTCCGGCATTCTTTACTTCAATGCCCAGTGAGCTCATATATCAAAATTGTTGCGTATACCACACTTTTGTTGAGTTTAATGTGTATTATGCATTGTTTCGGCGAGCGTGCCAAACATGTAAACAAAGTATTTGTGCTCGCATATTGAATCCCGTTATCCCGCCGCACTTGTGTATGCGGGTAGACAAAGTTAAAGCGACTGTTTCTTTTTTTTTTGTCCTGTTATTTCGTTTTCTCGCTGCTTCCTTACCCGAAGGTTATAGTCCCGCACCTCCTGTCTCTGAAACGTGTTCCGATTTTAAGCGACTGCTGGAAAATCTTGGCGCATGCCACAGTGTAATGTAATGTAATGTAATGTAATGTAATGTAATGCTCCATACCAGGGACATTTGAAGTATGAAATAAAAAAAAAACATTACATGCACCTGACCCTGTGTGAAGGTGTTTTTCGTTATGCCTGCGCAAGAAAACGTGACGGAAGAAATCTGGCCTCTGAGCAATACAGCAGCTCGCTTCGAGGAAGCCGACCTTCGCTACAGGGTAGCACTGGAGGCTAAAGTTCCCGTTTTCCTTCAGGGCGAGAAGCGGCCAGCTAGGGAAATTATCAACACCGTCGCCTTGTGGACGCTTTCGTGCATTCGGATGGCACGGCGAACGCTCAGAGGCGAACTCCTGGGTGCGCGGTGTGTGTGAGAGCGGGATCGGGAAAAGGGAGGGGGGGAGGGGGGCTGCATCAGCTGCATCTTGTGGAAGAACAAAGGGAGCTCTTTGCCTTGCGCGGTCCGGCCAAACCAACCGGCGAAGAGATTACTTTCACGCGCCGCGCGCAGAGCCGCTGGCCGAGAATGTAACACGAGAAAGCACTCGGAGCTTGGACGCGTCGCTGTTCCCTTCGATAAGTATTTTCTTTTCTTTCGCCTTCAGGACTCCGAGGGGAGCTGCCTTCTTAACTCTGATAAACGAGGCAAATCGGCCGAGCGGTGGCGTCCTTCGAGTCCAGGAATCCCTTTTCTCCCTTCGGACATCGCATAAACAATAACGCCTCTTCTCCACCACTATGAAAAAAGTGAGGCAACAGGCCCGGCGCACAGCCGCGTGGTCCTTCGCAAACTTCACCTCCAGGTTCCGGCGCCGATAACGCCGCAGTTCAGCAGTTCGGTTTGGCGCCACTTTCGCGTGTCTCGGCCGTGTTCTTTTCGCTACAGCCCGCCCGTCGCCTCGGGGCCGGATGTGGGCTTCTGGCGCACCCCTCCGGTGCCGACGGCCGTGCGGGCGCACCGTCGTTAACTCGTGGCGGAAGCCCCGCTCGTGCGCTCCCCGAAGAGGATCAGCGGCCCAGATACCCGGGATCAGGGATCGACTGTTACGGAGCCCGTCTCGTGAACTGGACGCTTCTGCAAGGGCCGCCTCCATCGCGCGCTCCGGTGCGGGCGCTGTGCGGACTGATTTACGGCCACCGCGGAGCCGAGCCCTTTGCTGCCGGAATGGGATCACCCGCGGTGTGCAGCCACTAGTCCTTAAGAACGCCGCACTCCTCGAAAGCGCGAATACGCCTCCTCTCGCGTTTGGCCATGGTACGCGCATAATTCTTTATTCACTTTTTTTTTTTTTTTCAGCGCAAGCAATATTTCTCGGCCGAGCGCCAGACAATCTCTGGCGGTGCACCGGCGGATGATATCGCTCCCACATTCTCCTCATCGTCCGCATGGGTTTTAGGGAATGTGGATATCCGCTCGTGGAAACAGAAGTTGCGCATACGTGCCGCGTTCTCTCCGCGCGGCACTCGCTTTATTACTCCTTTTTTCGTCCGCTGCGTATATTTCCCTGCACTGAAGTCAAGTCTTTGGTGGAGAGACAACAACCCGGAAAATACACCTGTTTCGCAGAGGCTTCGGACTCTCTGACATTTTCTTTTTTTTTTTTTGTGGCAACAAGTCGTAAAAATGACGAAGCGCTAGGCAAGAAAACATTCGTAAGGCGGTTCCGTCGGCAAGTGTGGTTTGCACGGCTTCACAGTGGCAACACATAATCTTATCTGAGACTTGGATTTACGCATATACAGGGTGTTTCATCCAGATTGAAAAAAAAAAACAGTCACAAAAGACGAGGGACAAGAGAAGCAGTGTACACGCCGCAACGACTGGATCGTTGTGGCGTGTGCACTCCTTCTCTTGTCCCCCGTCTTTTGTAACTGTTTTTGTTTTCAATTTACAATGTACCAACTGCCCCCATTTCAACCGTTCTGTTTCACCCAAGATTTTAGAAAATTTTTAAAAATTGTCTTTCTGAGTTAGAAGAGCGCTTTTTTCCGCATAGCATTGTCAGTGGTGTAGTGCATCAGCATACAGCTAAGAGCTGCTAACTAACAGGCTAGTGAACTAATATTGAATAGTTAACTTTTTAACTATTACTGTTAGGCTCCTTAAATATTGAGAGGCGTGTAGCCCACTGTAAGTAATATCCATATCAGTTTTTAGAATTTCGAAAACGCGGTTCGGCTATTTCGACCAGCTGCATCCACTGGAGTGGCTACTTTGCCTGCAAGTTTCTCGAGATCGCATGTAATTTAGCGCCATGTAGCCAAAAATTGTTTGGCCACAGCGCCGATGGTGACCGCGTTTTCGAAATTCTAAAAACTGATATGGGCATTACTTACGGTGGGGTACACGCCTCTCAACAATTAAGGAGCCTAACATCAATAGTTGAAAAGTTAACTATTCAACATTAGTTAACCAGCCTGCTAGTTAGCACGTCTTAGCTGTATTCTAATGTACTACACCGCTGACAGTGCTATGCCGTGAAAACCGTTCCTCTAACCCAAATATCCTATTTCGAACAGCTGTCTAAAGTCTTAGGGGAAACGCCCTGTATTTAAATGCAGACACACTACACGTAGAGTGATATCCCTGCCCCGCGCCACAGGCCTAGCGCCTGCCGAAAAATTATCGAATAAACCACAGGGACGCAAAGTTATTTTCTATCCCGTACATGATAAACCTTTATTCTTTTTTTTTAAGTTGCGGTTCTTGGGTATATAACGACACTCGTCAAACATCAAAACACAGTGAATGAGCCAACGAAAACCTGTGTGAGCAGTAGTTTTGTGCGCACGCATTCGAGACTTTCCGTTCGGCGCGACAGAAAATCACGCCCGCCACTCTCGGCGACGTTCCCGCATGCTTTTTCGACCCTTCAGTCAATCTTTCCCTTTGCTCGCGCGTCACGGAATCCCCGGGGGCGGTGCGCGTCTCGCTACAAGTTGTGCCCGCGCATCTCTCGGAGTGTGCACGGCCGCCGCGGCGCGATTTTGTGTCTTGCTACCACGCGGGGGGCCGCAGGCGGTGCATGCCCGCTGCTGGGTTAAGCGCACCGTGCGGGGCAGCCAAGCCATCCGGCGCCAGAAGCGCGCATCGCGGCGGGCCGCAATAATTGTGGAATGTTGTGCATGCAGCGGAGGAACGCAGAAAGAATTTTGATGCTCGCCCGCCGCTTCGGGCTTATCATGTGTCAGTTCTCGGTTTGTTCCCGTCGCTGCTGTTGCTTCCATCGCCTCTCCCTTCTTCTTTCGTTTCGTTCTTCTTTCTTTTCTTTTCAACTTCTTTCTTTCTTCGCTTCCCGGGCCGGCAACGTGCCCGTGTTTTTAAAAGCAGCTTGTGCGGCTGTGGTTCCGCACAAAATCAACTTTCTCGTCGAATCTCGCTGCCTACCCAGCATTCGCGACGAGGGAAGAGCGAGAGAGTGAAGGCAGAAGGGCGATTCAATGTGCGCGCCGAGGAATTCACCGGTGCGAAAGCATTAAACGCAAGCGCAGACCGACATAAATAATTCAGTGCCCCGAATCGTCGGACATCGACAGAAATAGAAGCGCGCCTTTTAAAACAAGCGAACGAAAAGAAGAAACGGCGCCGAGGGGCAAAGGGAGAGCGAAGCAGCGGACGGTTCGTTGCTGATCGCGCCGCAGTGGCAAAACCAAAGTGGGTTTCCTAGTAATTGCGTTTTTCAGCTTAGCGTGGCGCATCCTTTTGATTCGACCGCGGTTTATCTAAGTGGCGCTTTTATAGAAAAGGAAAGAAGGGAGTGGGTGGGAAAGAGCGGGACCCTTTATTTGATCAGAAGAGGGGTCGTGCGTGAAGGAAAACGAGGAGGCAGAGATTATGCAGTGAAGAGCAAGTGTTTTACTCGACTAGCGAGGGCAGCGTGAAATACGCCTACTGAAAGCCAGAGGCGTCTCTCTGTGGGTGGACAGCGCGAACAGCGGGTTTCTCTCGGCTGCAGTGTGCTGAAATACGTTATAAAATTTAGGAAACGAAAGCCTTTTTTTTTTTTCAATCGAAATCAGAGTGAATGACGCGTGCGTGTTTTCTGCTCTTCTCGTGCTTCTTTTTGCTCCGAGAAGTGAGCAGAAAGAAAGAGAAGAGCTTCGAAAGCTGAGGTTGACTTTGTCAGCCTTACATCACTTGCTTTGACGTCAAACTGTGCAGCCTGTATTGCCGTAGGCTCACTGTACAGACTAGTAAACTTATGTCTGTGCCGTGTAGGCGGTAATAATGAATCACAAAAACTCTGCAAGTAGCGCGGATCACACCCCCACGCAACGAGCTTTGCCTCCGTAAGGCTTGTTTAAAAGACTGGGCAATGAAGTTATGCAGTCAAGCATGAAGAATATGCGGTAAGCATATTTACTTCACTTCGAAACCATATTAAAGGGAAGCATTTGCCCGCGTGCACTTTCGCTCTTAATCTTTTTTTTTTCTGCTGAATATTCAGGCTGTAAAAAAAAAATGTTTTCTTTTTACGGGCCGTCAATTATGGAGTGACGTAGGAGGGTTCGGAGCTGTAAAGAAAAAATCAAGTATTATGCTGACTGTTTGCCGACAACTTCGTTACTTTACGTAAAAGATTACCGACACTGCCTTCCAGGAAAACCTCGGTTGCTGTTATAAACGTAATTAGGCCCTGAGAAAGCGGCCTGGTTCTCTTCCCGCTATGTTCTTTACACACGCATTTTTTTTTTCTTTCCTTTCCGAAACCAGGTTGCGCGGCTAAAGAAAAACTGCTTCACGGGCCGGGGCTCCAGTTGGAGCTAATTAAAAATAAGCGAGGTTGCGCTCTTCTTGTTCCCGTGTTCTGTGATTAGGAAAAATGCGGCAGTTGCTGGCAGCAGTCGCTCGATGTGTGCCTCCACACATGCCCTCAACGAAGCAGACGCGTTGCGCAATGTTGGCGTAAGAGAGTCTGCTGTAGACAACGTCGCATAACTGCCCTTTAGGGAGTCGGTTTGCGACAACGTACGCCGGTACAAACGCAGACGTGTGTGGGAGCAGCCGAGAACCCAGGAGCCCCGTGCCCCGGTCACGTGTTTGCAACCCCTGGTGGGCAACGCGAGCGACAAGGCCACGCATGACCCCACCATGACCTCTTTCAACCCCCATCAGGAGTCCATTTGCGCCCGTAGACGTCATGGCGTGCGGTGACAAGCGGGGAAGTGGGCACTATGATAGATCGACCACACAGAGCCAACATGGTCGACTGAGTCATTCTTTTCACGAGCAGTGTACGGTGGTGTGAAGTGCGTGCGCGGAGCAGAGTCAACCTTACGAACGGCTACTCATTCTGAGACGCACGCATTCGCATTCCTTGGTACAGACGAGAACAGCAGACACCCTGTGATTGGCGTGGAGGCTCCGTAGTAAGCCGTTTTCCACGTAATCAAGAACGAAAAGGCGTCCCGATGCAATAGAATACGTTATGCTAACGAAACAGACTATGGTGATGGCGCTGGCCCGAGTCACCAACCACTTATACCTGCGAGCGGTTGGGCACACAGTTCGCTTTTATTCATTTTTACCTCTGGGCGCATGGTCTTTGTAAAGTCTGCTTTCGATAAAAATGTGGCGCATAAAACTTCTTTGCATATGTTTCAGGGCGTTTATCAGCCTGGAACTTCAGGCCACATCCTGGAGTGCCCAAGAAGTAGCTGCAAGCTTTGATGTCACTGGCTGTATGCGCACAGGGTTTCATAAATGCGCAGACGCTGCTAAAATATTTCCTGTTATGACCTTTCAGGCACGTGTCAATGCTAGAAAACACCCTTCACCATCGTTTTTCGCGAGCTGGGAACCCGTGTAGCTCTCACCTTCACCAATTCGTGCACTCTATTCCCAAAGTCTTGCGAGCTTTACATATTATTCCCTAACGAATAAAAGCATGTGCGCATGGTATAAGCTGCGCCTTTCGTTGCAAGCAGCGAACTGCGCATTTAGTTAATTGGTCAATCATGGCATCGTCTCTACATTCAAATAGAGCAGCAGCTAGTGGAGTAGCATGCAGTGAAGTAGCAGCTAGTAGTGCGAGGTGGCGGCTTCCACGGGTGTGCTGCTCTGAAGCGCTCGCGAGCTAACTGCGCACGTTGGAAGCCGTCATCTCACGCACTGCGCTGCGAGCTCGACGTGGACGAAGCATGCGTCTGCGCGCGAAGGAAAATGAGCCGTGTTCCTCGGCGCAGACTGGTTCCCCGGCTGGAGCAGCCACGGCGGCTACGGGGCACAGCCCAGCGACGATGGCCTGGCGCAGCAGGACTGCGTCGAGGTGCGCGACGTGTTCCTGTTCCCCAGCAAGGGCCAGGGGCGCACGGCCACCTTCTACTGGAACGACCGCCACTGCGCCGTCGCCAACCCGTTCGTCTGCCAGCGGCTGCGCCACGGGGGTAGGCGCCTCCTTTGCGACGCCAAGAGCTGTGTTTTTGCTCTGCACATGCCACCCGGGCTTCTTTTAGGGAACGCTTTTTTTTTAGAGCGCAGCTATTTGGCGTCCGTTCCTGGGTTTCGCGTCGTCGTCGGCGTCGGCCTCGTAACCAGCTCCGCCCCCCTTTCATCCCCCCAGCGCTATCGGCGTCAGCGGCATCAGTCAGTCGCTGCTATCTCTTCCCTCCTCCATTTATCGTGTTGTCCGCTTGCTGCGCGCGCTTCTGCCCCCATCGTTTGCCGCTGGGTGTACACGCCGCCCCCCTCCCCCCTCTTCCTGCGAGTCTCCGGTTGTCAAAGCGCCGGCTCGAACTTAATTCCTTTCTTCGCTCCTCCTCCAATGCAACCCCTGTGCGGTGGCAATCAGAGAGCCAGATCGGTGGCGGCGGATCTGTATATGTGCACCGCCCGAGCCGAAATTGCGAATACGTGTGAAAAATAAAAAAAAAATTCTGTGATAGCGCATACATGTGTTGCTCGATTTCTTTGCCTCAATCTATCGAAAAGGTGAAACAGCTTATTTGCTGCGCTCAAATTTCGCATTAGGAAGTAACGTAATCGTCGGTAATTTTTTTTTTTTTTTTACTGCGGAAGCATTGCTACACTCACTCTGCGAAAACGCCGGTCTGGGTGGCCGAAGGCACCACGGCGGCAGCACTACCCATCAGCCACCACGCCTCCGCACCCTTCTAGCTAGGGAGCTGCCCGCCCGCCCACCGCCACTTTCGATCCACCTGAGCCCCCTTTCATCCTCCAGAGGCGCCATTCACCCCATAACCAATCAAATCTACCCTCCAGAAGCTACACCTATCACCAACCCACATGCCTCCACATGCCTACGCCCACGTAGCAGCGGAACCTAAAAGCGGCGACGAAATCAAATTCGAATAATTATTGGCCAACTAGGCTACGACTTAATTGAAACACCCGGTGAGAGCCGTCACTGGTCGCAGTCTCACGCGGAGGCGGCGGCTGCTTAGCACTGACGCTTCCTGTACACTCACTGCTGCACACCCTTCCTAGCGCGAACCTCGTCCAAGATGGCAGTTCAAAAACCGCCCCCTTCGCATTACTGCCGGTGCCGCTGTCACTTCTGCGGCTCGGCGTTCATTGCCCGCGGTACCTCGGCGATGGTGGCGCCCCTATTTCTGGCTTTCTGTTTCTGGCTTCTTTCTCTGCAGCTGCTTTCCCTGCTATCCCAGCTTTCTCTTTTTTAGGCGCCCGTTCCTGCACTCCGCGCCATCGTCGTCCGCGTAGTCGTCGGCGTAGGCGTAGTAGGTGTAACACGTGACCTGACAACCATGGTAGCTAGTAGCAGAGTGAAACGCCACCTGCCGCGGCGAGAGCAGAAGAATGGATACCCGGAAGATCTCGGGAAGATCTCGGAGGGTGGCTGCCACCTGCCAGCGGTGGCGAGCTGCGCTCGGATTTCACGTTACTGACCATCTTAATCGTCCGTCAATTTTTTTTTTTTACTGTTGTAACAGTGTAGTCCTCTTTCGGCGCCGAAGCCGTAGTCTGTGTGTATGTGTGCCTGTGGCGCTTCTGGAGTGATGTTATATTCACACTGCTTTTTATGCCGTGAGCCGTTACGTACGGAGTCCACCCTGGGTATTCCCGTAGTCAAGGTCCGCAAAATTTCGCAGGTGCCCGGATGATGATGATTAATTTTGGTAGCTAGCCTTCACCCCCCAGCCGTAGTGGATCGCAGCGGATCGGGGCAACTTCCGGTGAGTGCACCTCCGGGCACCTGCCAGATTGCACTGACCTCAGTTAAGCGAATACCCAGGGTGTAAATAACGGTCCGGTGAAGCAGTGGTCCTGGGTTCGAACCCCTGAACAGGACGAATTTTTATTTAACTACGAAGTTTCTGTGGAAGCTGTACGGCTGTCCTTTCTAACTGTATTGCTGCGCTTGGGTGGATACCAATCAGTAATTACTCCCTTATTACGACAAATTCCTGTAGGAAACTGAGGATGTTTTACGTACTTCCTACGAGTACCTGAGCCGCTGCTTGCCCTTCGGTCCTACCAATTTGTTTCATGCATTTTTGCACGCTGACCACTTCACGTACGACAATAACAATTATTAGGCAGTATAAGTAATTCGGAATTGATACTTAACGCCTTTAATTGATAGGGCTATCTATTTGTTTTGTCTTACTATAACTGAGAAGAGATGGATTGGGTGGCGAATTCTATGCATGTGATCTTAGAGGAAGCCAGGTTTAAGTTCTGGGTGTACAAAACAAGGACAACGCATGCACGATCATCCATCTCACAGAGAGTCCTAGCGGATGATTCCATACAGCATATAATTAATGCAAGTGCCCACGCTGAGAGAGCTTGCCAAAGTCGGTGAGCCGCACATTTTGTTTGGTTTAGTAAACATAAGAAAAAGCCCATACCGTTGTGACACGAAGCACGGTTTTTGGGAGCGCTTTGTTAAATGTGCGTCTTTCTGAAAAGAAAAAAAAAGTACCGCGATTTTTGCAAAGACATGCAATCCATAGCATTTCCCGCAGAGGCCGTCTGTAGGATTAAACAGCAGGAGAGACAGGCAGGAGCGACAGGCTGCAGCACAAGCAGTCGTCTTGACTCCCGTGTTTCTTCTCCCTGATTTGTATTATCCTCAATTGGAGTATATGCGCGGAATGCTTGACACGTCCCATCACTTACCAAAGCAGGACAGCGAATAGCAGCGGGGCCGCGCATAAGAGCAGAATTAAATGACGCTGCAGCGAGAACAAAGATCCTCGGTTGGTGCTTTCGCCGGGGAAGGTTATAAAATCCTGCCCTCGTATTGAGAAACATCGCCAATGATCGACCGCAACTGTAAGGGAACTTATGGCCTACGCGCGGGCGCACGAGGCACACGTCATCGAATGGCCGGGAGCAGGCGTTGCGAAGTCCAGGAACGATTCATTCAACGCCTATTTATAATAGACCTCGCCATCTCTAACGGCAGGATTTTGTAACAGACAGAAATTTTCTCGTTGGTGCCCGCAGTGGCGCTAGCTCAACGCGTACGTGCTGCGCCGTACAATCCGGCCCCTTTGATGTTCTCAAGCTGACCGTAACGCTGCACTTTGAGCGAAGCACTGAGAAAGCTTCTCGTTCTATGAGTCGAAGTTGGCAGCGCTCCAATAATCTGTAGCTGAAACATGTGAAGTAGGTAGCTTTCGCTTCCGACGCTGCCATTAGGATGCACTGACAGCACATGCGATAACGTCATATATATTATGCTTTTTAGGATAAGTTCGACATTTAGAGCATGTTATTTTACCGAAACGGACCGACACTTCTTCTAATAAGTCTGTCGTTATTCGCTGTACGCGTCTGATGCCTCGCGAGAGACATTTGCTGATGGTCTACTTCGCAAAAAGAGCAATACCGCGACAGTACAGCGTTCTAGAGAGAGAAAATGTAAAGACGTCGTTGCTGCGAGGTGCGCGGTCTCGCTTCGCTCATGCTTGGCTCTCTCCCTCGCCATTGTATAGCCATGGTGCTTCCGTTTCTTTTTTCGTCGTTTCCTACGCAGCCACCCTGGAAGTCGGGCGCACGGTAGAGTGCAATCGCACACTGGTGCTCAGCCCCGAACACAGCCGCGGGGTGGTGTCGAGCCCCAACTATCCCAGCGCCTATCCCAACAGCCAGCACTGCTCCGTCGACATTCAGGCGCCGGCGGGCTTTCTCGTGGAGCTCCGCTTCTCCGAATTCCTGCTCGAAGACCATCCTGGGTACGCGTGCCCTGCATCAGTGTCCTGTCTGCTTTCTAATCGGCTAACGAGTCTACATCTGCCTTTTTTTAACGGGTTTTAATTATAGCACTTATGCATTAATGAAATAGTATTTAGCTACGAAAGAAAAACGTAGCGAAGGCTGGTAGAGAGTTTGGGGGGAGTTCAGATTAGGAAGTTTGTCAGGATATGCGGTGGCCGGAACGGCCGCGTCTTATACGATGAGCTTTTCTTCAGCAATAGCGCTTTTCATCTGACGCAGTCATTAAGGTTATGCCGTTGCTCATGCAAGTGGAGGGGTGCGCATGTATACCTAAAAACGACTTCGTCTTTTTTTCACCCCTCAGATGCGAGTATGACTACGTGGAAATCGATGAACCCGACGAGGGACACAGTAGCGGTCGCCTTTGTGGCGACTGGAGTGGACGGGTCAAACTGCTGCGCCAGTACAGTCACGGCCGGCGCCTTCGAGTTCATTTCGTCTCCGATTTCTCCCACGCCTTCAAGGGATTCAAGGCAGAAGCCGTTCTTAGGCCAGGTACGATTCTGGTATTTGTGTCATTTCTCGAAAACGTTGATGACTTTGTTTTCAGAAATGCAATATTATTTATTTTGACTAACGTTGAGTAACGAACGGCAGGATAGAAAAGTACAAAACCACGACAGGAACAATATGTAGTCGTTTTTGTATGCTACGCAGACCGTGCTTCCGTTGAGAATTAGCTCAGTGGTGTGCACCATCTGCAGCTGGCGAAAAACACTACTTCATAAAAAAAAAATGTAAACTTGACAGCATAGAGGCTTTATTGTCCCCGGCAGTAGTCTCGCACCTATATCAGAAAGCCATTAAATATAGTTGTTGACAGTGCAGGATACCCTCGCAACCCAGAAGACACTAAAGCATAGGCTAGAAAGAAACTCGCCGGCACCTGAACATAGAGCGACACCTATAGGCACCTGTTCCTGCTCCTTGACGGGCAGCTTATTGTTTTATGGTTGGGGGGGGGGGGGGGGGGGTTAATGTCCCAAAGCGACTCAGACTATGAGGGACGCCGTAGTGAAGGGCTCCGGAAATTTCGACCACCTGGGGTTCTTTATCGTGCACAGTACACATACCTCTAGCATTTCGCCCCATCGAAATTCGACCGCCAAGACCGGTATCGAACCCGCGTCTATCGGCTCAGCAGCCGAGCACCATAACCACTGAGCCTCCACGGCTGCTTTACGGGAAGCTCAAGTAGTTTTTTGGGGTTTATAGGTCATTTAATAATTGTAATGTATGAAGGTTCTAGATAAAGCATGCCAAGTATTTTGGCAGTAGTATTTAAAATGGTGACGTAATCGCTTATTAAAACCGCGGAGAAGTTCAGGCTTCTCCTAACTGCATTGAAGTGCGAAAAAACTCGTGATGGCGCCATTGTTGCTGAAATTTCGGATGCCCGCTACTTTCGTCCACATACTGCCATGCGTCGTAGGATGTCACCAAATAATGCTTCGTGGGCTTCACTTTCGATGCCATTGGTTTTATTCCTTGAAGCGACCGTTTCTTCGCTGGAAGCGTAGTGCCACCGCACGTGACGTCATTATTACGGCCCCTGCCCGTCGCTGGGCACTGCAGAAAAGACTGAACTTCGACGCGGCTTTATTCGGCGACTACGTCACCATTTCAAATGCTAGCACAAATAGACTTCGCCTGTTTTACCTGTAAGTTTCGCATATTCCCACCCTTTTAAACTTGGTGCCTCGTCCTGTCTCCTTCTCTGTCTTTGTCCTAGTTTTATGCGCTAGTCTTTTAATTAACTATGTCAAACCAACTAGCCCAGCTTTCCGCCTTGATTGAATTGTAAAACCTCTTCAGTTGCGCTTTAATCCAGAGACTGGTTTCAGCTCCGACCAATGGATACGTTCTGTCCGTTCCGCAGAGGTGGTGCCAACGCAGCTGTGCGACGCGCGCCAGTTCCAGCGCTTCGCCGACCACTGCTACCTGACGGCCAGTTTTCCGGAGGTGTCCTGGGCCACGGCGCAACGCGTCTGCAGTGAGTCCCAGGCGACGCTGGCCGCTGTCCGCACGGCGGCGCAGGTGGGCCCCCTTCGCCTCCTTCCTTCCAGCAGGGGTCGCTGTCGTTAGCGCATTCTGACAACAGGCCGATGGACGTTGCCCTTCTCAACAACGTCAGCGAGGGACACAGACTGCAGCAGTCATAGAAGCTCAGACTCTCATCAATCAACGCACTGTCTTATTTCTTATCTGGAGCCCCAGGAATCTCTGTAATATGCTCTATTCACTTTTGAGCTGCACATTTGCTTGGTGCCAGCTGTCCAGACCATGTCGCAACGTACACGCCCTGAAGGAAGCCTAGGAAGTTTCGAAGAGTGCGTGAAATACTTCCACATCGGGACTACACAGTGTGTTTGGTGCCGTCGGCTGTGAATTTCAGCCGACCTTTGCTACTGTTACACGCTGCGTTCAGAAACCATGGCTTAGTTTGTTGCCGAAGTTTCACTAATCAATGACTAAGAGCCTTTATCTTTAAGAACGGTGGACTGCCCATCATAGCGCTAAGCAACGAAGACGACAGAGAAGAAGACAAGACAGAAGCTATGTCCCGAATTTCAGTCTGCTGGCGATTTCCAAGTTTCAGCGGTTCCAACTCACATCAGCCAGGTTACGCGATCCCTAACTAAATACTGCTGATTATCAGCATTTAGCACATAAATGAAACGTCCGTTCGTGTAAAAAAAAAGGCTGTGTGAGGTATCAATGACGCGGTTGCGCTGCAGGATTCCTAGTTTAAATTTATACCTATGCAGATGAGGGTGGTCGCCGACAAACCTATGTGACTGATGCGGGGACGCAGAATCTGTAGACCACTTCCTTCTCTACTGTCCGAAGTTCGCACTTCAGAGAAAGATTTACCTGGAGGTCCCTCTCCCTAGGTTAGGGCTCCCGTTATCTCTGCCAGTGTTATTTTCGTTCGGTGCGAGCGCAAAAGGATTTGCATTGGGTTCAAATTGCGGGAATCTCCATGATTACATAATTGCAACTGGTAGGTTGATTTGCTAACTCCTTTAAAAGTCTTAGAGTTTTTCTTTTTTTTCACCAAAACGTTCTTTGTTATTTAACTTTAAATACTGTTGTTTTTCATGGATACATTTTTCCAAATTCAAGCTTGGCTCCGATATTTTGTCGTAATCCTATGGAAATTTCCTTATTTATGCCAGTACACCTTGGCTAATCCCCCCATGTGGGTATGTGCCATTGTAAAGAGGATGAAGAAGAAGAAGGCGCTATGATGTATCTTCTGAGGACAACAACAACAATTCAACTAGCCCAACTTTTCGTTATTCTAAGAACGGTAAGCAGCCCACTAAACGCCCATCACGTATCTTATAAAAGCTAACGCCCGGAGACGTTTCGTGACTGGTACCTGCGACTTCTCACGCTGGTTCCAAGCGGTCAGCTTCTCCTGTCGGGGCGCAGGAGGCCCACCTGAAGGCGCTCGTGGCGGCCACCGAGGGTTCCGGCTCCGGCGTCTGGTACTGGCTGGGCGGCCGCAAGGTGGGCCAGAGGGCCGACGCCGGCTCCTGGGTAGACGAGGCGAGCGCCGAGAACGCCGCCGACACCACCGAAGAGGCGCCCGGTGAGCCGCTCTGGCAGCCGCTGGAAGGAGGCGTTCCTTCGATGACCGTTACGGCATCTGTAAAAATTCATGCTAGAAAGGAACGTGGTGCCAGACTTTTCGCTTTTTTAGTTCACTTAACCTCAGTAATTCTCTTGTAGTGATTCCGGGTGGAGGTTCAATGTTTAACTTCAATCTTCTTGGTTGGCGTCTTTTTCCCACCTGACATGAGTCGCGCACCCGACCAGACGAGATTTCGCCGTACCATGGATTTTATCGTTTCTAAACATGTCATGGGCGCCTGAACTTAGACGCCAGTGTGTTTGTTTTCACAGATTCGTAAGCCCTTTCAGAATGTGTATATTGTCCACAGCGCAAACATACGTCTTGCGTCTAAGGGCGAGTATAGATGCGGATTAGCCAGGAATTTAAAAAAAGTAGGGTTAGACTAGGTTTCCTTTCGTGGTCGCTATCCTTCTGAACTTTCGGCCGAAAAGTAAATGTACCACGGCTCCGGCGGCAGAAGAGGCTGCGGTGACGCACCGCGGCGCTGGTATCTCGCGACGCTAGCGCCTCTCGCTCGCGGCCAGAGAGAGTGCCCCGAGCATGGCCTCGAGTGACGACTGACTTCTCCCTCGCTCTCGCACCGTTGCTTGTCTCGCTGGATAAATTTCTAGAGCGGTGTTCGGCTGCTCTTCTGTGGGCGGTCGCGACGAAGAGCGCGCATCGCCAGCAGTCGAACATATGGCGCTGTCGCGCAGTAGTGGAGCAAGCGGTTGGCCGTTGTTGGAGACGTGGGGCCATTGGGTTGTCTGACTCGTTCAGCCCCAAGTCAGAAGGACGGTGCCAGACTCCGTTATGAAGGAGACTGTACAGTAGGTTTATTTTTTTACATATTTACAGTCGAGAAAAGAGTGTCTCGGTAACAGACCAACAGCCCGTTACATGCACTTCGTATTCACCAGATCCCCGGCTGGGGAATAAAGTTCGGCGAACGATGTCCAATCAGATGGGCAGTTGTCGACACTGGTGGTATCGCCCATAGCAGGGGGCGGTGCTGATGCTCTTTCGTAACTCGGTCAATGGCAAGGGGAAACGACTGAGTCATCGAACGCTGTC
Organism: Amblyomma mixtum; assembly: GCF_055824585.1. Classification (NCBI taxonomy): domain Eukaryota; kingdom Metazoa; phylum Arthropoda; class Arachnida; order Ixodida; family Ixodidae; genus Amblyomma; species Amblyomma mixtum. The sequence goes on along the minus strand of NC_143014.1, from coordinate 169,960,019 downwards.
GTGTCGCCTTCGGCGCTGCGGCAACCGGTGCTTCCGTGTGAAAGGCTAATATTACACGCAGTCTTCCAGCAGGTGAATGAACGTACTCCCCCGCCTCATGTCCGAAACACAAGACTTCTGTCGAGGCCACAGCGATCATTCATTTAACATCACTAACTTGACCTTCCTACAGCATCATACTCCATCCGGCGACCCGAGGGCAGACTCGGCCACTTGATGACGCCGCCGTCGCCGCTTCCGCCACTGCTGCCGCGGCCGGCAGGCTTCACCGCATCGTTGCTCCTTGACGACTCACGCGCTTTCACCTTGGTCTGCTAAAAATTCTTCCCAGATCCGAGTTCGCCTATCTCAACACCGCGCAGAACCAAACCACTGCACTGTGAAAAAACGAAGTCCAATTTTGTTTTACGCTGCTGATTTATATCCCCCCACCCCCATGTTCAAAATTAGTGCTGTGTTTTACCTTCACTTCTGACATGCGAACTCACCTCCCCATCAGTCGAAAGCTTAAAATACTGGGCGCGCATCCCAGTTGTCGACACTGGTGGTACCGCCCACGGCAGGGGGCGGGGCTTATGCTCTCTCGCAGCTGGGTAGATGGCAAGGAGAAACGACTGAGTAACAGAAGTCTTGCACTCAATTAAGGACCCACAGTGTTATATATTCATACCAGACGTGAGAGCTTCGTAGGTGGTGTGGCGTCTTTATTTGTGAACACTCCTGCAAACTTTTGCTTGCGTGTTGGAACCCGTTAAAGGTGCACTGAAGAGGAATCTGAACTTGTCTTTTTGCCGCGGGAACTCGATCTACACGTTCCGAGCTTTCTTAGAAACTGCGATTTACTGCCCTGTGTGGCCGATTTCCCCAATTAAATCGAATTAACGTCCGGCTCCCGCTTTTTTTTTTTAATTCTGCCTCGTACGGTGGGTGGAGTCGACCAACGCGTGGAGCGCCTTTCACCCAGTCCCGTGGCGGCTTGCCGCTCTGCCATCGGCGGAGTAATACGTAGTAGTCCGTAGTAGCAAATAGTCCGCGCGTATTTTTATTTCTTCGGGCTTATTTTGCGGCTATATTATCTGCGAATGAAACTATTTATTCATGGAAATCTAAAAAACAAAATCAAGCGAAAGCAAAGCCTCCACGGGACTGGGTGAAAGGCGCTCCACGCGTTGGTCGACTCCGCCCACCGTACGAGGCAGAATTAAAAAAAAAAAAAGGCGGGAGCCGGACGTTAATTCGTTTTAATTGGGGAAATCGGCCACACAGGGCAATAAGTCACTGTTTCTAAGAATGCTAGGCACGTGTGGATCGAGTTCCCGCGGCAAAAAGACATGTTCAGAATCCTCTTCAGTGCACCTTTAAGCAAGGGACTGCGCAACATGTTAAGAGCACAAGGACAGACGCAGACCTCTAGACCTCTCCTTGTTCTTTTCACTCCCATGTTGGTGCTGCGCAGTCCCTTGCTTAACGATGTACGACCGACTTGTCCAAGAACGTGCACTCTTGTGTTGGTATCCTTCCAACAGCAGCGGTTTGATGCCGAGCAGCCAACTGCATGCTCCGCTACAGCACGACAGCGCCATATGCTCGACTATTGCCGATGCGCGCTATTCGTCGCGACCGTCATAAGGAGAGCAGCCAAACGCCGCATTGTAAGTTTATCAAGCGTGACAGGCACCCGCGTGAGAGCGAGGGTGAAGTCCATCGTCACTCGGGGGCATTCTGGCGCTCTGGCCGCGCCAGAATGCCCCCGCCAGATAGCAGCACCGTGGTGCGGCCCCGCCGCCGCTCCTGCAGCCGGAGCCGTTGTCCATTCACTCTTCCGGCCGACAGTACATAAAGCTCATGCATCGAAAGCATGTCATGTCTTCCCAGTGACGTATGATGGCGCCCAATTCCTTTGACAAGCGTCAGAATAGGTTTGGGCTGCAAAATCGTTTCACAGTTCACAATATGTTAAAAACCTGGCTTAAATCCCAAAGTGCACTGCATACTTTATCGCTTTACTGTCAGGATGTAGTGAACTCAAAGTTGAAGCGTAACTGCAGCTTTCTCCATGACTCATCAGTTTCTCGCTCCTAGCACGTCTCGCTGAACATTCAGCGCATCGTCATTACGCACGCTGCTTGGTTAGAGCGTATAAAAACAAAACAAAAGTAGTGAGGCGGACACCTTGAGCTCGAAATTCCACTTCACCTAACAGAAAGCGCAACACGTATGTCTTACACACGTAAAGCCCTGTGAATACATTCATTGCGCTTTTCGCTGCACCTTTCAAATCACTTTTCAGCCAAGAAGAAAATTGGATTTAAAGTTCAACTTTGCATTCGCCCCATTCTGATGGTTAAGGGAGAATGTGTGGCATGCGCTATATGCGATTAAAACAAGTTTTTGAACATGTTGTGAACTGTAAAATGATTTTGCAGTCCTAACCTCTTCTAACGATCGCCAAAAGAAGTGGGCGCCCTGACAGGCCACTCGGGAGGCACTACATGAGTTCGCTTTATGCGCTTTATGTACTGCAGGAGGGCGACCATGAAAGCAAGCCTAGTGTAACTTCACTATTCCCAAATGCCTATTCCCTATGCCTATTCACTATTCCTTAGATGTTGTCATCATCGTGCCACATTTTTTTGAGGTGCTCTATCAGAGCTTTCCGCAGTCACAAAATACGCCCGCGAGTCTTTGGCGCGTTTCAAAGATCGCGGTCGAGCCCCTTTCGCATCGCAGGGGAAGCGGCCGGGTCGGGGGCCAAGGGGACGCCCCTCTGCCTGGCGCTGCAGTGGCGGCCCCAGCACAACGGGAGTGACCTGCACTGGGCCTGGAAGCCGTGCGACCATTCCGGCCGGTACATCTGCCAGAAGAAAGCCTTCAGTGAGTGCGGGCCGTCGTAGATCGATGCTCGTTGCGACTCATGCGTGTACGCTGAGCGAGCGCATCCAGACGGCTGGTCGATAGCAGTCGGACCGGCTTAAATGTTTTCCAATCGTGCAGTCGCCTGCCAGATGACGCCCTTGGGGTACAGCCGGGATGGAGGGCGCTCTAGAGGTGCCTGTATTCACTCGAGAATTGCGTCCCGGTTTCCGGTATAGAATTTTGCAGCAGGTGGCTCGATCTGGTCGGTAGCAGGTTGTACTTCACGAGTCTGTTGGCTCTCGTTGCCATTTTTGTTTGTTTACTGAGAAGCAGTTATACGTAGTTTGGCCAGACGTTTCTTCTGGGTAAATAAATAAACACCATTGCTTTTTTTTTTCTTTAGTGAAGTATTTCTCATTGATTCATAAAAGAACTTGAGAATGAAATGCGGACGTGCATGTACCCTAGCCTCATCTCGTATTAGTAACGTCCAGTAAAGCGCGTAGGTGTCCTCTTGGTCCTCAAGAGAGATGCGAGAGAGGACGGAGGTCCAGCTGGGACGTACTAGTACCTGTACATCACCCTCTACGGGATCGTGTTGCTGTTTTCACCCGCCGGCCACTGACATATCGCCTTGCTGCAGCGCTTCCGCGGGATATGAATTCGACGCGCACGGAGCCCTCGGGCACGTTGACGTCGCTGCACCATCCGGCGCACTACCTGAACGACCTTCACTACTCGGTGTCCATCGTGGGCCCGCCTGGCTCGCGCATTCTGCTCTCTTTCTCTCGGCTGGACCTCGAGTGGCAGGCCGACTGCCTCTACGACTACATCGAGATCCAGAGCCCGCATGGCCAGGCGGATCCCGTGCGCATCTGCGGACAGCACGAGACCGACCTGGACAGGTGAGGAGGTCGTCACTTCGCTGCGCCGCATTGCAGCAACAAGTTAGCGAGCTGGGAAGCTTGCGTTAACCTGCTCTTCCAGGAGAAGAACTTGCCGACTGTGTGCACCGCAAGCGCGGAAACCCGGGAACGAAGCCGTTGTGCTGGTTCGCCACTTATTTCACCAAGGGTGGTGCTTACCAAGTCAAATTTACTGAACATTGTATATGCAATCAAAAACGAGAAGAGGAAGTTAGTATTATGAGAGGTCGTATGGATAGAGGATGGTCAGGGAAAGAGGCAAAGGAACGAAAACGGGCTAACAATAGTTGCAGAATATAATTCCTGACTGCTATAATAAGTCCGGCATCCTGAAAAATCTTTCCCACGGTGTCGGGTCACATATTTAGTGGCGCTATATGCGATCTGTGTGGTCGTCCATGTCGCATAAAGGATATGTCCCAGAGTGGTGGCCACATCAACGCAGACACCAGACTCCGGTACTAAAGATTGTTAGTTTAATTTGTGAACCACTCTCGTTTCTCCTCCTTTGAACACTGCTTTGAAGGACAGGGCACGTGGCTGCGTTGCTGTCGCTTCACCAGGCGCGTCATCTTTGCGTGAATAAAAAGCCGCCGTCGCGCCCGCACAGGTTCGACCACTTCTCGGAGTCAAACGAGCTGCGGCTGACATTCCACTCGGACTACTCGGTCACAGCCACGGGATTTGCCGCCAGCTGGACGACGGTGGACATGGCGTCGCTGTGCCACGAGCCACCGCCCACCCTCACCGCGTACAAAGACCGGCCTCAGTCGCTTGTCTCGCCGCATTACCCGCTCTTCTACCCCAACAGCATGCACTGCAGGTGAGCAGGGCCGCTCTTCGCGTTCGAGACAGGTCCATGCGACGAGGTCTACGCGAAAAAAGCAATTCACTTCCTTCTTGCAATGTAAATCATGACTTTATTACGCAGTTTCTATCAACGCAGACTAAATAGAAAATCGTATTAGATTAATGAACTAGCTTCTGACTTCCGTTCGAGAACTTCTCGCCTCATTACTTTAATAGAAAGTTATTTTATTGTTTTTGCTAATATTTCTTAACTGCACTCGCCCTTGTGACCACCAGCGACTACCCGTGATGTGGCTACCCGCTTGCATATAATTCTGAGCCTGTTTCTTCCTGAAAATTAAATTATGCTTCACTGACTACGCAGCAGTGCTTTTCTCGGACTTCTAACGCGTAATATAGTTCTCGAGCATTTTAAAGCTTGTTACTTCCTAGCTCACTCCCACGCAATGCAGCCTCGTTGCGCACTGCAAGATTTTGAGCCCCGGCGGCGCACAATGTGGGTGCAGGTATGTGATAAAGTCGGAGACGCCCAGCTTACCGGTGCTGGTGACGTTGGAGGACCTGGAAGTTGGCGTGCGGGACCCTTCAGGCCACTGCCTCGGTGACCGGGTCAGCGTGAGGCTCAGCGCCAGCACAGCCCACGGCAGCCCGACCACGGTCAGCCTGTGCGGCGGCGAGCAGAGCGTACCGCGAGGCTACCAGCTTCTCTCCTACGGCGACACGCTCAGGCTCACGCTCGAGGCCCAGCAGCACAGGACCCGGAGGCACCGAGGGTTCAACATCACGTTCCGAGCGCGTAAGCTGTCGGCTGAACATGTCTGCTTGCACTCGCCAAGGAATGATACACTGTTCTATGCGGCAAAAAAAAATAAGAGAGATGGTCCCGTAAACGAACAGGTACCACAAATGTAGGCGCTAAGCATTGTCCGTCGTCTAGCGCATGTGCTGCTTGTGAACATTGAAAAGATTCGTGTGTACAAAGTGAGAAGCACTGTTGGACGGCGAGCGTTGATGACGACTTCCGTGTGGCATTAAAAACGCGGCGTTTTCCAGCAAGGTCATTGCACGGCTTTTACAACGTAAATTTTGAGCGAGATGTTCTGACATCGAACGCCTATGAGTCTCGCATGCACGTCGGGAGGCACTAATTCAAAGCACGCAACCGGTAACCTTTTTCCTCTCAAGTGGCACAGGTGGCAAAGTGTGTCTGTGCTAATGACTTGACGCTAAAGCTGACGGTCGAAGGTCATTAACTGAATGATGACAGGTTCGATGCCCCAAGCTTCGACCCTGCTGCTTTTCTTTAATGATCCTCGAATGAAACTGAAGAATTTGTTCCTCGTGCGATCGCATTTTGCTGTAAAACTGGGGAGGAAGAGCAAAAGCCTACTGAACACGAGGCTATTAGCTTCATAAACTTGCGGTCCCAGATCATAACCTTTTTTCGACGCCTATTCGACAAGTGCAAAAGAGAATTTTTTTTTTTTTTGCACGTGTTTTTTCGGAAGCTGTATACACTGTCGCTTTCGTTTTAAGGTCGAGTCGGAGATCATTCCCGCCCTGCGACTTTGGTTAGCTTCGCCACATAAACGCCCGTATAGTGGCTAAACATGCTTTCAAGAGTGATGTTCGGGAAAGAGGTGGCGGCATACGGGAGAAAAGAATGAGTATCCTACTGAACGCCTTGTCAGCACGAGAAATTGCAAGCAGCATGAAGAACGTTGAACACGATGAGAAGAGGCCACTTACGAATGCAGAGCAACACCACTGGGCCACTCGACCGTGAAGCTAACCGTAAATCAAAGAGGAATAATTCGAAAGGCCCGCGGGATCTGATGGCAGCTCATCCGAAAGACTATGGGGCGTGTTTTGGTTTTAAAGAACTCAAAACTACTGAAACGTCACTCGACGCCTAACTTAAAGTGCATCTACTCGGCGGCGCCTCTTATAGCAATACATGCGCATGAGTATTGACGATGGGTATTCGCAAGTCTGTAAGGACCTGTTTCCATGCTATTCTTCATAAAAGACGTCGGTTGGCTGGAATATGTCGATGGTATGAGTTAAGCTCCCTTTGAAACACCGAAATGAAATTTATACGACAAAACTTGCCGGGCAAGAATGAAGCATAACTGCTTGGTGACCTGTACGCAGAAGCAATCGTTGAATTCACCGAACAATAAGAAAAATATATGTGCAGACAGCCGGTAAAACCCGGTGTTTTGATACTTGCGCACCGGTACCATGTTTTTGTTCTCTAATGTGTCATTGCATTGTCGTTGCAAATCTTCAAAACCGCTTCTGTACACGTTTGCACGCTTTACATACGGCGGAAGGATTGATTGATCGATTAATTGGTTTGTAAGTGGCAAAGCAATGGGTGATTCAAAAGTCCCTTTGTTTCACTGACATTTTTTTTCTTTCTGTTAGCGTAGCAGCCTCATCTTATGTTCTTTTTCTGTTTGGTTCCGTCTTTCGTTGTAATACCTGTCTCTTACAGGCGATGCAAAGACTTACTCTCCCTCGCAATAGCGCGGCACTTATTTTGATAGTTGGAAGTAGTATTTTCACTGTGAAATGAAGGTGTGATAAGTATGTTAGGGCCCAGATATTCATATCCTAAAATGTTTCAGTTTTCATTGCCTTGGCAAAGTTACCGCAACACTCCAGTTTTAACCCGACTCATAAACTTCATGTCAGTGTTACAGGTCATTTATGCATCGCACAAAGGGCATTTATCTGTGGTGTGCTTAATTAGGCCCGTTTTTTGAACAACAGTTTCGAAGCGGGGAGCGTAAGCATACGGCCAACCTGGCTTCCGTGCAGTTTTTTTCTTGTTGTCGACGCAATAAAGAAGAAAGAGCTGACGCGTAGCAGTTTCGTAACTGCTCTCGTAAAAGCCTCATTGATTCTGAGTGCATGAGCAAGTCATTTTTTTGTCAACCTCTTCGTGTTTTAATTGCGCATTATCCAAGCGCTTGAGCAAAGACGGAACACGGATTCGCTAGATTGCTGTGTACAACGCTGGCGAAATCAGTAATTAATAAAATTCACATTATGATTAAGAATCTCTTCCATCCTAAAGACCTGATGAAAATCAATATCGACGCTTCTAGAAACGTTACTCAAACTCGAACCCATGGTTTACGCGTTTTTCGGCATTTAATTTTTGTACAAAGTTTAAGAGGTAAAAAACAAAGATGAGGGCAATTATTCCTGTTGCACATGTTTAGATTTCGCACAAGAACCGCTGTTGCCCGAGAGGAAAAAAAAAAGAAATGGTGAGGCACGAAAACAGAATCTTATCAGTGGCGAGCAGCGCGTAATGAAGGCTCCGCCAGTGGCCCCTGGCTCAGCAAGAGGGGCACTTGAGCGATGCCCCGTCCTTTGTTCGGCCCCCTCGGCGACCGTTGGCGCGAAGTGAGGTCCCGCCTTGTCGCCGCGCTAAGGTCGCTGCTTAGTTACCACTGCAATCTGCCGCCACTGTAATTACCAGGAGCGAGAATTGCGACACCCTATCGGGCAGCCGGGCTCTCTCTGTATAAGCTCGTTAGCGACCTTCGCGTTATCCAAATTAAAAATCAATGCTCACCTTCGCTGAGCGGCCCCTGAAATGGCGGCCGGAATGGTTATCCAGCGCTGCGCCATCGGATTTTCGGGCTCAAAGCGCGTCCAATGCAATAAACGCAGTGTTCGGCTGCTGAGTGACCCACCGTTTTGCGTGAGAACGCGGCCGATGGGGGACATGATAATTATTGCCGCAAAGCCGGCTGCGCTGCCCGCTCCCTCTTTCTCTCTCTCTCGCTCTTCACTTTTCATTTGTGTTTGCCCTTTTACTTCATCGTTGTTTTAGTGAAAACAAAGATAGCTGCAGGAAAGTTAGCAGAGGATAAGCTGCGGTTTGCCCCGTCACCGGCGGAACAGTCGATGAATGTCAGACGTACCTGCCACTGGCTCAGTGGCTTTGGCGTTCGGTTGCTAATCCCAAGGTCGCGGGTTCGATCCCGGCCTCGGCGGCAGTGTTTTGAGAGGAGGCGAAATACCAAAACGCCCGTGTGCTGTGCGATGTCAGTGCTTGCTACAGAGACCCAGGGGGTCTGAATTAGTACAAAGCCCTTCACTACGGTGTCCCACATAGCCCGAGTCGCTTTGGGACGTTGAACCCGACAATTTCTATTTTAATGTCATGTCTGGCGAGCATTAACGGTCCCAGCTGCAGATGGTGCAAGGAACGCATACAGCTGTTGGCCTTGAATTCTCACCCTAACGTCTAGGTTACATTGAGGTCAGCCTCACCGTTATGCAAAGGTTGAAGTGCAGCTCACTTATTTGTGACCCATAGCGTAAAAAGAAACTGGGAATAAGCTAAAACCTGTGCGCAGCAATGGCCTTCAGTGCTACATTTAAAATAACGTCGCCTGCTCCTGACTCCAAAAGACTTTCTACGAAATAGACTTTCTTGACAGGCGAGTGCTGGTCCGATATCTCCGGATAGTTGGCGCTGTCCTGTAATGGTGATTAATGACCACACAAGACGGAGAGAGAAAAACAAAAAAAAAGCTGAAGCCGTTGAATGTTTATAACGGATTACAAGTCCTAATGAATGGAGAACTCAAGAGCGTTGTTCGTTGAAACGTGGCTTTCAAGGCTGCAAAAAAAAAAAAATGAACACCGCGGCCCGAGTCCTTCATTGTGGCCCGTAACAATTGCTAAGAGTATTGCACACACACACAAAGAAAAGCACGCGCTTCTGACAAAAATGTTTCGTTCGTAAAAACCGCGTACACATTTGGTGCTGCTTCAGGCCAGACGTTCTCGTTAATGGAACATGTTGCGCGAGGCAAACAACAGCACACGAAGTACGCCGTGGCTGTATGCGCCCTCTGGGTCCGGCACAACAAGCATAGGCATCGCGTGACCAGAGCTCGGTACTTCGCCCTCGTATTCGGCCAGTGCGGTATGCGCCGTTGGAGGGGGAGTTGCGCCCGCCTGCCACTCGAGCGCTGTACAGGAGCGGGAGGGGTGGCAAGGGAGTGCGCATTTTTTCCGGCCGCGAGGAAGGGCGAGTAGGACAGGGGAGGCAGCCTGCTACGCAACTGCTCGTCATTACCCCTGAGCTCCGAAGGGCTCAGAAAATTTCCCGAAGCTATGCGGGACAAGCGCGGGAAACTAAAGGGCTTCTGTTTCCTTCTTTCCGGCTTCTGTTCTTTTTTTCCTCTCTCTCTCTCTCTCTGATAGAAGCGGAGAGGCGCAGGTTCATTACGAATTGCCGTCTTTCCAAAGCGTTCTTCTTTTCCTTTCTATCTTTCTGCCGGCTCGTCTGTAGATATTCGCCGTAAATTAATTTAGCTTTACTCGTTTCCCAGTGCTTCTGCTCACATCCTTTACTTTTATACGTTAAATGCCAGCGAGCAGTCATTACGCCACGCAAGGAGGCAAACCGAGTTGGAGGAGAAGAAAAAACGCAGCGTAAAGTTTGTTCTCTTTACGAAACGGGCGCTAATTAGCGCAACTAATTATTACTCACTGAAGAAAACAGGGAACAAGGGATGCGCCTAGCTGTTCTGTTAATGGTGTATTTGCCGCTTCACAGTACCCTTTCCTCACTTGTTTTTTCTCCCACCCCTCGCATTCCCTCCTTCTCGTAGCCCACTTTTTTATTATTTCATGGCATACGTTCCACTGTGGCGATATGCGGAGTCCACCGCTTTTCCGAGCAAGTGCCCATGAAAGGGAGTCTCAATTTCATCGCCGCTGGCCCGACTCGTGCGACTCCGAGAGCTTGCAGATCTTTCCATCCATGTTTTGCTCTTTTCGTCGCATCTGTCTTTCCTGTTCTCTCTCTTTTTCCGGCTTTAGATTTGCTTTCTTCCATCATCGCAGAAAGCGGTGCCAACTAGCGCACTGACCTTCGAAGAGAAGCCAGATGAAATGAAAGCAAATTAAACGTCTTCGGTTTTCGATATAGGTTCCAGTAGAATTGCTCAATTTGGCATTCGTTCGAGCACTTCCATCTTTCCTTGTATATTTTTTTTTTATTTCCACTTCGCGGCTCTCTCCACCTGTTCGACCCTGCAAAGAGATGCAGCTTCCTCGCAATTAGTCCCGCGCGCTGTCTCCGTGTACGGGCGCGCGCGCAATTATAAGGCGCAGACGTTTTCTACGGGCTTCCCGTCTTTCAGCTCTCGCATATTTTTGCGCCTCTCTTCCATCCCTTCCTCCCCCCGCTACTTTCTGAGGAGCTCATCTGATGGAAAGTGATTAAAATTGGCCGTTCGTCGTCGCTTTTTTGACGGAGAACGAAAACGATGCGCGCTTTAATTTCTCGGGGCTGGTTTATTAAGAAATATTATGAAGCCCTTCAGGAGAAAATGTGGGATTTCGATTTAAAAGAAGAAGGAAAAAATACTGAGAAACACTCGGCGGCCGCCTTATATTTCGGCTGTGCCTGTTGAGACGCCGCCGTTCCCGCTGCTTCGACGGTGTCTCTCTGGTTGGCAGCTGAGAAACGGCGGCCGCTCTTTTTCCCGCGATTGCTTTCTTCAGGCTTCAAGACTCGGCGAGCAGATTTTTCACGGCGCAGACTGCCTCGTGACGGGCGCTTCTTGCTGACGACTTGTACGCTTTATGTATTTTTTTATTTTATTTCTTCACCGCAGTCCACCCTCCCTCTCTGTCTCACCGCAGCTGCGAAACTATAGGCGAGATCCCACTCTGTTTCCTTCCCTCTTCTGCGCACTTTCCTTTTCCTTTCAAATCGCCGGCCGGGCTCATTCCACCTTGCCGGTCATTTGTCTCCACGAAAACGAGGGAGAGATTCCACACCTTAGCGGAGCGGCAGCTATATAGAGACTTTGCGCCGAGTTACTCGAACAGGTCCTCCGAAGATAAGACAGCTTGTTTTTATTATGTTTGCCTCTCTTTCTCACGTAGGTACTTTCCTCGGATGAATCGAGGATGGACGCAGTTGCTCCTTCAACCAGCTTCGGCGTCGTCTTATCTAATTCCAACACGCTACAGTGAAGCGCTGTTTCAAAGTACGGCGGACCAGTTGCTCAAGCCGCCAGCAGAGTCAGGTTGAGACAGGCGGAGAAAGAAAAGGCAGAATGCTTCGGTTGGCTGCCCTGCTCTGGTGTGAGGGAAACAGAAGGGGTGCCAAGAAGAAAGAGTACAATTCAGTATGTGAAGACGGGCGCAATAAGTGCGCGGTACTGTCACAACCTCGCAAGGTTGCAGGACGCCTTCAGGGGACAGAGCAGTATCTTCCAGCTGTATGCCTCACCTCCCGGAGGCTGACGATCGCTTGTGCCTCCGTCTGCCGTCATCGATCTCGGTCGGCGGGTGACTATCAAGACGCGCGGCCCAGCTCTTGCCTTTCCGTGCCGAACAAAGGACGTGCCCGTAATACATGCTCGATCGTCTCATCCAGCCGCAGGCAGTGCATAAATGATTGGTGGCTCGAAAATCTAACGTTGAGACAAATATGGCGCAGCGCGTCGTCATTAGGCAAGGCGGAGCTGTAAGTCAGGATACGTACAATGTAGGCGTGAATTGAAAAGCTGGCCCGCGTTCCGCGAGTCAAGTGTGAGCTCACACGTGGAAACATGCGAAGCTTTGCCCACTGCATTTGCTCTCGAGATCGGCATATCCCTTACAGAAATAAGCTTTGAGTTTCTGTTTATATCTTGTTGAAGTTTTGTTGACTCAACAGTTTTTAGCGTTAATTCAACAGTCACTGAATTTATTAAAAAAACTGACTATGTTTTTGTTGAGTAGTTTAAAACCAAGTATTTCTTGAATACATGTTGCTGAGATTCAGTTGTCAAGGCGGTGATGTAGATAAGCCTAACTTAATTAAAGAGTGCCTAATCTAGATGCGTCGTATGTACCTGTCTTACCATGTACGTTATGCTTAGTGAGAACGCAGCGCCTGTAAAGACTCTAGTCAGCCGCTTAAAATCCCCCTTTCACAGGAAAGTGCCAATGCTACAATGCACCCTCAGGCCTACGTTTTGTGGAGTTCGTATGTGCGTTCATGCAAAAGCGGCTCTTACTATTGACTTTATTTTTGGTGTTCTTGAAGGCATCAAAGTTTTCAACCAACAGACCATCTCATGTGTAAATAAGCATGGTATAGCACAGAAAATAAACAAATAGCCGCAATAATAATTCAGATAGCTTTGATGATTCGCAGTTCATCAGCTGCGTCCACTGAAACACCCTTTAAGAGAAGTATATCAGGATGAAGCTGAGGTCCCGTACAGACCCGTGTGCAAAGCTGTCCCACATTCTGTAATGCGAGGGCTATGTGTGCGTGTCCCCCGCTCGCGTTGCCCGCAAAGCGAAGCCCATCAGTGAAGTGACTACGCGGAGCACGTGCCGCGGAGTGATATCGCTGTGCGCAGTCGTGCGAGAAATTGCCAAAATTCTGTGAGCCACAGCGCCAAGGATAACGCGTTTTCGAAAGCCTAAAAACAGATATGGCTACTACTAACAGTCAGTTACAAATCTCTGATTTCAACCAGGTGCTCATGTGTAATAGTTAAAATGTTAACTATAACAATTTAGTTAACCAGCTTACTAGTAAACATTATTCGCCTGTTTTCTGACGAACGTCAACGCTGGTATTACTCTGCCGAAGAACCTATCCTTTTACTTCAAAGAGCCTGTTTCGAAGAATTTGTGGCGGGCTTCCCTGACGCGGCCAGGCGACTCGAGTTGAGGCAACTCGTTCTTGGTCGCAGTGCCCGGCCCTTCGCTGGAGACCACCCTGCAGCTGCCGGCCCGGTCGCGGGGCTTCGTGCCCAGCCTGAACCACCCGCACCGGCCGCCGCAGGGGCTGGCCTACAGCGTGCGTCTGTTGGCCCCGCTGGGCCAGCGAGTCGAGGTGCGCTTCGTGAACCGCAGCGCAGCCTCCGGAGCCGCCGCCGCCGCCGCCATCCACCTGTGGGACCCTTACCGGAGTCCCCAGCTGGCGCTCCGGCTGAGCCCCAGCGCCGACAACGCCACCGTCACGTCCACGCTGCACACGCTGCGGCTGTCGTACAGCGCCCCGGCGGCACCCTTCCAGGCATACTTCGTCACAAGGAAAGGTCCGTCCGCTTAGAGTTGTTGTTGTCCCTCGTCCACTAGGACCGCAGCGCCTCTAGCGATCAGTTGTTTTCTTCTTCGAGCGCCGCAAAATTGCTCGACCGTGTCGGCTTCTTGAGAAGTCTGGGGACAGATGTAGATAGGTTGATGGGGATTGCGCTGATATCGAGCGCTTCACCTTATGTTTGTTTCTATGCTGTAGGCGATAATAGTTTGTTGTTTACAATACTGTCAGGTAGCCGCGACTGCGGCCGAGAAATGACGGCGTAAAGGGCTTGCGCCCGGAAGCCAAGGTCATTTGCCGCATCCAAAACCTAGGACTGTTAATTGCCAAAAAGCACTACGTGAGTTTTTCTATCCACTATTTATGTGCATCTTTGAATATTTTAGCAGAGCGGTGGTCACCATTATGCTGTCGAAAAATTCTGTGACCTTTACGATGACGAAGCAGCCTTAGTCCTCAAAGCGTTGTACGCTGAAAAAGAGAAGTCGAGAGGCAGAGGAGTCTTGTTTTTTGCGTAGGTCTTTCCATCTTGGCATGACAGCTTTCTTCTTTCGGCTTTTGTACGTGAGGCTTGATGTATAAGTAAGCTTCATTTCGTTTTGCTAGCTTGTCGGAAAGAACGTAGTAGCTACCGACTCTTTCGGGCCATATACTACGAGCGCGGTTTAATCTTTCCTAGCAAATGTGTTCATTGCGTACGGCGCTTAGTTAGCAAGCTGTCCTTCTCACGTCGGAGTCGTACGCGGCGCTTATAAATCATTAGCTCACGTCAACAGGTTGTTTCCACGAGTCAGGAAGCTCACGAGTACTTGTCCTATGATTATTATGGCGTACTGAGCTCACAATTTCCGAAAATAAGCAGCTAGCAGCGTAAACAATTCGCGGTAGCTACCACGGAACAGTAAGCATCGAGCGTAGTGAGAGCATTTAGCACAAGAGCGAAAAACCAGAGAAGATTAAACGCAAACTTGTGATACTGTGACTTTTTCACCACTGGAGGGTCACTGCACGCTGGTCGGTAAAAGGGGCGAGAGGAGGTAGAAAGTGAAAAACGAGAGACTGACTCCGCTATTATCTCGCCAGTGGTTTGTTCCTGCGTGTAGTCTCTATACAAAGGCCGAAACAATGTGAAAGGCCGTAGTTTATTAGCCGGAAGTCAACGCTTCTTTCCTGATTATTAGTCAGAATCATAGTTCTTGTTTTGTTTTTGTTTATTTGTTTGCTCTTTATATGTGCCAATATTTTGCATTTTTGTGCATGTTTCCTTTTCATGCATTTTCTAGTTCGATGCAGCAATAAGAACAAATTTTGTTCCCAAAAGGGGAGAAAAGCCAAAGCGAGAGCCGAGAGTCTTTCACTACTGCGTCCCTTACAGCTTACCCTGTAGCTTTAGCTCCAGAACGTGAAAACGTATGAATGAAAGCTTGAAGCAAAAAAATAAAAAATTCAGCTTCGACCGCTGGGCGCATGACGCAGAAGTGGTATTTGAGGTGACACTGAAGCCAGCTACATGTGCTGATCAATGAACTTGACTACCTCTCCGTACCCAGATCCCCTGTACCTGGACAAAACCGTAACGCTGCTGGCAGACGTCTCGTTGGACTCCTGCACGCCGAACCCTTGCCTCAACGGAGGATCCTGCATGGAAGATGTCACCTCCAAGAAGCGCCTCTGCAGTTGCACTCCACCATTCGCAGGTGTGTTCCTATATGTGGGTTGCCGTTGGTCATAAGCACCACCTCTCGCAAACAGGGGATGGCGCTTCTGTTTAACCCGCTCGAACGTGCCATCTGAAACGAGCAGCTGGAAAGCAAGTAACTGCACAGTCGCGAACGCTTTTTAAAAAGGCAGTTTGGCACTTTCTGCTAGTCGCATTTCGATGGAGTCGAAGTGCCAGAGGTCCGTGTACTATGCGATGTCAGTGCACGTTAAAGAACACCCGGTGGACGAAATTATCCGGAGCCCTGCACAACGGCGTCCCTCATAGCATGAGTCACTTTGGGACATTAAACCCTACAAAACTAAACAAAACTAAACTTTCTGCGAGCTCATCATATGCTCTCGTTGCGGGCTTATCTCTTCGTTCCGAATACCAGCTAATCTGCTGTAACAATCCGAGTGAACTCCGAGAAAGCAGAAGCAAAATGCAAAACTTCCTCTTTCAGTGTAAAGAACCCAGAGATCTGTGCATGGATCAAAAGCTCCTCACAGAAGCGGACAAAAGAAAACGATGCGACGAAAGTTTGCGCTCAAAGTTATGCATAATCCCTTTCAAAGTCAACAGCTTCTCGCTGCAAAAGCCATTAACGGCGAAGAGCGCCTCCCTATAGACTTTCTGCAAGTAGGGAATTTCTAAAATCTGCGCAACTATGGAGTCTTAAATTATCACAGTTTTGAAAAACAAAAAAAAAAACCTTGAAACGTTCTGCCATTTCGTTACTTCAGAATGGTAGAGTATTGGGCAAGTTGGTGCGTGTTCTGGACTGAAAGAGCGCTAAGAAAACAATACTTGAAAGACGACGCTACCTCTTTGCCTGTTTGGAAATATGCCATGGTTACGAGGGTTCTGCAAGGAGCGTGGGAGCTCGCTCCGGCTGCGGCATTTTAACCCCGTAAATTTCGACACAAACAGCGTCGAAATTTTAGCGCTTTACTGATGTAATGGCCGGCGTTATAGTTCCCTCCGGGGCCATTTTAAGCCGCTACCACGGCCGCTACGTACCGAGTGCAGCAGTCCGTTTGTACGCTCCGCCACTAGGGGCCCGCTCAGCGCTCAGAAAGGCGCATATATGCTACGTCGAGAGCATCACGCCTCATGACGAGAGCGGCAGTGTATCCAGCACCGATGCGCTCTGTTCAAAAACAAAGCACTCTGACGACACAGAATGCAAGAGTATGGGAAGGTCGTTACGAGCGCTTGTAAAGCCCCGTGTCTATTTCCGTCTCGAGCCTACGCTGCCCCTGCTTCGCGGAATATCTCGTTCACCCGTCTTCTCCATTTCTTTCCCGCAGCGCTGTTCTGCCACGTGCACGCGTGCGACGTGGGCGACGCGTGCAGCGGCCGCGGCAACTGCAGCGTGTCGCCGACGGGTGCGCTGCAGTGCTCCTGCCAGCAGGGCTTCCAGGGGCCGGACTGTACCCAGAGCGTGGACCCGTGCGCGGGGCTCCCCTGCGGGCCCCAGGGCCGCTGCGTCGCGCTCAACGGATCCTTCGTCTGCCACTGCAACATCTTCTTCGAAGGTGCGCCCCCTACCGCTGCTCTCTCGACTGTTCATGAGGCCTCAGCTGCGTCAGCTGTCCTCAGGGTATCGCGCGCACGCTGCACGAGTCCCAGTGTGCTCGCATTACTCCTCAGCCTACCCTGCTTCAGCCTGCCGAACGGAAAAGAGAGACACATTTCAGAGAAACCACTATGCCACTGCAACTATTGTGTTTTCAAACGGTTCGAGTCGGGTTTTCGACCATTCCCAACTAGCTGTCTTCTTAGAACGGCTAATCACGGGAACGTGCTGGGGAGTACTGCTACATTTTAAGTGTAGGTGCAGGCGCTCCTTTTATGACAAATATGAAATTTTATGCGAATTGATTTTATGTTCCCTGAAATTTGTTCTAGCCATAACCAAGCCAGTTGTTTTGGTCTAAGCTATACAGCAGCCTCTAAACGACCGCAGCTAGACTTCCGGAATGCCGGAGAACTAAGAGTACCAGATCGAAAACTGGCCGTGGACTGAGGTTGAAATGTGGGTGACGCATCGTGCCCATGCGGTCACCTCTGAAACTGCGTAGCGTTTGCTTTTCAAGTGAACCAGTCGCTATTAAGATCCAGTAAACATATCTGCGACAAACTTCAATGAGATCTCGGCTCACAGACAATAGTTTAACGTACAGTGATGTCCTATACACCTTCTAGAAGGGGGACAGTACAGACCCTCATGTTTTTTTTAAGGTACTCCCATAAATCTTAACGAATTTGTTTTTACACACGAAGGGGTATTGTATTCAACTGGGCCGGAAGGGCATGGACACATCATCCGTAGCTGGCTTGTTGTGCAAGAAACCACCAAATAAAAAACTGAAGCTTACTACCGCTTCTCCTGTACCCTCAACGCCCCCTAGACACTGTGTACGTGTGTACGTGTACCTGTATACTGTGGACGGTGTCTAGAAATCTAGACACCGTCCCTAATTTCAATTCCTGGGGAAACCCCTGTTAATATGGATTGCAAAGCACGCTAACCACATAGTTCATTAATTACAGTCTTCCACTTTACGTGAGCTAGGATATTTAAAAATGATACATATTGCCTGAATAAAAAAAAGTAAGATATCATTAATGCATGTCTCATATACAGCGACAAGCTGTATATGGTACTCTCCCACAAGTCTATGACGTCGTTGTGACAGTTGTGACACTTGTTCGCCCAGAGGCCTAGAGTTGTTCGTATTTAAACATCGTGCTAATTTAAATGAACGAAATTAATTAGCCTTGTTGTAAATAATTAGGTGTATGTAAAATTTTCAACTAGAAATCTATCATTTCGAACGAAACCCAAAGAATACTATTAGAAAAAATTAAGTTTTCTTCTACACGTTTTTGCAATACGAAGCGGGCGGAACGCGGTGGGAGTGCTAGACTGCTGACCCTCGTACGCGCTCATAATTACTACCGCTTAGAGAACTTGATCACGGTCACTGCGGCAGCACTGCCTGACGCGGTTTGTACAAAGCATCCCGTTCCTGCTGCGCCCATTCCAAGTTCCGCGGGTTTTGTTCAAGGAGCGAGAAGTACTGCTACATTAGCGCCATGACAGCAAAAAGTATGCCAGTCATCATTTTTTTCTTTTACAAGCTTTACATTTTTGTTTCGGACTCTTTGGTTTGTATTTTGTTGTGTAACTTCTTTATTTAAACTTAACCCGTCAACTTAGATTGTGGGTGAATTCGGATGGGGCAAACTATCCCTTTATACTAACGTGCGTACATGACGGAAGCCAGCAGTCACCGAAACCAAGGAGCATGGGGGATTTTTTTTTAATTTGTGGTGTTCATCAATAGGAGATTAAAAGGATAATTATTTTAAAGATAATAGGTTTGGTCAAGTGTTTTAGGGGAATCCCCCAAGGTGGAGTTGATTTGTAGCCTTTGTGGCCGTATGGCTGCGCTCGGGTGGACGTCAGTGAGTAATTGCTCCCGTATTATAATAGGTTTCGGTGACTGTCGTGTATGTCATAAGTGTTATGTATGTCATGACTTTCGTCATGTATGTCATAACAAGCCCCTCTTTTCCCTTCTCTTGTCTGCTCTTTAGAGTAACGAGTAATTAACAAGGTTTGGTTACACGTGGTCAAAAGCTATACCGTACATCTCGGTCTACATGTTGCTCTTCCACCGTTCATCTTCCGCCACAGAGTTGCCAGACAAACGTCGTCTTTCCATTGCAAGTGCTCGCCGCGCCTCGCATGGTGGAGGCGGCTCGCTAACAGTCTGCAATAATAAAATGTCAGAGATTGCTACATAGCACTGCCAGCAATAACTTCAGACAACAATGCGCATGCAGCGTTATCCTGCCTCCGTGTTTTTCTGCGTTAAAAACAATAGCGTTACGGGAGAGTTTGGCGTTCTGCGTTTTCTGGGCACAATCACTGGTCTTAAAATGAACTTCGGCGAATAGAGCCGCAGCTAACCCTTGCAACTCGCTCCTTGTGTCGTTCTCGGCTCACGCCACGTGTGGTACTCCACGTATGTGATACGTGCCCGAATCGTTTTGTAACGTAGCATTCGATCTTCGCTTGCCCAGTACAGGTAACAACTATGAGGTACGTTGTAAAAGACGATACCGCGTAGGTCTTGCAGCACAATGATTTCCTATAACGCATGGCTGTGGGTGCCTCTTCTCCGAAAAATCAGGCGGAAACCGCAGTAAAAAAGAAAATATTGTTTCCCTGCCAAAAATACCGATTGAAGCTTCCTGACGTTGCTGCTGATTGGCAGCTCAGCAGCCTACTGCGAGCACTACAGACCCGCCTCAACTTCCGTTTCTTTCTTTTCTTTTCCAGGGCCGCGTTGCGAGAAGCAGCTGTTCCGTCTGCCGTACCGTCCTCTGAGTCAGAGGATGCTCGAAGAGCCCTTCTGGCTAGGGCTCATCACCGTTTCAGCTGTTCTTTTGCTCATATTGTTAGTCTACTGCATCAAGCGCAAGTTCGCCGACAAGATTGAAAAGTTTCTGGCCGAAGAGATCGAACGCAGCAAGAACAGTTGAGTAGCGTCTTTTTTTCCTCGTGTGATCGCTTTTCGGTCACTTTTGTTTTCTGGAAGTCTTTAATGTAATAAACGCGGCGTGTGTAGGAAAAAAAAGAAACCCAACTTGAAGATTCCTTGTTTGTCTAGACATCCATTATTAACGCTTTTTCTGTATGTTTTCTGCTTAAACACCAGGCCAAAAAATCAATATGACTACATAGCTCAGCTAAAACCCTTAGCCCATGGTGAACTCCAGCGTAATTGTATTGACTATATACTCTTGGGTGACTATGTTTCCTGAATGTTTGCTTTATGTAGCTTTCTCTTTGAAAGCTGTAGAAAGATAATGATGCAGTCCGAGGATTAGCACCCTCCGGGTGAGAAGATAGCTCAGAGTGCAATGCAACGTTCTCGCAGATCCGTCGCCGCCCGCGACCCGTTACAGCCTGAGTTCCACCCAGCCGAGCCTGACGCCCGCTAGTCTGAGCCCGCAGCCGTGTCAGCGGTCCCTGCTGAGCCGCATTCGTCGACACAGCATCCGAAGTGCGCAGGGCGGTTCTAGCCCGTCCGACAAGGAGCAGGGGGCCTGCACGTTCAGCTTCGATGAGCTCCTCAAGCGATCGTCGCAGTCCTCCGGCTCTAAGAAGCAGTCAGCCAATTCCAGCGACAGCGACAACCCGATGCCTGGTACCAGTGGTCCGGGCCCGGCTCCCAAGGAGAAGGAGTCCGAGACCTCGCGAATCCTAGCCTCGCTGGTCACTTCGTCGAAATCGCCGGGAAAACGGAGGATGAGTCTGGACGAGTTTATCAAGCTCAGCGAGCGCAAGATACAGAGCATCAAGCGCGAGGAGACCCCCGGGGACATATCGGACGTGTCCGTTGCCAGCGAGGGCAGCTTGGAGACGAGTTTCATCCAAAGGACCAGTGAATTTCATTCTATCCGGGAGCAGTCGCAAGAGCAGAACTCTTCTTCGGACAGCCTCAGCGCAGGGCCTAAGACCAGCGAGGTGCAGGCCGAAGTGACACCGCTGCCCGAGTCTCCTTCGCGGTGCTCCCCCGGAGTTCAGCCCCTGAGCCGCCAGGACGCCGTGGCCAGCGGTGGCTCGCGCTCGCCGTCGCCGCGCTCTTTCGTCGAGCAGCAGTCATCCTCGCTGGAAGAGAAGGCCAAGGAGGCGCCGAGCGCGACGGCGGCAACCACGACGGTGACAGAGACACTAGCAGCCCCCAGCGCGGAGTCCGCGTCGCCCAAGGCCACCGGAGATCCTAAGGGGGCTTTCCTAGACCTTCTGCAGAAGACGATGATGCAAGCATCCCCGGCCGCGTTCCCCAAGTCCCCAACAAAGCAGCAGCAACAACAGCCGCAACAGCAGTCGGACACAACGCAGGTGTCCATGCTGAGCTTGCCCAAGGTGGGAAGCGGCTGCAAGCAGAAGGCCACGGATCTGAGCGTCCCAAGAAAATATTCCGTCGACCTGCCGATGCCCAAGATCCTGATCACAGCCAATATGAGCTCCTGCGAGTCCGAGGAAGCGCCGAGCCCGCCCAGAACTCCGAACCCGTCCTGCAAGACTATGAACTACCTGAGTCCGCTCACCATCATGTGCTCGTCGGCGGACCGCACCATATCGGAGTCGAACCTCAGCACGTCCGGGTACTCTTCGCTCTCCAGCCCGGGACTGTCCAGGTGCAACTCGAGCAGTCCCATCGCTGACGAGCTGGAGAACCCCGCGCACCAGGGCCGGCGCGCCAGCGTCTCCCCCAAGAGCGGCCATTCGCTGTCGCCCAACTACATGTCGTGCGGAGCCAAGGCGTTCCAGTTTCCGGTGGCCCAGGCCTACCCGTACCTCGAGGCCCACCGGCCCACCTCTCCGCTACTGCAGAAGCGGAGGTCGTCCATAGGGGGAGCTCTGTGCCCTGCCACGCCGTCGCTCAAGGACCGCGTGACGCTCAAGGGCAAGTACCGCGCGACGCGGCACAGCTACCAAACCACCAGCACAGAGGACTCAGTCGATGATGAGGGCATAGGCATCGACATCGCGGAAATTAGGATGAGCAAGTCATGCATCCGGGGCGGAGGCTCCGTGGACATCATCCTCGACACGGGAAAGTTCGACGTCCCCGAGCGAGACGTGTCCAGGGCCACGTCCCCGTTCGCCAAGAGCATCAGCTTCGAGAGCCCGCGCTGCCGCAAGGCGGACAAGCACCGCAAGGGAGAGAAGCACCGCCGCCCCACGCCGGGGAGCTCGCCCGGCATAACGCCAAGCTCCGAGTCGCTGCCCAACGAGCTTCTGGCCGAGGCCAAGCTGTCGCGCAACCCGTCCAAGAGCAGCATGGCCGCCGCGGCGACCCACTCCACATCGGACTCGGATGACGGCGAGCTGCGGCCGCGTCGGCCCTGCAAGAGTCCCCGGGGCGGCAACGCGCGGAGCCCCGTGGATGGCCGCGCCGCGTCGCCCCTCTTCCTCTGCCAGCAGCGCTCCTCGTCCTCGGACTCGCTTCCGTCCACCAACGAGGAGCACGTGGGCACCGACTGCTCGTCCACCGACTGCAGCGCCGACCGCGGCCGCCCCTTCTCCGAGCTGGCCATCGTCATCGACTCGTCGCACTGCGCGCCTGGTCAGACCATCGAGCTGATCCCGTGCCTGCCCCGGCTACGCGTCCACCCGCCGC
The DNA here is from genome assembly GCF_055824585.1 of Amblyomma mixtum. Taxonomy (NCBI): domain Eukaryota; kingdom Metazoa; phylum Arthropoda; class Arachnida; order Ixodida; family Ixodidae; genus Amblyomma; species Amblyomma mixtum. The sequence continues at coordinate 169,937,423 of NC_143014.1, read as the reverse complement.
CGCAACGCCGCGAGGAGGCCACCAACACGTCCTCCCCGCTGCCGGCGCTGCGGCTCATCTCGCCGGAGGGCGGCACCTGCAGGAGCCTGGACGAGACCGCAGAGCCCCGCTCGCCCAGGCCTTCCAGGAGGTATAGGCTTCCACTTTCCGGCACAGTCTGACGCACGCCTAGCGCTTCGAGTAACGTGCAGAGGCATTTAGCCGATTAGAAAACGGAGAATGTGCGTCTGTTCTGGGTTAAAAACGCCCTCAGGAGCTATGCAACTGGTCACATCGGCGCTCAAGATCTCAGTTCAATATTTTCACAGGATTTTAAGCGACGTCCCCTCTACCACTTGTCAAGCCGCCGTGTGATGTCTAAGGGCGTTACTGTGTTGCCGCATAGCGTAAAGTGATTAAAAATAGATTTTCGAGCGAAATACTCAATTATGTTAGCTATGTGAAAAATATTCATAAATTGCTGACATTTAGCAGCGCTTAACAAAGACATGCTAGGTGCGACAGGATATTCTGTGACGACTATGACTAGCTAGTTTCTGTCCAACAAAAATTTCTCCTGGCCTTTTCGGACCTTTGTGGATCCATAACCATCAAAAACGCATTTAAACTCCCCATTATGACAGGGTAACGACATATTTTGTAACTCAAGTATTTAACCTAAATAAGTTAACCTGAAACGTTTTAGAGGAAAATGGCGCAGCCAACAGAATTTGTGACACACTTGTTTCATTTTGCAGATCTTCGCTGAGTCCTTCTGGAAATACCAGCACATATCCGACCGGTGAAAGCAGCAACAGGACTCCAACGTCCCCTACACCAACGCACCACCAAATACTAAAGCGGCAAGAGGCGCTCGTGGAAGACGATGGCAGGTCAGGATTTAAGCTTGGTCAAGTCAAATACTAACACTGAATCTGCCGGGCGCATCGTGTAATCATTTGCGACAAACATTTACCCTTGCATGAAGTCAATAAATCGAGAAACAAACCGTTCCTTAATCTCTCTTAATTTGTGTCAGTGGTTATGTGAATTTGGCGAAGCTTAGCACCTGTAACTGTCAAATTTTGCGAGAAAATGTTCCATGCTCATTCAAGGTAGATGCGTTTCGACAAACGCTAAAGCGGCTGTTCAAGAACTAGGTTTGTTTCTTTCAACGTTTTCTTGTCTCAAAGCCATTTGAGTCGTTGTTTAATGGAATGGGAAGGGCTCCTTTAATCCCTGTTAGTTAGGAGATGTTCCAGATTGCGAGGATTTGGCCACTCGGCGAGGACCTTCCAGAGATACACGCTCGTTTGCTCCGAGCGATCATCGTAACCATATGCACCCACTGCACCCGTCCTTTCGCCTCTCTCTCTCACGCAGCGATGAATCGGTCAGCGAGACCACGGTGCTCCTGCCGCGCAGCCCCAAGCAGCCCGGTAGCGCCTCCCCGAGGAGCGGCGGCGACAGCACCAGGGCACGGACGCGGATGGGCTCGCCTTTTCCCTCATCCCTGGACTCGGCCGACGGTGGAACTCAAGGCGGGCGGGACGGTGACGCGACCGAGGACCTCTACGACTCTCCGGGGGACGTCGTCTGAGGGGCGGAGCGCCTCGCGGCGGGCGCACTGTAGGTGCCGCGCACGCGTCCGAGACTCGCCTCCGCGGCTGCTTCGCCTGCGCGATGCTGGAGAGGCGCGAGAGTCGGGCTTGACAGCCCTGGCGCGTCATTGCCAAGCTCGAGATTTACCGGGCCATATCTGAATACTACGGCCGCAACTGCTGTCGCTGGACCGCCTGTAATATCGAACGAAGGGTCAGCGTGCATTCTTTCTCAAAAGTGTCCGGCCCACAGTGTTCCCTGTCAAGCCGTGTATCCGGGCGTTTACAGAACCCCTGTAGCTCCGATTCCCTGGAGGGTGAGCAGATCTCATCCTCAAGGGTGCCCTAGGTATCTCAGCACACAGCTTGGCAGCAAACCCTGTGGGTTGGACACTTTTGAAAAAGGATGTATTCTGCCTGTAAGCCTGTGCGTGTCTGTTTTGGTTCACCCTTTCCATACGTGCGCGTCCTGGAGCAGCGAGAACAGTCGGCTGAGTCTCAATAGGCGGTACCTCATTTAAACTCGAAGCGAAGCAAAGAATAAGCAGGGTCAATTCTTTTGGTCTACTTCCTCGCCTTCCTTTATTTCTCACTCACTGCTAATACACTCCTAAGCGCAGATATTACCTATCAGGAGATGTGCACTCTCAGTGATGAGATGGCACAGAATGGCATTAATTCAGTTAGGCTTTCTAGTTTGTTTGTTGTTTTTTTTTTGTTTTACGGGTGGTACAAGTTAGAGTAGGCACCACTTTAGCGCGCCACATAACGCAGTTCTGGCGGCGATGGCAGGAATATTACACATCCATTGTCTCGGTTGCAGTGCTTTCCAAAAAATAGAAAAAGCGCAACATTCATCGCCTCCACATTGCTCACAATCACTCCCGTCCATGCTATCCGACTGCGTTTTCCCAGGAAGGTTTGGCAAGTCCCCTGTTAACGTTTCCTAACCAGTGCCTGACAGCAATGCGCCTTGCAACATAAACTTGAACGCAACTATCGGCCATCCAAACAGTCACTGAAACAGCTCTATGATGTTAAAAATTACGATCATAGGCACCATCCGGTCAACTCCATGGCGCCAAAATGGGCGTACTTGTGGAACACGACTGCCAAACGCCGCCAGGTTATTTTATTGCTAGTGGGGCAATCCCGCAGTTCAATCGCAGCTGTCGTCGCCACCTCCTGACCTATATTAGCTCTATGTCCTGACCCTGCGCGCAGTTGACCGAGAGTACAAGGAGTGCGCCAACTCAAAACAGCGCGGCGCTGCCGCCAGAGCGCGGTGGGCGAGGCAGCCGCTCCGGCAATCTCGGAGGGGTCGGAGTAGCGTGTTGGCCCGCAGGGTCAGGCTGCTCGCCCCGACGCGTCTCGGACAGTTTTTGTTCTTTCGAATTTCGCTCTTTAAGCGCTACGCCGCGGATACTGCGTGCGCCGTGCGTTAGTCGTAGTGGCCAAATGGAGCTCATTTCCCGCGTGATGCTCGAAAGCACAGGTGCGCAAGGTCTCGTGCTGCATCAGACTCTCCTCTCAGAACGCTCAGAGCTGCTGCATAGAGTGGAAAGTGTGTACTTCATAATTTTTATATGTGATCATGTTCATTGTGTATACGCGGATGGAGATATTCTATATGCAAGTACTGCGGGGGAGAGTCATTCAACTCGGTCGAACTTTGTCTAGTGAAAAAAATACGACGATGCTTTAAATGTTCGTGTCCGGTGCAGAGTCATTGTCATTGTCTCACTGACATGGTGCTGAACAGTGTTGCGGAATGCCCAGTCCTGTGATCCACGTTTATTTCTCTTTTGCCTCTCAAGCAAAGACACTGTCCTATTTGTAGGAACACCGTAATCGAGCAGAGAACCTTGTACAAGGAGTCCATGTCCCTCCCGGTTTGTTGTAACGGCGACTGTTCAATCTTGAAGGCCGTGGCATTGTACAAAGAAAAATAACAATACTTACAAGAACAAGCGATGTTTCCTTTTGCGCTGATATATTTCAGTATAACTTGTTGGCATTCGTGCACAGTAGATGTTAGCTAGTGTAGTCAGTATGTGCGGCAGGCTATATAGAAGCTTTCGTTGACATAGTGCATGCGCGGAGCATGACATTTTAGCGAACTTCAGGGCACATTTTTCGTCCTACTCTGACTGATTTACGAATGCGAGCTACTTGTGGAAATCAGTTCCATTTTCAGACAAGTTTGCAGGAATTCTTTAATGGAAACGGCCGGAGTGGATAGCTAGTTCACGTATTAATTTCAGTCTTGCGCAAAGCGAATTCGCACAACTACTTTGCTGAAAGTCTTTGTGGCAGCTTTCACCTTGTAACCTCTGCTTGCGCTTAGCTTCTAAAGGTGTAAACTGAAGCTCGCAGCATGGCGCGTCCCCTCACGTGTGCCTGTAAATATTGGGAAAACACCGAAGCTGCGCATGCGATTTCACCTGCGCTGAGAGTCGGATCGGTTAAGCGCATGCGGCATCTGTTTCTAGCCTGAAGATGAGTAACTCGATTCCCACGGAGCCTTTGTCTGTACTCATGGTTTACTTGCTAAGATTCGTGCAAGCCCTAAAACTGAAGAAGCTAGCCCTTTATCTTCCTCTCTCTTCTTTTTTAATGATGACTGTGTTGGTGACTTTGGTTACTAATTTACCCTTCTCGGCTATTTCCAGGTGTCTTACTTTTCTGTCTGCCACCGTTATCCCTTACGTGCTCGCAGTTATGAAGCAAAAGGCAAATGATGAACGCATGAAGTTTCAACCTGGTATTTTCAGGGCAATAGCACTGAAACTATCGAATAGTTTGGTTTGATTTTATGGGGTTTAACATCCCAAAGCGACTGAGGCTATGAGAGACGCCGTAGTGAAGGGCTCCGGAAATTTCGACCACCTGGGGTTCTTTAGCGTGCACTGACATCGCACAGTACACGGGCCTCTAGACTATCGAATAGTGAACAGTGTCGAAAGTCGAGAAAACCGAAGGCAACGATGTAGTTGATGGGAACTAACTTTCCCGCGCGGATTCGAAAATCTTCATGCGAGTGACATTTTTTTTTAGTTGCTTCTTTTTTTGCCCGAAGGAACAGTCAAGTAGCCAGAGTTATTTGATTAGCTCCCGTATTTTGCGAGTGAGATTCGTCGAAGTCGCTAGAAAAAGTCAGTGAAGCTATTAAACTCCCTTGGAGTTTAGAGGGACACTAAGGAAAAATTGAAGTTTGCCTGAATCGACAGCTTACGGCATTCTAACGACAAAGATGTTACTTTCATTTAAAACGAAGTTTTATAGGTTAGAAAAATTTAAAAAAAAATTGAAGTACGGGTGCCGCCATCACAGGCCGATTTCGGAAGTAAACTGCGTGCGTCGACACAGTTTTTAGTGCCCGGATCCCTGAGGTTAGGCTACACCGCCATTCACTTCAAAACGACGGCCGTGGAGTGCTTTTCAGTTTTGACGTCACAGGTTTTAATGGAATGGCGGGAAAATTTTTAAATGCGTCTTTCGTTGCCAGACAAGCATCAGCATACCGAGAAAGAGCCATATAATAGAATTTTTCTTAGAACCTACATTGAATGGAGTGGCTCTCTGTGTCCGTTTAATATCTACGGTGTATTTTCCAGTTCAGTGCTTGGTGAAGCAAGTCACCTAAGACGAATTGCACGGCTGAAAAAAAAAAAACAGTAATGTTCAGGCTCTTAGGATCTGTATATTTGCCTTTCGATTTGGAGGCTCCCTTTCGGATGCATCAGGTCCAAACGCGTAGAAGTAAGGGATCATCTACAGCACGTGTTCTGTAAGTGTTGGTCCTCGTACCTCCATACAGCGTAAAATGCTTCCATGCACACCACTCTTGTTTTGCGCGCCCGACCTGATCAGCTAGGCGGTAATAATGAAGGTGGTATTTTACGAAAGAAAAAAAGACAAGAAGGTGGCCTGGGTGATGGGGGTGCTTACTGGAGAAAGGTGAAGGTAGCCTTGAACTGAGACCTCAATCAGTGTTCGATCACGAAAAATGCTCCCTTCTTTCGACAACAGCTTTTACGACGCCTTATAACGATGCACTCCTGACACCGCTAACTAAAATACGCCTGTTATGAATGGTTGCCCTCGTTTCCTGATATTTATTAACAATAGTAGAGGGCTACATTGTCCCCTCTTAATTTTTTATTGTTTTTGTTATCGAAGAAGTTGAGCCGGTCACATCGATTATATCTTTACTTTTCGCGAAAAATGTCACGCATAGCACGGTGAGCAATCGGGCAGCTTTCTGGCCAGGCAGTGCAGAAATGTTTTGATCAAACGGAAAAGCATGAGTATGAATAAAAAGAATGCGAGCCAAGACCAGCGCCAAAATATACTCTTGTGTTTTCACGCTTCCTTTATCCCTAATTTTTACCGCCCTTTGGTTTGTTTTGGCATTAGCGAAGAGTCAAGAAATTATAGGGAGAGCGGGAAAGGGGAATAGTAGTCCGTTATTTTATTTTTTAACTTTTCGATCGTATAACATGAAAGCAGTTTTCAACTTAGTGGTATGCGAAAATAGTGGACAAGGAACAAGTGTTGTGTTGTGAGTCGCTTAACTTTGGTGGAGCCCTTACACAGGACGCAGCCTTTCTTTGTCATCTTCCATTGTGCTCACAAAGTGAATATTAAATTAGAAAATGCTTGCTTACAACGTTCTTTTTCGGGAATAAAGATTAAATAAGCTAACCGGAATGAACACAAGGGCTTTGCTTCATAAGAGCACCCGTGCGGACCTCATAAACGGCAAAACTTTTCTAATATTCACTGAGGAATAGCAGGCAGCTATCAGTCAATGTTAATGTTGCATGTTCAGTTCCTAGTCTTCAAAAAAAAGTGTAGCTAGCGTTTCTCAGCGCCAATCCAATTCGATTGCTTTCGCCTAGCGGCGAAAAAAAACTTGGGTCATTTTCTATCCCCTCGTCAAGCCATTTCTATGCATCGTTGGCGAGAAATTAGTTTATTTTCATACTCTGCTATTCGTATCAAAGCAGCAAGCGCACGTACCGAAATCTTAAGAAACTACGGAATAAAAGAGACGGAATCACGTGGCCTAATTCTGTGCGCTTTACGCTTGCGCTTCTCATTTTACTCACTCGTTGTGTTGCACCGTCAGAATAAGCGTGGTATATAATTTTGCGCCGCGAATTCTGGTGCGCCTTCCGCGTCTTCGGTCTTATGCCCACGCTCATGGATTTGAGATAGCCACCGCATATTTTTACAAAGAATTAACGCCTTAGTTTTTGCGAGAGATTAACGCGCACAAAGTGGAGCAGCAAATCCGGCTGGCAATCGGAACGCGCCGGACGCTTGTGACTTGCACTGCCACGTGCCACCGCGGCTCCTTACAAGTTCTGCGTCTCGTTGCTCTGTACTCATCAAGGACTTCTCGGCGTGCGTTCAGGTTCCCAGTAGCTAACATCCGTGGGCCGTGCTCGGCTGGCGCTCATTATATATTTATAGACTGAATGACGCTGACTGGCAGACATCGCCAAAGTGTAGCAAAGTACGGTGGACGTCACAAGGCTTTTTTTTCCCCCTCCAACCGAAGTTCAGTGTGGGCCTTATTAGGCAGAGAGCACGCCTATATAAAGCACGCAGCCAGGATTCTGAGCAAGTGATCTCGAGATCCAAAACGGCCGTCCAAATTTAGTTAGGCTTGCGATCGAGAGAGTTTCAGTTCAGGTATCGCGTACAGTACTACCGCATGGATGACGCCATGGACGACACACTGTTACACACGCAAGCGCCTGGCGTTTAACGAAGCACGATCGCCCCCTGTCGATACATGTACGTTGGTTAGCTGTGCTAGGCGCTGCGCATAGACGCGTCACCCGTTGAGCCCCTGTAGTGGCTAGGCTGTAACTATGAGCGAATAATCGCCGTTCTTTCCTGTTTCTTCCTTTTTCTTCGTGTGTGTGCGTGCGTGCGCTCGTTGCGCTAAGTAGAATTGGGCTCTTGACTGGCGCCGAGAGGTCGTTACATTGGACGCGAACTGTCCGCTCATTTAAGGTCCGTGTAACAGCAAACAAAGCTCGGACGTGCCTGTTCGGGGCTCCTCCTTCGACACTGAAGCTTCTGTTCAGTAACACGGCGGCAACGATAGACGAAGCCGTGTCTTTCGAAGGAAGGGAGTGCCGGAGGCTAGTTACTTGCGACGCCACTTACAGCTTCGAGGCTTTTCCTTATGTGGCGCCTCGCGGGAAGATGGCATCAGCGCGCCCCTTCCTCCGCAGGGAGTTTGTTTCCCCTACCTTAGAAGCGGTGTACGAATGTTAACAGCGCCGCGCTCCCGCTCACAATCGGAGTCGTTTGCCGCGAGCCGTGCGGCGCGGGAACCCAGTTCTCCTTCAGTGAAGGCCCGACACAGCGCGCACAGGGACCACTCAGGCGCTCGCCGAGGGACAGCCCAGTGCGCCCACCGTACTGCCTCGGCCGGAGAGGGAGGTTGCAGCTACTTTGGTGCTACCTGAGTAGTCGTGTACCGGGCAGATCGTAGCGTAAACTGCATGTCTTGCCTGACTCCCTGCCACGTTCGCTATCGAGCACTGTTTTCCTTACGAGTCAGTATTACATAGCTTTCCCTCCTCTAGGAAGCGGTGCGGAGTGGGCGTTTCTGGCTTTTTGGCTCTTCTATTTATTGCCCCCAGCGTAGTTTGTTTGACTGTACAACGCACCATGTCGGGTTTCCCTCTCTCTTATGCCAGCCAGCGCCGAAAGTAAGGTGTTCCAGTGAGCGCCGCCATTTTCGTCTCCGGAGGCAGCCGTTGTGAATGTTCCGTTGTCTTCGTTTGGGGCACTGAGATCGACTTCTTGCAACTGCCTCGAAGCCCAGTGGTATGGGTCCCTTTTCTTATTTAATTTCTTTTTGCTCCAGTGATTTCGGAGTGAAAACTCACCTTCTTTTGTGCTACAAGCTGCCCTCGCTGTAAGCGGCTACGGCTTGTGGCACCATGTGGAGCAGCTGGCTCAGTGTTTTCCTTTGCGGTGGGATCCACCGAAACTGCAAGCATAGGCAACAGCCGGCACCCAGAGATGTATAGCCCTCGTGTAATTTTCTCATTTTTGTGTTTGAGGATAACTGTGTGCCTTCAAGTGCTTATAAATCTGTGTGTTACAGTGCGGTTCTGGTGTGTTTTTATGTATTCGGTTATGAACGTTGGTTTCAGAAGTTGAATGTGCAACGCACGCCCCGTTTGGCCCTCTGTGTATCAAGCGCGTCTTCGCGTCCTGTGCCCTATCAAATGTACATATCTCTTGACGCAGTCAGCCCAGCAGATCATTCACGAATGCGAATGAGAAGTCAGACATCTCTTGTTTATCAGAACTATCACGGCGATAAGTGCCGCGGAACTTCTGCTACCAAGTCAGCGCGTAGAGAAAAGAATTTCCAAGAGAAATGTACGCGCTGACCAAAGCTCCCTGGCGCTATCTTCGAATTTTCGGAGTTGCTACAAACGCAGAGCACGGACCGTGACTTGTTAAAGATAGCACTCACATAAAGTTGGTGATTTTCCCCTAGGCTTACGAACAGCTCATCCACGGTGGTAATACTTTCCCCTGGGTTTCTCACCCATTCCCCCCCCCCCCCCCCCCCCCCCCCCCCACACGAGAGAACACTCGCGTCACTGCGCTGTCAACCGAATCCACATTAGCGAAAGAGCCAGGACCATGGCGGTCTGAAGCGAAACAGCGTTCTGCCATGATTGCACTCTGTGACTTCTGTGCAGGTGCTTTGTGGGGGCTAGCACCAAGACCCATCTTCCTAATATTTGCGATGCCTGTGCGTCTTTGGACGTGCTTCTCGGTCACAACTTGTAGAGAAAGCGGACGGAGTGCCTATGTTGAGAATGTACTTTTGAGCACAAAAGCTTGGGCTCCGCTTTTCCTCTAATTGTGTTTGCTTTGGCTGCTTCGGAAAGAGTCTTCTGTAATACATTGTGGGCGACTTGAGGATTTACTGCCGCACCGTCCTTCTGCCTACTAGGAGTGTGCGTGTTCTGCTCCTCCTGGCATAAGCAGCCATCCCGGAGTACCCGACGTCCGTGAAAGGCAAGCTAAGAGTTCCCTTTCTCTTAGGTGTTTGTTCAGGCGGCTTTGTGAACACCCTTCAAAGTTTACGATCGTGATGAGCGCTGTCTTACACCACCGTGCGCATTACCTTCGCAATTCTTATTCAACGCTTTCGTCATTACGCACAGGGAATCGCGCATCAGAGCTTTCAAACGAAGAAAGGGTAATGTCGGCCAGTTGTCTGTGGTTCACCGAGAAAATAAGAAGTCGCGATAAGCAACTTACTCTACGTAATCGCAGAAAGTGTGGTAAGTCCCGGTTGGAGCAGCCATGCGTACGAAAACATGGCAACAACCCACACGCATTCTGACAGCGGCCATTGTACGTGTGGTAATCCTCTTATTCTCTTGCAACGCTTGCGGACAGGGCCGGCCGGTAGAACGAGGACTTAACCAAGCTAGCTTTTGCCAGGATTAAAAGCGGCAGGACTGCCAGCATGAATGCGACGGGCTAGTCACCTGCATTACTACGATGGCGCCGTTACCAGGGGCTTTGGCGCTGTACCACGCACTGTTTTTAACTCAACGTGCGAGCCACGCAACCGCTCTAGGTCTCCCCGCGCGGGATTCAGTCGAGGCCAGCGCTAGGAATGTTGTGGGAACCTGCGCTGCATATAGCGGCACGGCATATACACACTGTGCAAGTGCTTCTCGAGACTTCATGAGCCCCAAACGTTCGCACTTACGCAAGCTTTGTGACCAGACACTTGTCAGTGCATACGTTAGTGCCCATTATCTGCTGGACCGGCTTCTCGCTTTCGAGCGACGGTCCCAGCTGGTTAACTCTGAAAAAGATGCAATCGCCCGAACAGCGCCCGAGCAAGTGAGAGGAAAAGTAACAACCACCCAGCATGGTTAGCCCTCTGTAAAGATTCGCACTCAGACCACCCCGTTAAATGCGCGCTTACGCTTGTCTCTTGTCCCGGTATTTTGCGCTGTTCCGTCACGTAAGAAATGTGCCGGACTATGACTCTGTTATCGATGATGAAGACAACTTAACTGCGTCTCTATAGCTCAAGTTTTGAAAGTGCTGTAAAACACCTAAACGGTCGTGCGTTTCAGTTTTTTTTTTTTTTTGTTTCCGTAGGGATCTATTTTTGTCCTGCCGGTATCTCTGTCACCCCTTTTGTGCAGAAGCATACTATAGCGATTAAAATTTTACACGACGCATGTTTCCGGAAAAATGTTTACCGTAGCTCTGCCTCGCAACCCAGTAGCGTATATTGTTACCAGCGGATAGAACACGCACGTCCCCTCATGCCCTGAGACATTTCCGGCGTCTGAATTTCGTGCCTACGCCGAAGTACCCTTTTTTTTTTTCCGCACACTCGCGTCGCGTATTATTTTGATCATGGTAGTATACACCATTCAGCCTAATTTAATGCTGCCACTTAATGCTAATATTATTTACAATGCTATCTTGAAGTCTTAGCAAATGCTTTGGTAACTTCACTATTAACGCGTACAGAATTATGCGTCCAGTCTGCGGGTGATGACAAATGAAAGAGGAGCATGATGAGCGTGTGCTGTAGAATAGACGGTGCGGTAGCTATCAGCACGCCTCCAGCGTTACAAAACGTTATAAAGCAAATTTACCCTTCTCGGTGACGCTAGTGTTTCTCGCTACCGTCGGTTTTTTTTTTTTTTATCGGCGTGAAATGGGGGGCTACTTCGAAGGAGAAGCATAAGTAAGTGGATGCAAATGCGCCCAAACTTCGCAGGCTCACCGGGTACATTTCATTACACATTTCTGGGGTGAATTCATCTGCGATGTGCGGTACAGAGGCCTTAAATGCACTGGGTGCACCTTTTAAACTTTGTCTTGAAAAGCATGAAAATGTATAACGGCATAAGAGCTTGTCCTTTCACGTGCGTTTCCTTCCTTTTTGTGTTGTTTTGTTTTTCTCCCGCTTGAATGAAGCGGGCGTAGTTTTCTGCTCTGTATACATAATTCGCTCCCAAAATTTTCTTTCTCAGGATAAACAGCGCCATAGAAAAAAAAAATGAAGCAAAATAAATAAAATGACGCAGGTGTCATATCTCGTTCGCGCATATGCAACGCTTCGTTTTCCCATGTCAGCCAGCCGACGGCATTCGTTGTACAAAATACCATTCTCTTTCCTTTGCCATCGCGGATGCAGTCTGTGAAAAGGCGTTCCGAAAAAATCATTGGAAACGAACGTTTCCAGGCAACTCTATCTATAGCGTTTCAATGGTGCAATGCACACAAAACACATTCACACGGACACGCGCGCATATACATATATGTGTACGTGTGATATAAAAACAATACATACATATATATTATACAAAGCCTCAAGTCCCACGCTGTTTCCGAGGGGACCGGCGGGCGCAGCAAAGACGTTGGCGCGAGGAGCGAGGCGCGCCGCCGGCCGGAGAGCATTGAGTCGCGCGTGCGGTTGCGCGGGAGCGCGCCCGGTCAGCGCCGCGCCGCCTGCCGAACGCGACATACCCTTTTCGTCACATTCCCGTCCCCGCGCCTGCAACACTGTACATATACGAGGCTCGAAACTAAGATTTCTGCCCCCTTCTCTCCTTCCCAGATTATCATCTGTGTATAGTGGTCCGTGCTGTGGCGTTCGCTCTATTTTTTCATACATTGTTTTCTCCACCATGTATACGCACCGAGAGGTCATATTTCTCGCTTCGATGCATCACACGGCGAATTCGCGGCGGTGCCTCGTGCCGTCCGCGCGCAAACACGCTCATTTGTGTCTGTTTATGGCGTTTTTTTTTTTTTGGTGCTTCACTCGATTGTTCCTTCTGTCAGCTTTCCGATGTAGTTCTGTTTCTGTCCGAATAAATTTATTACATCATCTGTTTATACCTCCCTTCCCTCTTTTTTTTTTTTGTCGCCTGCTCTCGGCACTGCTGTAATGCACTCGGTAATCGGGACGCAATTCCTGGTAGCTCGGATCAATCCGGGCATTTCGGTGAATGAACTTTCAGAGAATGCTACCTAATGAATGCTGCTTCCATTCAAGGATGTTTCTTCTAAAATCATTTCACCGAAACTAATACCGCTTCCTTAAAATCTTTTACGCGCGATAGTTGCTATTCGCAGGCCAAAGACGGCACGTCGGTAACATACATACCTGAGCAGGCGTTACTGCCACGATACACAGTTGGTTAAACTGACCTTGCGCACTAGCTGGGGTAGTAAGACGACTACCATGGCACATTAAGACAAGTCGCACGTGCACGTAGACACAAGTCCTGTCTCGGTTCTCTGCAAAGCATACTCCGCGCCATGAAGCAGGCGCTCATCGCTGCTTGGTATGAACTTGTACGAGTCATGTCAAACACGCTTTTCTTCATGTGTTAGCTTTTCCTAACAAGCGATGGAATAGTAAGATATCTCATTCGAATTAGACTTCGAAATATTCCTTTCCCACGAGCCACTGAGTTTCTTCCTCGTTCCCAAGATAAAAGAAGTTTAAATGGTCACTAATGAAGTGTTCGTTGGTGTCATCTAGGGCAATAGGCATAGGCTATAAAGCACTGGTTGCGTGAAGTGCAGTGTAAACTTCATTAAGAAGCGATATGTTCTCTTGAGGAAAATAGCTTCAAAAACGTTGCTTCGAACATAGCATCCTTCATTTCCAAAAGGAAGAAATTACAACCCAGGAAGAAAAAAAACTCACTGAAAAGCCCTCGTACTTACGTGCGAGTGTACAGCATGGGTACAGAATAACTGATACCGCAAACAGCACCACTCGAAGCGACAAAAAAGAAACTAGCAAGCGCAAAATAGGTTTAAGCTGCGCCTGCGCGCAATCGTTTATTGGGGGCGGGGGGGCCTGGCCGGCGCCAATGAGAATGACGGGCGAGGACGGGGAACGCACCGGATGGCTCCCCTCGGAGCACTTCCTGTCCGTGGCGCTGGAGAAGGGAAAAGAAGTGAGCGAGTTAGCGAGGCTGAAAACAATAAATGCAACATGACATGAAGTAGATGAAATGATTAAATGCAAAGAGCGAAAACAATCGAGTTTACCAAAAATTGTGCTCATGTCCATATCGTTGACAAAAACAAAAGCCAACCCATACGTGTACACCACCGGGAAAGTTGGCATTAAATCATTGAAGTAAACAGACGCGTTAGCAGCGACAAACGGAGAGGCTTCATGGTTCGAGGGCCAAGCAGAGGCTTGACTTTCGGAGGCCGATAAGGACAAATATTAGTTCAGCGTCCTCAGTGGAGGGCTTCCTTGGTCCTTTACTGACTGCCATACGTGGAAATAATGGTACTGCTAGGATATATTTAAACTTAACAAATTTCCTTTCTGAGGCAGCGCAGTAATAACTTCGAGGCATTAGCAAATTAATAAAATATGCATTCGTAAATACCTCCTCCAGAATAACTATGAAAGCAGCTATTTGTCCTCCATTGTAAACCAAAAGGAATGAGTGCAGTAACCTTTGATTAAAAAGCTTCCAGATCATACAGGGCGGAATTAACTAAAGCAATGAACGCAAGCACGCCCATAACATAAGAGTAGCGCAAAACGAGGACGACCGTACCGTCGTCCTGGTTTTGCGCTACTCTTATGTTATGGATCATTACCGACTTGCCCAAATTTCCACCCCGGTGAAGCAAGCAAGCACTATTTTAACTGTAAAGCCCGAAATGTTTAAATACTGAAAAAGGTGTTCGCGAAGGGCGTAGCATGAAAACCCCCGTCAGGAAGTTACGATACCGATAATTTCTTGTCCTAGCTGCTTGTCAGAGAGCAAAAATAACGGCGACGACCGAGCGGTGCATTTACAAATCTTGGCCTGCACAGCATGCAGCCTTCCAGCTTCCATGCTGTGCGTATTGGAAATAACCTAAAAGGAAATAAACGTCCTGAAATTGCCGTAGAAATGTTCAACGTCTAAATTTTCATCAACGTGGAGGCAGAAGAAACAAATACGTATTGTTGTATAATACCCAAGCGCTGGGAGGTAGAGCCAGCGCACCTCGAAGCCACAGCCAACTGCAAAAGCACTACACCATACCGCAGGGAACATGCCAACAAAAAAAAAAAAAATCAAACACCATGGCTTCAGCCTGATGTTCAAAAATATGCCAGCCAAACAGAGAGCTTGGGCCGGATTCTTCATTGCCTTCACAGGTATACGTATACACCCTCCGTCAAAAGTGTATACGGCCCAAGGGGTTTGCTTGGGAAGCCTGCTGCATGCCTCGTTTTGCATCCTCAGCGACCGTCACCTCTCGAATGAAAAACTGCGTCGCGTCCTCAATCCTGGCAAACTGTGGACTGCTAGACATGCTAGGGAGCCCCGCTAAACACCTTAGAAGCAAACCCCTTGGGCTGTGTACTTTTAACGCGGGCTGTGCATAGCCAGACAACACCACGGCGCCGATGTGTTCCTGCGGGTTTGTTACAAGCAGTTGCACTTGCTCCAGCCACTGTCCTCGGTGGCTCTCTAGCCGCGCGCTGTAGCTGCCCGGTCTCCTGTATAGGCCGATGGGTTCGGCCAATGAAATATTGAACAGAAATTTTACCTCCGATATTCTTAGCACAAATGGTATCTGTGGCACTGGGAGTAAGCAAAACAACATTGTTTTTGAAAACAAACTTGTTTAAAGTAATCATTTCATTCAATCCTTCACGAAGCGCCACGCCCGGCAACCGCCTCTAAGAGTTCCGACAACGCCGGATGTGACGTCAGTTCTATGCCGGGTTCGACCGTGCGCCGCCTGCGCATCGCCAGCCACTGCCGCAAGGGCTGCACGAAGGGTCACGTTTGGCGTGCTCTAGTTCTGTTGTATGTATAATCCGTTTCGTTCAGCTGTCTCGTGTGTACGCCTCGAGAAGCGTGAATCAGCCACTCATTCTCGAAGCGCGAGAATCTGCGCAGAATGTGGATTCCTAGAGGGCAGAAAGCGCCTTCAACGTAGGTGCGCTCAAATTGCGACTCTCTTTGCTCCGTCCGTTTTCTGGACAGCGATTGTGAGAAGTCCGGCGTTGCTCTGGAGCCTATAGGGGCGTCTTCGAAAACGCAGCGCCTCAAGGCTAATGCTATGACCGCTGTTTGAACGCAAACAAGAAAGCGCCCGAGGTGCACTGAAGAAGAGGCGAGAAGAGGTTTGTGCTGATGTTTAATTTTAATCTTTTTGCCCGTGCGCAGATAAAGTGCAGACGACAGAAGATAGGTGCGCAATAAAAACAGCAGACAATACTCTAGTCTTTTCTCGAGTAGTTTGGTACATGGTCGTTCCTGCCAGCTTTGTAGCAGACGTTCCTCTCGCTCATTTTACACGGGTGCCAGGATGGTACAAAGAAGTTGTGCTAAACCCAGCAAACCAAAAACCTCTCAGAGACGTCTAGCTAGACGTCTCTGAGAGGTTTTTGGTTTGCTGGGAAGTGCACACTAATTAAAAAGCAACAAGCCAGCTTTTTCTCTGCGGTGAGAGGCCTTCGCGCAATAATCAGGACACGTGCTGGCGTCTTCTAACCCCATGTTAGGCTAAGTGCGCGCTCTCTGTCGACCGCGCAATATACGTTGCCAGTACTGCACCGCTTATTCCCCTGCTCAAGGGCGCTGGCGTAACATGCCGCGCCTCCTATTGTGAGGCAACTACGAGCGCGTGTACGAGGCATGTGCATGTGGTGCTGTACAGGGAATCGCGCTAAACTGGTTATCACAAGGCAAAAAAAAGCAAAATAAGGACCCATTAGACGAAACGAGTACGCGAAGCGCGTGGATGTAATTCGTGTACATTTGCGTGAGGCTCAAAGAGGCGAGCACTGAAGCTAATTACCGTCCCACATATAGGCGGGGCCGCTATCATAAATTCTAGCCGTGCAGAGAAACCAACTAACAGGTATTTGCGCCCCGTCTAATGTAAAAGCGCACGATGCATGATTACTGTCAACGAAAAGGCAATGCGGAGTTGTACGGGATTATGCAATTTAAGTGCTAGCCAGCACAAACGTTGCTTATCGTGGTTACAGTCGCAATCCACACCCGTGCCGTCAGTCTCACTAGGACCTTGCGTACTGCAACGCTAGGAAAACATGACACGCGACGGAGGAATCTCGACAGAGCGCTGCCCCAGCCAACACCGTGAAGGATACGAAGAAGGCCTGCAAGTCTACGGAGCTACTGCCAGTGGGCGTGACGTCATACAGGCGCCGGCAAACTGTCCAGAACGCGCTGGGTGCTGTCCTGCACCCGCTCACAAAACGTCAAAAATACAGGCATCTGCTCAAAAATAACTGAAATAACGACGATGCGCTAGATTAATCGTATTGTAGGACTGCATCTTCGGTGTTTTCTGGCTTTTCTTTTTCTTTTTCCGATTTTTATTCAGTATCCTTTTAAAGTGTGCAACAACTTAGTATTCAGGACTTTTTATCTGGCGCAACGAGAAGCTTGTTGCCAACAGTTTCCGATCCGGTTGCGTTAGAAGCTCCGCAAAGCATGAGTAAAGATTTTTACGGGAAGACGGCCCCGCGCTCTCGTGCAGCCTGATGATGGACACGATAAGTGCGATAAGAGCGGCAAAAGTGAGACGGCACTCACTTGTTGAACAACTCGATTACATTTTGAACATGCTTTCAGGACGCCTGCATAACTTATTTGCAAACATATTCATGTTTATGCGCCTCTTCAGGCATGCATGCGTGTAAAAACGTGTCGGCATATACGATGACGGCTGCTACATTTTTGCTATTCCACTCTGCGAAGAGAAGACGGCGGATGGGGGAGGCGCACTGAAGAGAACGTAATGAAGTGTAACTTTTAGGTCACATGCATCGAATTCGGTCACGTGGCGGGATACAACGATAGCACCAAACATTCAGCGCAGAGCTAACGTAATTTCACATGGTTTCCTAGATAGAGTTAAATTCCTCACCTAACCAGTACGATCACGCCTTATTCTGTCAGTATGCAGCGAGGAAGTAAGGTAAGTCGGATTATGGGGTTTTTAGCTGCTCAGAGGGTTTAACGAGTGAATCAACGAGAGTCGTTTGCAGATCTGGAGATGTAGCGGCCTGGTTAGGGAGGTGGTTTGGTGGGGAGTACGTATTCCGTCTGAGTAAGCGCCGTAGCTTCGGCGCTGAAAAAAAATGTACTGTCTTTGTCAAAGGTAACCAGGCTGCATGGCTTGCTTCTAGCTTGTATAGTGGAGCCCTTGTGGCTTTCCTAAAGATCGAAAGGTGTTGGAAGGTAAGAAGGCCCCCAGTCCTTACCTTTAACGACCATTCAGCTCCAGAGAAGCCTTAAGGGCTCCACTGTACGAGCTAGAAGCAAACCATGCAGCCTGGTTACTTTTGACAAAGACTGTACATCATAACGCATGGTTTGATCTGTTTCGGCTCCTTAACCCTCTCATGTATACGGGCCTCATATGATGACAGGTATTTTATCTTATTATAGAATTCGTCACTTCCAGCGTGTCACTAGCCGCATGGAGCCCTAACTCATTCATTCACTCACGATATTGACAAGCCTGAAGCTTAAGTGGGCCGATGGCAACACCGAGGAAAGCAGGTTTTGCCAACAAGGAACGACACGCTTCAAAACACGGACGGCGCGCCGACAGGGTGGGAACAGGCAAGCGTTAGCGAACGCCTGTGTTGTCAGCCTGTCGTGTTCTCTTCGCTGCGCGGTGGAAGAGAAACCAAAACTAAACGTGAAGATGCGCTCGGGATGGCGAGAAAGCAAGAAATGAGTTTTATTCTTGCGTGACGAAAAGTTACAGAAAAAAAAAACGGCCGGCTGGCTGACACAAAAAGGAAAAACGCGTTATGTTCACACAAAGTTGAAAATGTCAAAGGGGCTTGAATGGTTCTGCACAGATGTTGCTGTTGCTCCTGATGCCCACGCAGAGCTGTGTCCGAAAAGGTTGGTGCGAGGTAGCTAGAAGTGCACCCGTGACGCCAGCAGCGCGTACGAAAAATAAATACGCTGCGACGTGGCATGAGGACAGTTTTGCAGGAGCCAGCAGACACATTCAACGCACCCGTTTTTAGCACCTGAAAAAAAAAAAAAAAGCAGCAGCAACCGCCGCGTTCAGCGCTGCCCTCACGAATGTTCAAGCCATGCCGTTGTTGCCAGCCCTCCATTGCTGCCGGCCGAAGTCGAGCTTGGTGCTCAGCTTACTTGCCCCTCTTGCCGCGCGGGCCGTTCTTGAGCACCGTCACGTTGTTGTAGTTCCCTTCGGAGCGCATGGGGCAGTGGGAGCGCGTGTGGCTCCTGTCCCCAGTGGCACCGCATATCTCGCACCGGTGGGCCCTCAGTATGGGACACATGACAACGTCAGTGTGGGGATCGCGCAGTACGTGGCTGCGGCAGAACGACCGTGACTCTCCCTGCTGCCGGCAGTAGCTGCACTCCAGCAGTTGCTGCTGGTTGCGGCGGTAGCGCTGGTGACGCTGCGGTGGAGGATGAGGGTGGCAGTTGGCATGGCGAGGTGCCGGCTGGTGCATCATGGGGCGAGTCTGGGGGAACGCTTGCGGGCGTGGTTGAGGAGGCCGCTGCGTGCGCGGCTGTGCATGCATCTGGCCGCGCAGCTGATGGGCTGGCTGCTGCTGCTGCTGTGGTTGACCCTTTGGTTGCTGAGCTTTCTGTTGCGGCTGTTGCTGTTGCTGTGGGTGGGGGTGTTGCTGAGTCTTGGGCTGCGTTTTTTGCTGCGCTTGAGCCTGCTCTGATGGCTGCGACTGAGCATTAGCTTTTTGCTGGGCATGAGTTTTCGGCTGTCCCTGGGCTTGATGGGCCTCAGCTTGAGGCTGGTTTTGAGCTTGAGGCTGCGCTTGACCTTTCGGCTGTTCTTGACCTTTCGGCTGTTCTTGACCTTTCGGCTGTTCTTGACCTTTCGGTTGTTCTTGACCTTTCGGCTGTTCTTGAACTTTCAGCTGTTCTTGACCATTCAGCTGTTCTTGACCATTCAGCTGTTCTTGATCTTTCGGCTGTTCTTGATCTTTAGGCTGTTCTTGATCTTTCGGCTGTTCTTGACCTTTCGGCTGTTCTTGACCTTTCGGTTGCTCTTGACCTTTCGGCTGCTCTTAACCTTTCGGTAGCGCCTGAGCTTGCGCTTGAGCTTGCACTTGCGGCTGGGCTTGAGCTTTGGACTTGGACTTATGAGGTCTCTGGACAGATGCCACCTTTGTGGCGCCTTTGCCGGCCTAGTGCTAGACGAGAATGGCGGCAATGGTCTGGCCATGCGGATTAAGTCCCCTTCATGCGGTTGCGGATTATCTGCAGTGTTCAAAAATCCAGTTCACAGCGACAATGTGCGCACGTACTACATGCGGAGCCAAAGTAAACGTCACATTGATGCTGCGATTGAGCTGCAATAACGCGAGATCTAGCGGGCTCAACGCAAGGCGATGACGGCGGTCACGAGAAACCGCAGCTCCGGCCAAGAATGATCATAAAAAAAAATGAATGAATGAATGAATGGTCAGAAATTCCGCAAGACCACACCTACAGTGCACCCATATCTGAAGTAAAGTGATCCGTTCACTTTACTTCAGCTCCCTCAAGCTGCAGTATACTGCGTTAGCACCGGAATAAACTCTCAAAGTGTTACTCAGTAGGCTCTCAACTCTTTAAAGGCACCCGAACATTTTTGGCCCAAGCAAATTCCATGTTGCGATTTTGAGGTCTCATAAATGCATACGCGTCCGGGTGGTTTCACAGCTATCATAAGCACCAACCCGCCCCGAATAATTAATCTTTACAAAATTTCCACTATTAGAATTCGCGCTTCGATTCCACGAAGCAAAAAGAGGTAAGCATCAGATAGTTTTTAGGGCTAGACGCAGTGCGGAGGCTACATGCGCCAACAAAGCACGTGCAGATGCTATAGCGCTTGTATACACGCTAGACCGACAGTAGCAACAGTCGGTGTCAGTATCGCGGCGGCGCCATCTATGTCGCAATGCCTCTTCGCTGACCTACGGACAGGTGTCGCCGAGTGCAGTCGGCTGAAGCGGAGCGTGGCAGGATGACTATTGGTCGCACCGCAGAAGCGTGCCGCCTGCTCTCGGCAGAAGCCACAGGCACCTTTGGCACCTTTCGCTTAGCTCCACCCATTCCCAGAGCTTGCGAAGCTCCAGCAGCTTTTCGCGTGTTTCGCAGGACGTTAGCTCTGTATACTATATGCACTTCATCGCAATCGGCATTTGCCTCTCAACCACTTATGGCGTGTTCCAATCGGCGATCCGAGCAACTCGCCGAATTCGCAAAGCAACAAGACATCCGTCGCGGTCCACTCAGAGATCAGGATCTGAATTGTAATCGCCCACTGACACACACACTTCGGTTTCGAGGAGGACGAAAACTTGCCCCGGATCGCCGATTGAAATACGTCATTAGATAGGGCATGCTGCCACCATTTCTACAATTATTCAGAGCCAACCCGCAGCTTCGGTTCCACGTTCAGAGAGCATGAGCAGCCACAACTTTCCACAGATCCCCCGGGATAGCGCCACCGAACCTCTGTTTCAATTCCGTTCTCGCTAACAGTGGAGTCCAGGCCGCTCAGCGCGGTGCGTTACACGTAGTACTACTCCCAAACTGCAATAAGTACTGTGAAGCGCCTTAATTTCGTCGAGCACTACAGGTCGCTTAGCACTCTCTAGACGAACCGCCGCGTGTCTACGCTCCGACTCGTCGTGAAAGGTTCACTAGCGACATGGGTGAAGTACGGTGGGTCTTGTTCTCGCATCTTGAAGTCGCCGTCTCCGAAAAGATCATGAACGGCAGCTTGGGCGAGCTGCCGACCGTGACAACAGCACGGCGGCACAGCCTCTCTCAAGCTCTGTGTTAGTCGTAGTTTACGAGTCGCTCGTAATGAAGGATGCAGTACGTCTCATCTGCACGGAGCGCAGCCCGAAACCGTCAGCCTTTTCCTTTCACCTTTTTAATGATCCCCACGTGCACAGATGTATTCATTTCAGGCTGCCTAAAGTGAGCGTGCGCTGCTCTACAGCGAAGGCACGCCCGTTCTGGAACACCGGATAGTACACAACTTCCTATCGCGTTTCGCACGACGCAAGGAATAAATCACGATACTCTAGGACTTATTAATAATCTAACGTACCATAACGAGCCTATCAGTACACGTCCGAATTCTTACGTGACTCAAAGAAATTCTGCTGAGTGTCGCCGAGTGCGATCTTTATCTACAGGGCATTTCTTTTTATTTCAGTGAAGACACCTTAGAACAGGAAGTTATTCAGAGCATCTTCATTAATTATTCAATTAACATACACAAATATACCTGCAAGAGGTATCTGGCTCACCAGATGATCCAGCCTCAAAAGCGGCGCCCAGTAGCTTTATAATCGCATTTTGATAAGAGATATGTGCTGAATAAAATGGATCACCACATGAACGTTGACGTAACGGGCTGCATTAGCCAACGGCAACAGACAACGTCGACGCTGTGTGCATTTTCACTTCTTGCCCACAGTATGTTTTAGCATAAAATTATTTTACGCTTTTAGGGCAGGAAATTGTCACAAAGTTTTGAAATACGGTGTAGGTGTGAATTCACCCTACACTCCGTCTCAAGACATTCTCGTGCAACGCGTCCACGGAACGCGTCGCGTGAGCCGGTTGAGGAAGCGAACGGGCAAAGTCACAGTCCTCCTTCGCCTTAGAAGACGCAGTGTTGAAATATAGAATGTGTTACAGTCGAATTGACAGGGAAAGATTAAAAAGGGGAGGGGGAGGGGGCCACCCTCACTACACTAAGCGCGAAATCTTATGTGAAAATCATAAAAAAAAACTTTTTCGACGTAGAAAAGTCCAAGAAATCAATCCCACAAAAAAGGAGCGCCCCCTTCCCCACTCGCGCGCTTCAAGATTGACCCATAAATTTGACTCTGCGAGAAGAATCCACGCCAGGTGACCTATCATTTTCTACACCACCGTGAGTTTAGCTGAAAAATTGTGCGCTAGGCGCAGTACAAAAGGGTGATTGCTGGGCAAGTCCTCCAGGGAACGGCAGTAGTACAAGCTGCTGCTAGCCACACCGTTCTTGCGGGGTATAGCTAAATCGATTTTTAGTTTCATGATTTGCAGTTACAGGCCTAGCTCGCACCACTTCCCTTACGCATGTGAGTCGTCCTGTGCAGCCTCAACGGAGAGGCCCGAAAAATGAAAGGCACTTTCTTTTCCCGAAAGGGCAGCAGTTAAGGGAGCAACACGAAAACGAAATAAAAATAAATTAGTTCAATCCGCACCGCTTTTGGCACAACCACTCAAACCGCGCAACTTCGGGATGGACGCACCATCTTTCGACCAACGCTGAAGTTCTCTAACACCGTATGTAGCCAGCGCATCAAAGCATACGTACAGAGCGCGTCCACTAGCGTGACAGAATATAGTGCACAGAGGCACCTCACTCGAGGCCTCGGGAAGCCTCTTCACGATCTGAGCATTTGAAAGGAAGGCAAGCGTGAACGAGACAACGGGAACAAGTCGGACAGAAAGGCCCCTTCGTCGTGGGCATCCTTAAAGGGCCACTGACCAGGGTCCGGACATTTTTCAAAAACAAGCCCACTGCATAGATGAGGCATCGAAGATAACCTCTGCAAAATACTAGAGCCATGCGCGCCCCGAAAAGCTGCGAAAATTCAAATCAAAGCCCGCTCGTTCTTTCCTTCAACAAAAACGGCCCCGCCCCACTACTCTGAACCCCGTTGACGTCATGGGGGGTTACTTTCGCTAAAGGCACTCCATTGGTGCATCGTTCTGACTGACGGGAGAAGGTTGGGCGTAGCCTTGGCGTCGCGTCGTCTGCACAGCGCTTTCCGCAGCGCCTTCTGTTCTTGCACATGCCTACAAACCCGCATGAAGGAACAAAAAAAAACTGCGGAGGGAGCGTGCGTCGACAGCCTTGAACCCTAGCCATAAAAAGTAAAAAATAGTGAAACTAGTAAATAGTAAATAGTAAAGTCTAGGTGGTCGAGCCGATCGCGCCTCTCGATCGTTCAGTGTGCGGAGAAAATGCAAAAACCAAGAAAAGAATTCTATTGAGGGCGGGGCCATGACGTAACATGTGACGCACTCCACAGATACCACGCCTCCGGCTTACATCGGAGAAGGAACGGGTGATTTTGCCTTGCCGAGCCTACTCGACGAGCAGCGGGAGAGAAGAATTTCGAGGAGGGAACGGAAGGAGAGGAGGCTCACTCCAAGAGCGGTAGAGAGTGTTTGCGAGCCGAGGGTGGTCACGGGCCCTTTAAGGTGAAGCATCATTTGACTGAAATGCGTTTTGAAACAAAAAAGAAACAATGAGTTCAGCACTGCAGTCCCATGCGTGCTTTACACGGACCGTGCAGTCCAATAAGAAACAATGTCAAAAGGTTCGCGATCACGTTCAGTTACGATCAGATATCGCGCCCTGTGGGAATTTAAACTGACGTCTCCCTGCACTGCTCCCTGCAGGATGTCCCAGAACAAAATTGCATTCCTGCGCTCAATAAAATGGTGCGCGAAGATCTCCGGTGCGCCACACGGACGACAGCTAAAAGAAGATACAATAACGCCTTTCCTGCGGAGCCAAGATTTAATGGGCAGACTTCAATTGCCGGAGCTTCGATGAGCAGTTTGAACAAAAATGCTTCGGTTCAAAGAGAAATCTGCTTTTCACTTAAGCGCTAACCCGTTACGTCCAAAAGGCTGAAGTAACGACAGCGGTACAGATGTAAAGGTTTTGGAATTTTTCAACAGTAAGTGAAAATACTGGGTGCTGCGCTGTTTCTCCGCTTTGTATTGCTTCAGGCCACTCTTTCCTGAACAGCGCAAACTCGCACCCCGAGTACAAGCTTAAGTCGGCATACATCGACTGATCACTGCATCCTAATGACAGAGAGACTACTTTCGCAGTAATCTGAGCTTTTATGAGCTGGAAAGACCGAAACAATGAAATGCAAGCAGCGCCGCCACACGACGTTTTCACATATTAAATGCAATAACGTCGTCGTCTCGGTAAGAATCTCTGAGGCTAGACCGCACCGCCATTCAATTCCAGATCGTGATCACGCAATCTTCGAGCACAAAAATCACGAGTACGAATTGAAAAAAAAAAAGTTTAATTTAAACTCAAATTTCCTCACATTACAGAGTTTCTTGCTGTCAAATAAGCGTCAGTAGAGCCACAAAAAGCCAAACAATCGATTTTCGATAGCCGTAAATGAATGTGGCTGTCCTCAGTAACCCTTCCTAGTGCCCATCGTGCAGATTCCCTTACAAGCGCAGCTCCCGAAGGCCCAGCATTCACAACAGCTTAGAGAGATGCCAAAAGAGCAGCCAGATTTTTTTTTTAGGTATATTTGCTGACCCCATCATTTCAGAGCTATTTACGGTTAAGTCAAAGTGATGCTCAAACTGGCCAACAATTTTTTTTTTAATTTTGAATGTTATTATGTAACGACCAGTTCTGGCACTAAAAATGAAAACTGGTACTTTCGAACTGTTTTTTTTCTATTGCTTTGACTTTCTCATGCGATACAATTAGAAGCTTCATGGGGCCAAAATGCGCTGTCGGTCAGAAAATTCGCCCACTGAGTGGAGAGAAGTTACGTCATCATACATTCCCATTGGCTGGAGGAAAGTGACGTCACCATACCGGAGCGTTCCTATTTGCTGAGGAAGTGACGTCATCGGGCCAGAAGTGACGTCATTTCCGCTAAGGCATCGACCGTTGCTAATGCTATCACACTGCCAATACATAACAGAATTAGGTGTCCCTGCGACTTTTTTGCAGTGCGCAAGCCCGGAGGCATATAAGCGTTCTGCGAAGAGTTTTAGAAGTCTGTTAATAATGCTTTCACAGGTTCGAATAATCTCAGGAAGGCTGCTGTAAAAAAAAAAATCCTAAATACCACTGTTTTCTATTTCAAAAAACTGCAGGAAGGTCCCTGCGAGGAACGCGCAAGTGTGCGAAGCATTTTGGCTCACGTTGAATGAGGGAAGCCGTGCGGGCAAGCGGTTCAGAGAAGCCGTACGCGATGGCTACTCGTCTTTTGAGTGCGTCCAGGTACCCTCCTGCTTGCCGTGCGGCGCGATGCTGCAGTCGTCCGCACTCAATAATTCTAGCGCTTTCTTCCATAGTTCCCTACCGCGTACGCCTCGCTTAGACGACACGTTGCCATCGCATACCGCTTCATAAAGCGCTTCCTTATGCGACTCCTAATTCCTTAAGTAGGCTTCTCCACGTTGCGTTCTACCCTATTGCGTTCTAATTGCGTCACTGGCCTTCAGTAAGACTAGGGTAAAGTGCTGAATTCGAATGCTAGTGCTTGACAGGCGCACGCGTTGTCGCGGAAGCCATCTTGGAATGTTCCGCTTTGTACAACACACAAGCTACGCCGATCTATGGTACCATAGTACATGCCTATACTATTCCTCTTTATAACTCAGTGGTTCCGCCATTAGATTAGCATGCAACGTGGAGGTGAAGCCCGCTTGACGCTTATGAGCGTTTCTCGCAAGGGTCCCGTCAAAAGCTCGAAATAAAGGACGGCCGTTGCAGAGCGATTTCCTTTACGTCTGTACTGCAAGAACCGATGGTTCCTTCTTCAGCGACGTACGGCTCATTAATACACTTTTAGCGGGCTTTTATTTTCAGGCGCCAAGCTTCACCGCATGCAAAGACCGCTGTGCCTGACCTGTAGCTGGTCTTTCACAGTGCCGCGTGCGCTCATGGCAATTGCCGCGAAAAACAAGACTACGCAGGTGGGCTAACAAACAAAATACATGACAAGCAGCATATAAATAAATGAGACGGAAGCGCAGTAGCGTGTGATGCGCCTGATTCTTCGTGGGCTTTTCAAAAAGCTCAAGATATGTTCATCAATTTCGCGTAAAATGGCAGTTAAAAATCCCCCCTCTTTTCTTTATCCGACAGATACCATATCAGGGCGCAATTAAACCCAAACACCACCTGCGAACAGAACACAATGTTCGGCGGTCAAGTCGCGTGATTCGTGGCACTGCGCAGAGAGTCCTGTGATTTCCATCGACAGCTTAAACAACGATGCCAGGCAGTGCTCGCGTTTGAATCTAGTCTGGTAGTAAAGGGGCTTCCCCACGTGCTCCTAAAAGAATTTCGAGATGTCGCTTTCACTCACGCTAAAACGAGTGGTGCACTATTTTTTAAAAAAATGGTCGTGCGGCTACAGCTCGAAGCGTTGTCACATGCGCATGCAGTACGACGTAATCACCTGTATCCGTCTGCTTGTGAGCAACCTCTACTTGCTCGCCACCCTCGGCACCCTCGGCACCCTCGCCACCCACAGCTCCCTCGCCACCCACAGCACCCTCGGCACCCTCAGCACCCGGTGTTCCATCGGGTTTCTCCGGCGGCTGAGTGGAATCGGGACGCTGGTCAGTGTTCTCCTCTCCTTGGCCAGCGAAGAACCCTGCGTGGCGTAGCGTGGGCGGTCAATGAGCGAAAAAATACAAAACTAGCAGGAAGATACAAGCTGCACCGAAGACCTACCGAAATATCGGAGCTAGTTACAGCTCAGCGCCGTTGCTTGCCCAGCGATGGGTTTATATTAAAACCGACATAAGCAGATGCACAACTACAGGCCAGCGCTTTGCCTCATGATCGTGTCTAGGGTGTCGGATCTCGGCACCAGAGACTGGCACTGGGAAACTTTCGCTGACCCCTCGAATGCGGGTGAATGGTTCGTCTGCTTCGGCCTTTAAAATCACCAGACACGCAAGCCCGTTGAAGCTACGCTCTTACTTGCCTGCAAGCCTAACCGTAATGTAGCATTCGTTTTTCTGCATTTCGAGTTCCGTAGTGAGAGAACGCAAAGCGTCCCGTTGCAGTCAGGCGTCTAGGTCTACTCTGAATTCAGTTATACCGCACGACGCGCGCACGCCATCCACACAGCGCAACCTTGATTTGGTGAACGGTTAAACGTTTACTCTCTCTCCCTCAGAAACAGCGGAGCCAAGGATTCTCTCTGCTTTTCGGCAACGTGTGCTCGTGACATTCGCTATGTGAGAGGCGAAGAGGAAAAATAAAAATAAAAACACCCTGCCCGCACCGCCTATGGCACAACGGGCTTTGGGCAAACGACATATTTGCAGAAGTGGTGTCTAGTTGATGTGCTGTCACTCAGAAACCACTGCTGGCACGTCTTCCGTGTTTGGGCTGTGTGTCCGGACGGGTGAACTTACATATGCTGCTATACACAACAATAAACCGTCTCTATCGTAGTGATGAATTCATCTCGCTTCCAGTTGCAATCTTGGTGGAGATTACGACGACTGCGTCCCGACAGACGGGTGCCACAGCTGTACGCCGGGTGCCAGAAGGCAGCGCGCAGAACACACCTTTTTCACGCGACGCCCGCATGTGTCACTAACTCGAAAAGCATCTGCGCATCCTTTCTGATAAAACCAAATTTATTCACGACTTCGGGGGGAAGTAGTCTTGGGGGGAAGGGAGACACATGGACGCTTCGACGGTTCAACGAGAGTCGCTTCAGCAACCCTTAGTGTCTATTGCGCTTTTTTCGTCTTAATTTTAAGCATGAAATTAAAATGCTTCTACGCTCTGTCGCGCTCGTTTTCAGCGACTCAATTCCGAAGGACGTAAAGGAAGTTTCAGCACACGCCTGCTTGCTGAAAAGTCGCCACTTGGGACATCGGAGGCTAAATTTGGAGATGTTTTGCAAACGCCTTTCTTACAGCCCGTTTGCTGAACACACCCTAGAAAACGACGTCAAAAAATCAATATTCCTAATCACTCATATACTTCCTTTCCCGAAGCCCATGACTGTTTCACGCCATTCTTTTACTTCAAATTTGCAGTTTCTTTGAATATGTGCTAAGAACTGGAGCTCAAATGAACCGTACAGGGTACAGCCTTTGTCAAAGGCTTAATGACCAAAGGGGTTCCAGTCTGGGCCTCGCCTTGAGGCTCGTTACACACACACTCAGCGTACCAAACCTCTTAAAGGTAAGAGGAACACTGGTACCCCCCTCTGTTCGTTAGGACTTCCACAAATGCTACACAAGCCGCACTACAGAGCTTAGAAGCAAACCTCCCCGGGCTCTAAACTTTTGACGAAGTCTGCACGTTCTCCTGGTCTGAAGGCTGACAACATTCTAAAAATTGAAATCTCAAGTGGAAGATCTCTAACTTCTCTGCAACATAAGCGAAACAGCGCTTCCGTAAGAAGGATTTCTTTAGAATTGGAATTTTAATTCAGAATATGAGAAACGTGAAATCCTTAAGAAATGGTTCCCGAAGCTGCACGCGGCCTATGAGGGACTCTGTAATGGAGAGCTTGGGATTAATTTCGACCACCAGGGGTTTTTCAATGCGCACCGACACTGCACAGGACATCTTGCCCCTCGTCAAATTGCGGGGCCGGTATTCGATCCCGCGATCCTAGGCTCAGCACTCGAGCCACCACGACGTGCGAGATCCCCAGATATTAAAAACATGACTGCAACACCAACTGAAACTTGCAGTTTCCTTAATACATTTGTAGGAGATAGAAAAGGGACCTGTTGGGAGCTCACATACTGCACTGAAGGTGACGGCGACTTCCACTGCAGTAGCACACGTGGGTCGTATGCCCGTTAGGGTAGCGCGCAGCTGGCGTGCCCATCCCATGCAACCATTGCGTTGTGCACACGGTAGGAGCTTGCAGCAACAGCCGTTCGTTCGCATGGGAAAAAACCACGCGTCGGCGATCATTGTAAGTGCGGTTCGGTCTGTGTTGAGGCATGATGCGAGATAAGGAAGCCAATCTTTTTGTTTCTCCTTTGGCGCGAGCTTGCTTTAATTACCCAGAAAAGATTATCTAAAAATTAACCACAGCGCAGCGCGCCATTCCTGCCAGTAACCTTGACGCTTCCGTTAGCGCGATTTCCGTTAAACCCAAACTCAAACGACACTTCCTGGGCATACGCGCTCAGCCTCGGCGCTCTTGGCGTACGCCGGAACGGACGTCAAAAAGGGGCATGCATCTCCATGTCCCTGGTGCTGGCTCGCTCCCCCTCTCGAGTCGAGGGAAAGAATTTCAAGCCATGAAGAAAAGAGTCACCGAGACTCCCGTGGTCCTCCGATCGTTGTAAACCGGACCCGGCTTCCGACGCGTACGCGAGCGCCCGTGCGCTGATATCTGGCACGGACAGATATCGGCGCCTCGCCGAGGTTCGCTGGCGTCTCCTGCAGTGCGCATGCGCACTGCAGGAGACGCCAGCGAACCTCGGCGCCTGCATAACTTATTTGCAAACATATTCATGTTTATGCACCTCTTCAGGCATGCATGCATGCGTGTAAAAACGTGTCGGCATATACGATGACGGCTGCTACATTTTTGCTATTCCACTCTGCGAAGAGAAGACGGCGCCGGGGGGTGGGGGAGGCGCACTGAAGAGAACGTAATGAAGTGTAACTTTTAGGTCGCATGCATCGAATTCGGTCACGTGGCGGGATACAACGATAGCACCAAACATTCAGCGCAGAGCTAACGTAATTTCACATCGTTTCCTAGATAGAGTTAAATTCCTCACCTAACCAGTACGATCACGCCTTATTCTATCAGTATGCAGCGAGGAAGTAAGGTAAGTCGGATTATGGGGTTTTTAGCTGCTCAGAGGGTTTAACGAGTGAATCAACGAGAGTCGTTTGCAGATCTGGAGATGTAGCGGCCTGGTTAGGGAGGTGGTTTGGTGGGGAGTACGTATTCCGTTTCAGCAAGCACCGTAGCTTCGGCGCTGAAAAAAAATGTACTGTCTTTGTCAAAGGTAACCAGGCTGCATGGCTTGCTTCTAGCTTGTATAGTGGAGCCCTTGTGGCTTTCCTAAAGATCGAAAGGTTTTGGAAGGTAAGAAGGCCCCCAGTCCTTACCTTTAACGACCATTAAGCTCCAGAGAAGCCTTAAGGGCTCCACTGTACGAGCTAGAAGCAAACCATGCAGCCTGGTTACTTTTGACAAAGACTGTACATCATAACGCATGGTTTGATCTGTTTCGGCTCCTTAATCCTCTCATGTATACGGGCCTCATATGATGACAGGTATTTTATCTTATTATAGAATTCGTCACTTCCAGCGTGTCACTAGCCGCATGGAGCCCTCATTCATTCATCATTCATTCATTCATTCATTCATTCATTCACTCACTCACGATATTGACAAGCCTGAAGCTTAAGTGGGCCGATGGCAACACCGAGGAAAGCAGGTTTTGCCAACAAGGAACGACACGCTTCAACACACGGACGGCGCGCCGACAGGGTGAGAACAGGCAAGCGTTAGCGAACGCCTGTGTTGTCAGCCTGTCGTGTTCTCTTCGCTGCGCGGTGGAAGAGAAACCAAAACTAAACGTGAAGATGCGCTCGGGATGGCGAGAAAGCAAGAAATGAGTTTTATTCTTGCGCGACGAAAAGTTACAGAAAAAAAAAAACGGCCGGCTGGCTGACACAAAAAGGAAAAACGCGTTATGTTCACACAAAGTTGAAAATGTGAAAGGGGCTTGAATGGCTCTGCACAGATGTTGCTGTTGCTCCTGATGCCCACGCAGAGCTGTGTCCGAAAAGGTTGGTGCGAGGTAACTAGAAGTGCACCCGTGACGCCAGCAGCGCGTACGAAAAATAAATACGCTGCGACGTGGCATGAGGACAGTTTTGCAGGAGCCAGCAGACACATTCAACGCACCCGTTTTTAGCACCTGAAAAAAAAAAAAAGCAGCAGGAACCGCCCGCGTTCAGCGCTGCCCTCACGAATGTTCAAGCCATGCCGTTGTTGCCAGCCCTCCATTGCTGCCGGCCGAAGTCGAGCTTGGTGCTCAGCTTACTTGCCCCTCTTGCCGCGCGGGGCGTTCTTGAGCACCGTCACGTTGTTGTAGTTCCCTTCGGAGCGCATGGGGCAGTAGGAGCGCGTGTGGCTCCTGTCCCCAGTGGCACCGCATATCTCGCACCGGTGGGCCCTCAGTATGGGACACATGACAACGTCAGTGTGGGGATCGCGCAGCACGTGGCTGCGGCAGAACGACCGTGACTCTCCCTGCTGCCGGCAGTAGCTGCACTCCAGCAGTTGCTGCTGGTTGCGGCGGTAGCGCTGGTGACGCTGCGGTGGAGGATGAGGGTGGGAGTTGGCATGGCGAGGTGCCGGCTGGTGCATCATGGGGCGAGTCTGGGGGAACGCTTGCGGGTGTGGTTGAGGAGGCCGCTGCGTGCGCGGCTGTGCATGCATCTGGCCGCGCAGCTGATGGGCTGGCTGCTGCTGCTGCTGTGGTTGACCCTTTGGTTGCTGAGCTTTCTGTTGCGGCTGTTGCTGCTGTTGTGGGTGGGGGTGTTGCTGAGTCTTGGGCTGCGCTTTTTGCTGCGCTTGAGCCTGCGCTGATAGCTGCGACTGAGCATTAGCTTTTGGCTGGGCATGAGTTTTCGGCTGTCCCTGGGCTTGATGGGCCTCAGCTTGAGGCTGGTTTTGAGCTTGAGGCTGCGCTTGACCTTTCGGCTGTTCTTGACCTTTCGGCTGTTCTTGACCTTTCGGCTGTTCTTGACCTTTCGGCTGTTCTTGACCTCTCGGTTGTTCTTGACCTTTCGGTTGTTCTCGAACTTTCAGCTGTTCTTGACCATTCAGCTGTTCTTGACCTTTCGGCTGTTCTTGACCTTTCGGTTGCTCTTGACCTTTTGGCTGCTCTTGACCTTTCTGCAGCGCCTAAGCTTGCGCTTGAGCTTGCACTTGCGGCTGGGCTTGAGCTTTGGACTTGGACTTATGAGGTCTCTGGACAGATGCCACCTTTGTGGCGCCTTTGCCGGCCTTAGTGCTAGACGAGAATGGCGGAAATGGTCTGGCCATGCGGATTGAGTCCCCTTCTTGCGGTTGCGGATTATCTGCTGTGTTCAAAAATCCAGTTCACAGCGACAATGTACGCATGTACTACATGCGGAGCCAAAGTAAACGTCACATTGATGCTGCGATTGAGCTGCAATAACGCGAGATCTAGCGGGCTCAACGCAAGGCGATGACGGCGGTCACGAGAAACCGCAGCTCCGGCCAAGAATGATCATAAAAAAAAGAATGAATGAATGAATGATCAGAAATTCCGCAAGACCACACCTACAGTGCACCCATATCTGAAGTAAAGTGATCCGTTCACTTTACTTTAGCTCCCTCAAGCTGCAGTATACTGCGTGAGCACCGGAATAAACTCTCAAAGTGTTACTCAGTAGGCTCTCAACTCTTTAAAGGCACCCGAACATTTTTGGCCCAAGCAAATTCCATGTTGCGATTTTGAGGCCTCATAAATGCATACGCGTCCGGGTGGTTTCACAGCTATCATAAGCACCAACCCGCCCCGAATAATTAATCTTTACAAAATTTCCACTGTTAGAATTCGCGCTTCGATTCCACGAAGCAAGAAGAGGTAAGCATCAGATAGTTTTTAGGGCTAGACGCAGTGCGGAGGCTACATGCGCCAACAAAGCACGTGCAGATGCTATAGCGCTTGTATACACGCTAGACCGACAGTAGCAACAGTCGGTGTCAGTATCGCGGCGGCGCCATCTATGTCGCAATGCCTCTTCGCTGACCTACGGACAGGTGTCGCCGAGTGCAGTCGGCTGAAGCGGAGCGTGGCAGGATGACTATTGGTCGCACCGCAGAAGCGTGCCGCCTGCTCTCGGCAGAAGCCACAGGCACCTTTGGCACCTTTCGCTTAGCTCCAGCCACTCCCAGAGCTTGCGAAGCTCCAGCAGCTTTTCGCGTGTTTCGCAGGACGTTAGCTCTGTATACTATATGCACTTCATCGCAATCGGCGTTTGCCTCTCAACCACTTATGGCGTGTTCCAATCGGCGATCCGAGCAACTCGCTGAATTCGCAAAGCAACAAGACATCCGTCGCGGTCCACTCAGAGATCAGGATCTGAATTGTAATCGCCCACTGACACACACACTTGGGTTTCGAGGAGGAAGAAAACTTGCCCCGGATCGCCGATTGAAATACGTCATTAGATAGGGCATGCTGCCACCATTTCTACAATTATTCAGAGCCAACCCGCAGCTTCGGTTCCACGTTCAGAGAGCATGAGCAGCCACAACTTTCCACAGATCCCCCGGGATAGCGCCACCGAACCTCTGTTTCAATTCCGTTCTCGCTAACAGTGGAGTCCAGGCCGCTCAGCGCGGCGCGTTACACGTAGTACTACTCCCAAACTGCAATAAGTACTGTGAAGCGCCTTAATTTCGTCGAGCACTACAGGTCGCTTAGCACTCTCTAGACGACCCGCCGCGTGTCTACGCTCCGACTCGTCGTGAAAGGTTCACTAGCGACATGGGTGAAGTACGGTGGGTCTTGTTCTCGCATCTTGAAGTCGCCGTCTCCGAAAAGATCATGAACGGCAGCTTGGGCGAGCTGCCGACCGTGACAACAGCACGGCGGCACAGCCTCTCTCAAGCTCTGTGTTAGTCGTAGTTTACGAGTCGCTCGTAATGAAGGATGCAGTACGTCTCATCTGCACGGAGCGCAGCCCCAAACCGTCAGCCTTTTCCTTTCACCTTTTTAATGATCCCCACGTGCACAGATGTATTCATTTCAGGCTGCCTAAAGTGAGCGTGCGCTGCTCTACAGCGAAGGAGGCCCGTTCTGGAACACCGGATAGTACAAAACTTCCTATCGCGTTTCGCACGACGCAAGGAGTAAATCACGATACTCTAGGACTTATTAATAATCTAACGTACCATAACGAGCCTATCAGTACACGTCCGAATTCTTACATGACTCAAAGAAATTCTGCTGAGTGTCGTCGAGTGCGATCTTTATCTACAGGGCATTTCTTTTTATTTCAGTGAAGACACCTTAGAACAGGAAGTTATTCAGAGCATCTTCATTAATTATTCAATTAACATACACAAATATACCTGCAAGAGGTATCTGGCTCACCAGATGATCCAGCCTCAAAAGCGGCGCCCAGTAGCTTTATAATCGCATTTTGATGAGAGATATGTGCTGAATAAAATGGATCACCACATGAACGTTGACGTAACGGGCTGCATTAGCCAACGGCAACAGACAACGTCGACGCTGTGTGCATTTTCACTTCTTGCCCACAGTATGTTTTAGCATAAAATTATTTTACGCTTTTAGGGCAGGAAATTGTCACAAAGTTTTGAAATACGGTGTAGGTGTGAATTCACCCTACACTCCGTCTCAAGACATTCTCGTGCAACGCGTCCACGGAACGCGTCGCGTGAGCCGGTTGAGGAAGCGAACGGGCAAAGTCACAGTCCTCCTTCGCCTTAGAAGACGCAGTGTTGAAATATAGAATGTGTTACAGTCGAATTGACAGGGAAAGATTAAAAAGGGGAGGGGGGGGCACCCTCACTACACTAAGCGCGAAATCTTATGTGAAAATCATAAAAAAAAAACTTTTTCGACGTAGAAAAGTCCAAGAAATCAATCCCACAAAAAAGGAGCGCCCCCTTCCCCACTCGCGCGCTTCAAGATTGACCCATAAATTTGACCCTGCGAGAAGAATCCACGTCAGGTGACGTATCATTTTCTACACCACCGTGAGTTTAGCTGAAAAATTTTGCGCTAGGCGCAGTACAAAAGGGTGATTGCTGGGCAAGTCCTCCAAGGAACGGCAGTAGTACAAGCTGCTGCTAGCCACACCGTTCTTGCGGGGTATAGCCAAATCGATTTTTAGTTTCATGATTTGCAGTTACAGGCCTAGCTCGCACCACTTCCCTTACGCATGTGAGTCGTCCGGTGCAGCCTCAACGGAGAGGCCCGAAAAATGAAAGGCACTTTCTTTTCCCGAAAGGGCAGCAGTTAAGGGAGCAACACGAAAACGAAATAAAAATAAATTAGTTCAATCCGCACCGCTTTTGGCACAACCACTCAAACCGCGCAACTTCTGGATGGACGCACCATCTTTCGACGAACGCTGAAGTTCTCTAACACCGTATGTAGCCAGCGCACCAAAGCATACGTACAGAGCGCGTCCACTAGCATGACAGAATATAGTGCACAAAGGCACCTCACTCGAGGCCTCGGGAAGCCTCTTCACGATCTGAGCATTTGAAAGGAAGGCAAGCGTGAACGAGACAACGGGAACAAGTCGGACAGAAAGGCCCCTTCGTCGTGGGCATCCTTAAAGGGCCACTGACCAGGGTCCGGACATTTTTCAAAAACAAGCCCACTGCATAGATGAGGCATCGAAGATAACCTCTGCAAAATACTAGAGCCATGCGCGCCCCGAAAAGCTGCGAAAATTCAAATCAAAGCCCGCTCGCTCTTTCCTTCAACAAAAACGGCCCCGCCCCACTACTCTGAACCCCGTTGACGTCATGGGGGGTTACTTTCGCTAAAGGCACTCCATTGGTGCATCGTTCTGACTGACGGGAGAAGGTTGGGCGTAGCCTTGGCGTCGCGTCGTCTGCACAGCGCTTTCCGCAGCGCCTTCTGTTCTGGCACATGCCTACAAGCCCGCATGAAGGAACAAAAAAAAAAACTGCGGAGGGAGCGTGCGGCGACAGCCTTGAACCCTAGCCATAAAAAGTAAAAAATAGTGAAACTAGTAAATAGTAAATAGTAAAGTCTAGGTGGTCGAGCCGATCGCGCCTCTCGATCGTTCAGTGTGCGGAGAAAATGCAAAAACCAAGAAAAATTCTTTTGAGGGCGGGGCCATGACGTAACATGTGACGCACTCCACAGATACCACGCCTCCGGCTTACATCGGAGAAGGAACGGGTGATTTTGCCTTGCCGAGCCTACTCGAGGAGCAGCGGGAGAGAAAAATCTCAAGGAGGGAACGGAAGGAGAGGAGGCTCGCTCCAAGAGCGGTAGAGAGTGTTTGCGAGCCGAGGGTGGTCACGGGCCCTTTAAGGTGAAGCATCATTTGACTGAAATGCGTTTTGAAACAAAAAAGAAACAATGAGTTCAGCACTGCAGTCCCATGCGTGCTTTACACGGACCGTGCAGTCCAATAAGAAACAATGGCAAAAGGTTCGCGATCACGTTCAGTTACGATCAGATATCGCGCCCTGTGGGAATTTAAACTGACGTCTCCCTGCACTGCTCCCTGCATGATGTCCCAGAACAAAATTGCATTCCTGCGCTCAATAAAATGGTGCGCGAAGATCTCCGGTGCGCCACACGGACGACAGCTAAAAGAAGATACAATAACGCCTTTCCTGCGGAGCCAAGATTTAATGGGCAGACTTCAATTGCCGGAGCTTCGATGAGCAGTTTGAACAAAAATGCTTCGGTTCAAGGAGAAATCTGCTTTTCACTTAAGCGCTAACCCGTTACGTCCAAAAGGCTGAAGTAACGACAGCGGTACAGATGTAAAGGTTTTGGAATTTTTCAACAGTAAGTGAAAATACTGGGTGCTGCGCTGTTTCTCCACTTTGTATTGCTTCAGGCCACTCTTTCCTGAACAGCGAGAACTCGCACCCCGAGTACAAGCTTAAGTCGGCATACATCGACTGATCACTGCATCCTAATGACAAAGAGACTACTTTCGCAGTAATCTGAGCTTTTATGAGCTGGAAAGACCGAAACAATGAAATGCAAGCAGCGCCGCCACACGACGTTTTCACATATTAAATGCAATAATGTCGTCGTCTCGGTAAGAATCTCTGAGGCTGGACCACACCGCCATTCAATTCCAGGTCGTGATCACGCAATCTTTGAGCACAAAAATCACGAGTTCGAATTGAAAAAAAAAGTTTAATTTAAACTGAAATTTCCTCACATTACAGAGTTTCTTGCTGTCAAATAAGCGTCAGTAGAGCCACAAAAAGCCAAACAATCGATTTTCGATAGCCGTAAATGAATGTGGCTGTCCTCAGTAACCCTTCCTAGTGCCCATCGTGCAGATTCCCTTACAAGCGCAGCTCCCGAAGGCCCAGCATTCACAACAGCTTAGAGAGATGCCAAAAGAGCAGCCAGATTTTTTTTTTTAGGTATATTTGCTGACCCCATCATTTCAGAGCTATTTACGGTTAAGTCAAAGTGATGCTCAAACTGGCCAACAATTTTTTTTTAATTTTGAATGTTATTATGTAACGACCAGTTCTGGCACTAAAAATGAAAACTGGTACTTTCGAACTGTTTTTTTTTCTATTGCTTTGACTTTCTCATGCGATACAATTAGAAGCTTCATGGGGCCAAAATGCGCTGTCGGTCAGAAAATTCGCCCACTGAGTGGAGAGAAGTTACGTCATCATACATTCCCATTGGCTGGAGGAAAGTGACGTCACCATACCGGAGCGTTCCTATTTGCTGAGGAAGTGACGTCATCGGGCCAGAAGTGACGTCATTTCCGCTAAGGCATCGACCGTTGCTAATGCTATCACACTGCCAATACATAACAGAATTAGGTGTCCCTGCGACTTTTTTGCAGTGCGCAAGCCCGGAGGCATATAAGCGTTCTGCGAAGAGCTTTAGAAGTCTGTTAATAATGCTTTCACAGGTTCGAATAATCTCAGGAAGGCTGCTGTAAAAAAAAAAATCCTAAATACCACTGTTTTCTATTTCAAAAAACTGCAGGAAGGTCCCTGCGAGGAACGCGCAAGTGTGCGAAGCATTTTGGCTCACGTTGAATGAGGGAAGCCGTGCGGGCAAGCGGTTCAGAGAAGCCGTACGCGATGGCTACTCGTCTTTTGAGTGCGTCCAGGTACCCTCCTGCTTGCCGTGCGGCGCGATGCTGCAGTCGTCCGCACTCAATAATTCTAGCGCTTTCTTCCATAGTTCCCTACCGCGTACGCCTCGCTTAGACGACACGTTGCCATCGCATACCGCTTCATAAAGCGCTTCCTTATGCGACTCCTAATTCCTTAAGTAGGCTTCTCCACGTTGCGTTCTACCCTATTGCGTTCTAATCGCGTCACTGGCCTTCAGTAAGACTAGGGTAAAGTGCTGAATTCGAATGCTAGTGCTTGACAGGCGCACGCGTTGTCGCGGAAGCCATCTTGGAATGTTCCGCTTTGTACAACACACAAGCTACGCCGATCTATGGTACCATAGTACATGCCTATACTATTCCTCTTTATAACTCAGTGGTTCAGCCATTTGATTAGCATGCAACGTGGAGGTGAAGCCCGCTTGACGCTTATGAGCGTTTCTCGCAAGGGTCCCGTCAAAAGCTCGAAATAAAGGACGGCCGTTGCAGAGCGATTTCCTTTACGTCTGTACTGCAAGAACCGATGGTTCCTTCTTCAGCGACGTACGGCTCATTAATACACTTTTAGCGGGCTTTTATTTTCAGGCGCCAAGCTTCACCGCATGCAAAGACCGCTGTGCCTGACCTGTAGCTGGTCTTTCACAGTGCCGCGTGCGCTCATGGCAATTGCCGCGAAAAACAAGACTACGCAGGTGGGCTAACAAACAAAATACATGACAAGCAGCATATAAATAAATGAGACGGAAGCGCAGTAGCGTGTGATGCGCCTGATTCTTCGTGGGCTTTTCAAAAAGCTCAAGATATGTTCATCAATTTCGCGTAAAATGGAAGTTAAAAATCCCCCCTCTTTTCTTTATCCGACAGATACCATATCAGGGCGCAATTAAACCCAAACACCACCTGCGAACAGAACACAATGTTCGGCGGTCAAGTCGCGTGATTCGTGGCACTGCGCAGAGAGTCCTGTGATTTCCATCGACAGCTTAAACAACGATGCCAGGCAGTGCTCGCGTTTGAATCTAGTCTGGTAGTAAAGGGGCTTCCCCACGTGCTCCTAAAAGAATTTCGAGATGTCGCTTTCACTCACGCTAAAACGAGTGGTGCACTATTTTTTAAAAAAATGGTCGCGCGGCTACAGCTCGAAGCGTTGTCACATGCGCATGCAGTACGACGTAATCACCTGTATCCGTCTGCTTGTGAGCAACCTCTACTTGCTCGCCACCCTCGGCACCCTCGGCACCCTCGCCACCCACAGCTCCCTCGCCACCCACAGCATCCTCGGCACCCTCAGCACCCGGTGTTCCATCGGGTTTCTCCGGCGGCTGAGTGGAATCGGGACGCTGGTCAGTGTTCTCCTCTCCTTGGCCAGCGAAGAACCCTGCGTGGCGTAGCGTGGGCGGTCAATGAGCGAAAAAATACAAAACTAGCAGGAAGATACAAGCTGCACCGAAGACCTACCGAAATATCGGAGCCAGTTACAGCTCAGCGCCGTTGCTTGCCCAGCGATGGGTTTATATTAAAACCGACATAAGCAGATGCACAACTACAGGCCAACGCTTTGCCTCATGATCGTGTCTAGGGTGTCGGATCTCGGCACCAGAGACTGGCACTGGGAAACTTTCGCTGACCCCTCGAATGCGGGTGAATGGTTCGTCTGCTTCGGCCTTTAAAATCACCAGACACGCAAGCCCGTTGAAGCTACGCTCTTACTTGCCTG
This sequence comes from Amblyomma mixtum, assembly GCF_055824585.1. Taxonomy (NCBI): domain Eukaryota; kingdom Metazoa; phylum Arthropoda; class Arachnida; order Ixodida; family Ixodidae; genus Amblyomma; species Amblyomma mixtum. Next base: position 169,897,379 of record NC_143014.1, on the reverse strand, counting down.
CAAGCCTAACCGTAATGTAGCATTCGTTTTTCTGCATTTCGAGTTCCGTAGTGAGAGAACGCAAAGCGTCCAGTTGCAGTCAGGCGTCTAGGTCTACTCTGAATTCAGTTATACCGCACGACGCGCGCACGCCATCCACACAGCGCAACCTTGATTTGGTGAACGGTTAAACGTTTACTCTCTCTCCCTCAGAAACAGCGGAGCCAAGGATTCTCTCTGTTTTTCGGCAACGTGGGCTCGCGACATTCGCTATGTGAGAGGCCAAGAGGAAAAATAAAAATAAAAACACCCTGCCCGCATCGCCTATGGCACAACGGGCTTCGGGCAAACGACATATTTGCAGAAGTGGTGTCTAGTTGATGTGCTGTCACTCAGAAACCACTGCTGGCACGTCTTCCGTGTTTGGGCTGTGTGTCCGGACGGGTGAACTTACATATGCTGCTATACACAACAATAAACCGTCTCTATCGTAGTGATGAATTCATCTCGCTTCCAGTTGCAATCTTGGTGGAGATTACGACGACTGCGTCCCGACAGACGGGTGCCACAGCTGTACGCCGGGTGCCAGAAGGCAGCGCGCAGAACACACCTTTTTCACGCGACGCCCGCATGTGTCACTAACTCGAAAAGCATCTGCGCATCCTTTCTGATAAAACCAAATTTATTCACGACTTCGGGGGAAGTAGTCTTGGGGGGAAGGGAGACACATGGACGCTTCGACGGTTCAACGAGAGTCGCTTCAGCAACCCTTAGTGTCTATTGCGCTTTTTTTCGTCTTAATTTTAAGCATGAAATTAAAATGCTTCTACGCTCTGTCGCGCTCGTTTTCAGCGACTCAATTCCGAAGGACGTAAAGGAAGTTTCAGCACACGCCTGCTTGCTGAAAAGTCGCCACTTGGGACATCGGAGGCTAAATTTGGAGATGTTTTGCAATCGCCTTTCTTACAGCCCGTTTGCTGAACACACCCTAGAAAACGACGTCAAAAAATCAATATTCCTAATCACTCATATACTTACTTTCCCGAAGCACATGACTGTTTCACGCCATTCTTTTACTTCAAATTTGCAGTTTCTTTGAATATGTGCTAAGAACTGGAGCTCAAATGAACCGTACAGGGTACAGCCTTTGTCAAAGGCTTAATGACCAAAGGGGTTTCAGTCTGGGCCTCGCCTTGAAGCTCGTTACACACACTCAGCGTACCAAACCTCTTAAAGGTAAGAGGAACACTGGTACCCCCCTCTGTTCGTTAGGACTTCCACAAATGCTACACAAGCCGCACTACAGAGCTTAGAAGCAAACCTCCCCGGGCTCTAAACTTTTGACGAAGTCTGCACGTTCTCCTGGTCTGAAGGCTGACAACATTCTAAAAATTGAAATCTCAAGTGGAAGATCTCTAACTTCTCTGCAACATAAGCGAAACAGCGCTTCCGTAAGAAGGATTTCTTTAGAATTGGAATTTTATTTCAGAATATGAGAAACGTGAAATCCTTAAGAAATGGTTCCCGAAGCTGCACGCGGCCTATGAGGGACTCTGTAATGGAGAGCTTGGGATTAATTTCGACCACCAGGGGTTTTTCAATGCGCACCGACACTGCACAGGACATCTTGCCCCTCGTCAAATTGCGGGGCCGGTATTCGATCCCGCGATCCTAGGCTCAGCACTCGAGCCACCACGACGTGCGAGATCCCCAGATATTAAAAACATGACTGCAACACCAACTGAAACTTGCAGTTTCCTTAATACATTTGTAGGAGATAGAAAAGGGACCTGTTGGGAGCTCACATACTGCACTGAAGGTGACGGCGACTTCCACTGCAGTAGCACACGTGGGTCGTATGCCCGTTAGGGTAGCGCGCAGCTGGCGTGCCCATCCCATGCAACCATTGCGTTGTGCACAAGGTAGGAGCTTGCAGCAACAGCCGTTCGTTCGCATGGGAAAAAACCACGCGTCGGCGATCATTGTAAGTGCGGTTCGGTCTGTGTTGAGGCATGATGCGAGATAAGGAAGCCAATCTTTTTGTTTCTCCTTTGGCGCGAGCTTGCTTTAATTACCCAGAAAAGATTATCTAAAAATTAACCACAGCGCAGCGCGCCATTCCTGCCAGTAACCTTGACGCTTCCGTTAGCGCGATTTCCGTTAAACCCCAACTCAAACGACACTTCCTGGGCATACGCGCTCAGCCTGGGCGCTCTTGGCGTACGCCGGAACGGACGTCAAAAAGGGGCATGCATCTCCATGTCCCTGGTGCTGGCTCGCTCCCCCTCTCGAGTCGAGGGAAAGAATTTCAAGCCATGAAGAAAAGAGTCACCGAGACTCCCGTGGTCCTCCGATCGTTGTAAACCGGACCCGGCTTCCGACGCGTACGCGAGCGCCCGTGCGCTGGCGCTGATATCTGGCACGGACAGATATCGGCGCCTCGCCGAGGTTCGCTGGCGTCTCCTGCAGTGCGCATGCGCACTGCAGGAGACGCCAGCGAACCTCGGCGCCTGCATAACTTATTTGCAAACATATTCATGTTTATGCACCTCTTCAGGCATGCATGCATGCGTGTAAAAACGTGTCGGCATATACGATGACGGCTGCTACATTTTTGCTATTCCACTCTGCGAAGAGAAGACGGCGCCGGGGGGTGGGGGAGGCGCACTGAAGAGAACGTAATGAAGTGTAACTTTTAGGTCGCATGCATCGAATTCGGTCACGTGGCGGGATACAACGATAGCACCAAACGTTCAGCGCAGAGCCCTTACGAAAATGGCAGATATGGGCCAGATATATTTTATATATGGCTGTATATACTCATATATGGGATCATATACAGTTAAATAGGTCCATATATGGTCGTATATACGGCCAGATATGACCATGGGAAACCTGATATGCCGCAATATACTGCTATATATGGGCGTATAAGACCACAAATACGGGCAGATGCGGCCATAAGGTACCTTATATAGTGCCAAATACTGTTATATATAGTCGTATTTGAGTCCTTATATAGATGCTCTTTCTTTATATGGGGACCTTGAAATCCTTATATGGAAACAATCTCGCAGATATGGAACATATCCTACCTCATATGTGGGGTGCTTGTGCCATATACTTCCGAACTTAAATAATTAACTTTGTGTCAAACATGATAATATTGGTTAATTAAGATGGTGAAACACACCGCACAACAAGGTACTAAGCTTTGTATGATTGAGGCTTCAATCAAGTTGGACTGCTATTACATAGCGGTGTTTAACTAAGGTGAATTAAAGTACAGTGCTATAAATCACCTTCTACTTTGCTATGATTTAAATGTACTAATACATGCATATACGCGCTTTCTATCTTGGGTGGACTTCGAACCTTCCTGACGAACTGAACCTTCCTGACTGGGTCTAAATAAGTGGATTACAAGTCCAGCGAGTTGGTTGCGATCGAAATCATAGTTTTTAAGATTATTGATAGATTATAGAGTCCCGAACGTACAACAAGCGCTTCGGGATCGAACTCAGCCCCTTCGCTAACGTGATGAATACTCAAACCATCAAGCCGGTGGTGCGGTGTACGTTCCTTCTCTGGGCGCTGTTCCCCAAAACTATGTCGTTCTGAAGGACTGGGAAACCTGCATTGTTTGCGGTAATGCCAGACAACAAACGTTTGCAAAACCGCAGCAGCATACAGCCATTTCTTGTCCAGGAGCGTAAATAACACATCGCTCCTTGCGGCACAGTGATGAAGATTAAAACGCTCTAGTATAATTGTCAGAGAAAAAATACAAAATGTTTGGAAATTCATTTATCTAGAGTTGCCAGCAAAACGTTTACAATGCAGACGAGAAAAACTCCACAGCTACACGCAAATCTTTTACCCATCGCCTTTTCCGCGCCGCCGAGTCTCCGTGGTGTACTGACCAAGCTCGCAATTCTACTCCGACTGTTGTGCCAAGCTGAAAAGTTTGTAAAAAATCTTCTGCAAATAGTTCTTGATAATATGCGCGTTGGTCTGTTTCTTTTCGCCTCAACTTTTTCTTCTCTTCATAATCCAACCTCCCCTGCCGGCCGATATTCAGATGCCAGTACTGAGACCGGCCGCCACGGGGATGCAAGACATCCTTTATTTGCGTATTAAATGAGTCGCCGCTGTGTCCACGGTCAGCCACAATATAGTGCCTAGAATATAGCCACCACTCACGGCAAAATGTTCCTTACCCTACTGAGCGAGAGATGGCGTTGCTGAGGCGGTGAAAAAGCGGACCCTCGAGACCCCCCCAGAACAGCAGAAAAGCGACACATTGCCGCCTTCGGCGGTGCTCAGCAGATAGCTGGAGGGTGGATAGTCCAGGTCCGCGTCACTTTCCCCCTTTCTTTCGCTCCGAAAGGCACGCAGCAGAGCTTTGCAGAGGGGCGTTGCAAGCGCGAGTGAAAAGCACCATAGCACCGTCTCCCGCTACTCCCCACAATTGACCGGACAGACCTGTCACCCATACCATTGAGAAGTTGCGCGTAACGCCCTTTCTCTTGAAAAAAAAACCAGTTCCGCACGTGCTTTGCACGTGTTGGACTGCCTGGAAATCTGTTTGCGCTGACGCTTGCTTTTTCCTTCGTGCTAGAACGCTGACGAGATTAAGAGGGTTAGGAAAATGTACAAGGGCGATAGAAAATAATGTGAACAGCATGTTGCCTACGCACTATTCATGTCTGTAGCGTACTTGTGTTCGAATTAGGCGCTGCGCTGTTCGCATTTCTTTCTATCGCGACAGTACCCTCTCAGGTGCAGGTTCCATGAAAGAGTGGTCAGCGATTTTTTTTTCTGCGCCGAACCTGAAAAAAAAAAAAAGAGAACTGACAGTGCATCAAGTCCACTTCGTGGAGCAGATATTTGACGAAACCGCCGTCACCGTTGCGCCGACATGTGTGTCACAAGTAAATGGCAAGTTCATTTAAGACGTGGAATTCGAGCTTAATACCTTTTTTTTATGGCATGGTCATTTTCGCAAAATACTTAATTTTGTTGAATAGCTGAGCACTTCGATGTACGCAACTTTTTTGGCCAAATAGTTGGAATTTCTTTACGTTTTTCGCCGAATAAAAACGAGTATGTGTTTATTTGGACGTAAAATAAAGATAGGCGAGGCTGAAAACAAAAACGAAAATACGCGCGAAATGTGCTTACCAGCTTCTCGCTTACGGCTAAGAGAAAAAATGCTATAGTTTGGTCAGTCACTACGCAGTGGTTGGTACATTTAATTTAATGTCGATTGCAGCGCACGTGCATTCCCAAAACAATTTATTTCCAGAGCCATCTCTTATATTCAAATGCTCACTCATGTGCAAGCTAATATCTTTACTACTTTTACTTTTAGACATTTTTTACATATAGCAAAATAACTTGGAAATTGAGCCGGGCGTCACACAAAGGAACAATGAGGCGATCACTGACCTTGCCTCACACGCGTCTGCCTAACGCAGCTGTTGATGTCAGCCTCCAAAATATTTGTTTGCGTTACCTGACCGGCGGAGGGCTTTACAGGAAAAAAAAATAGTTTCGTTAGCGTGAGCTCTACGACTAAACACTGCATGCTTAGTGAATTACAATGAAAATTCGTCAGAAATAATATACACGCGCAACATACCAAACCAATTTAGCAAGAGAAAACCGCCTACTTCATCTTGCGCACAGAAGTTATCCAGGCTTGCCGTCTCTCGTTCTCAATCATTTCACAGACAACAATTCCCTGGAAAACCATTTTTGAATGGGAAAAAGTGTATGAACGCATTTTTTTTATACACTGGAAGATTTCACTATACCAACCTCCCGTCGACATGCCTGCATGGTTTTTTTTTTGTCTTGCTATTAATGTTTTTGTTATCGCTCGATGCGAGCGATGGAAAAGTTCTGCAAGATTTTGCTACACATCGAAAAGATTCCCCATTACCTCCAAAATTTCCTCACCAGTAGATTACAAATTTCGAATATTGATTTTTTTTTCCAGGAATGTGGGACATATGTCCAGGAAATCTATAGAGTTACACTGGCTGCTCTTGGCCCTTGATGTTGTGAGAACTATTGTGGCAGCAAACGACACAACAATACGTTTCTCCACTCTCTCAACGTCGCGGCATTCCAGTCATGACTCACAACGAGCGGCAACCCCTCTTTTGTGCACCCACGAGCAGGACGGCACGTGCTTACAATGAAAGAAAGAGTGTCAGCAGCGCGAGCAGCACGGGTACCAGTCGAGGCGTTGCTGACTCAATGCGCTCCGCCGGCGACGTGCCCCCACAGAATTTCGGAAATGACCAGCAGGCATGAAAAAAGTGCAATATAATCGCTGTTTTACATTCTTTACAAGTCCGGATAGTGAAGCTGGCTGACTGGCTCCAGCATTAGGTGAATTAAAACGAGGACGCAGCTATTATATCGCAGTTTTTCATGCCTCACTCATTGACGTCCCACTCATAGGGAAGTTATTGAAATTTAAACAGCAAGACAAAAAATCGATAATAAATTATTTAGCAGTTCTAGGAACACCACGTGGTACTCCATGTATAATAATGCCTCACGCATCATTACAAAGAAGAAAACACGCACCCAGAAGTTAGGTGTCCATACTCCTTTAAGAGCCCTTACAGTTTGAAGAACAGGTGTCTAATTGAATCACATAATGAAATGAGCCGCATACCTAACATCCGCATACATAACATGGTCGGCTGGAATTGCGAAAAACGCATCGTTACTACACAAAGACAATGGTAGTGCTATATACTGGATGTCTCAGGATGAACACTGCTTTGCTTTATGCACATGTATTCCGCTCAGAGAAGCATGGGTGTAAGTAAACAAAAAGACTAAGCATTTCTTGCTGAGTATGTTACAGGACTTTTGTGTTAGGTATTTCCTCAGGGCATTAATTTAATTAGGGACAGCAGAGGAATTTTGACGTGATGTATCGCATTGTGATGATAAACTTCAGGAAGGGTTTAGCGATGTGAAATGCAATAAATTACTTTACAAAATGTAATGCACTTTCTAGTTTTCTTTCTATTGATCCAGAAAAGGGTTTTAGATGGCGGGAATTCACCAATATCAACATAAAAATTTTAATCTGCTCTATGCAACGTGATACAAATCCATACAGAAAAACTTGTAAGCGAGACATCGTGAGAAACTACATAAGCACGCACAGAAAAACGACATCGTACCCACAACGCGCACGCATGCATGTAAAAAAAAACGCCCTAGCCCGCTGAACCACACAGATGTATAAAAAACCGTAGTCTGAAACTACAGATGCTCGCTCCAAGAACGCCCCCCAAAACCACTGCCTATTACTCAGCGCATTCCTTCTCTTTACACAAAGAAACAAAGCAACTCCTAGGACTCCTACCAGTGATGGCACATTGAAAACACCCCAGACTATGTAAATCCGCTCCCAGTTTGCACTCATGAATTTAGTTCCAAAATATACTCTGTTCCAGTGGACCCTCATGTGCATGCGCAAGCATGCATGATCTCCATGGAAAGAGATGTAATTTTATCTTCGATATACAAACACAGCAGTAGGTCGAGCCACGCATAATTAGCGAAGTTTGTTTTCGCTTTCGGAGGGAATATTTTGGCGCTCTCTTAGCTGACTGCAAACTGAGCGAGAGAGCGACGTCCACCTTCCCCCCTCCCCCTTCCCTGTTACCCAGATGACGTCACTCGTGCTCGCCAAACTGCATCGCATGGAGCGTATACTTAACTTGGACACCACAGCCATCGTTCGGCTATTAAAACCCCATTCGAAACACTATGTGAGAAAAAAAATGCTATGTAAATTATTTACTGGTCAGATGTTAACAGCCCATTTTGTTCCGTCTACAGCAAGGCAAGCGAACAGCCCATGTGAACAAAACAAAATATTTTGCCTGTATACTTTCAGCTGTTGTACAGAACTAGGCTGATTCCTGTGTCTGGGTGAAGGATCTACCTAAGTACATATTTTTTAAGTGGCTGCAAGTGAATACTTCTCTGCAATGTAGAAAAAGAAGGCGATATGCGTGTTCGCGTTTCATTCCGGCTGGATTGTATAGCCGATCCTAGTTATAATGAACCTGACGCTCACGCTCATTCTGTTTGCTTCTTAGTATGATGACTCCCCATATTTCCTCAAAAAAATACTAAATCATAGAAAGAAAGCTTTTGTCTCTTGAATTGAAGTCCATTGTGCACGCAACCAGACCATATCACGGCGCTTTCCGAGCTCTCCAGCGCCGTCATGAGCTGCTTCGATGAGACCCTTGCTTTCGACGAATAAGCGCTAGTCCGCATTGTTCGCGTATGTGGTCTCGGCTTTTGTGGAGAGCGAATACACAAGTTTTGGCGAATGCAAATGGTCATAAGTGAAGTTTTGGAAACTGCAACCCTTAGCGGAGGATTGCTGATATCGCAGGACGAATAGAACGAGCGGGAAGCGCCGGTGTCACCCGGCATGCCGAGCATTGCTTTAGGGAGCTGTCAACAGTCGACCACTGGCGCCGCTCGCGGATAACAAATGAGATCATTTTCATTGATGCGATCAATCGTCGAACATGCTTCTGGATAAAGCAGTTCAGCACCTAGTATTTGTGGTATGGAAGAAAGCGGATCTACCACGACCGGGAAGCGCCAGTTCTCCGGCTATCAGGTGTTTCGTCGCAATCATCCGGTCTTCTTGCAGTGATCATGCTGTGTAAACAAGCATAGTTACAATCCGCGCATCAGAAAGAGAATATTCAACATAGCTTGCGTTTTATGCCATATACAAACGATAACAGGTATGCAGACAACGGTGGTACTGCAGTGCAGTCGACATTTGTGTATTCCCGCTGAAATTTCACGCGCACGCTGTAAATGCTGAATGACGAGTCATTAACTTGAAGTACTAAATTAGCGACAACGCAAGCAGCGTGCTAAACAAAGAGGAGAAGAAACAAGTCAGCAGCAGATGTCGAAATCAAGAGGGCCGAAGCAGTTGCGGGACGCGGCTCTGAGGCAAGATAACGGCCACCGCCAATGATAGGGGCGGTCTCTGTTCGCATTTCGCAAGCATTTGAAACCGTCGAATGTCGGCCGGACGCCGAAGAGCCTCTGAGTGCTCAACTTTACGCTAAGATATCTTTTTGTCATTTTACCGCAAAGCTCTGTCGACTCGAGTGGCGATCGGTTCGACGCGATTTCAAGCTAGCAGCCGTGTAGCACGCATTGGGCATGGCAAGGAAAATACTAGCGATAACGTCAAGGGGAGCGATTAGAGTATTACAGAACAAACTGGTGTCATCCATATCTTAGCACTAACAAAATGCGGAAAAAATGAGCTTAGGGTGGCCAAGTAACGAGCCGAACAAAGGTCGGCGTTTAGAGTGGCAGAGTGGACTCCAAGGGCAGCGAGTCACAGTCAAAGCTTATGGAATGTATGATGTGCAGATGTGACAAAAAACAAGGGTAGCCTGACCCTGCCCGACTGAATTCAACAACAGCTAATCGGTGGTCGATGGTAGGGTTCTTTGTCTTGTAAAATTGATCACGGATGACGATGATGACGATCCCCGTCTTCAACTTTGGAGTGAAAAGCGACCCTCAGATCAGGCAATTCGGTTCTTACAGCCGTTGCAGCCTTCTGCTTCTCCTTAAAGAACTACAACATGTTGTTGTGTGCTGCAATGGAGTACAGCGCACACAAATCCCCCCCCCCCCCCCCCTCAAAAAAAAAAAATTCCGACCCAATCCGTGCAATTATGCATGGAAAACAGTATATACCAGCGATCTAATTGTTCCAATGAAGTATGCTAACTGCTGTTCCCTGAAAGAAGGCATTTGTTGCTGAGTTTTGTGTGTTCATGACGACGAGCACTAGATGAAGCTGAAAAGTGTTTTGTTTCATTCTAGGCAAGAGAAATCGAAGAAACATCACGAGATGCACCTGGTCATCACACCAGGGAGAAGTTTGGCGCGCTTGGTCACTCTAGTCAGGTCGTAATCACTTCGATTTAACCGGACATTGAAGATACCTCAGAACGCCGTCGTTTTTTGAAAAATTCAGGCAAAGATAACGCCCTAACACAATGACTGCCTGTGTTTTCACAAAAACAAGCACTTAAGCCTGAACAAGTAATTAGAATTTTAAGAGGTGTGTTAGGAAATTAACGGCGATAATTCCACCACACTATACGGCCGCTTGGCCGAATAACTTGCATACAGAAACCGCTGTGGTGTACCGCTAATCATTTCTTAATATAAATTGTGAAACCGCACCTTCACAACATCATTTATGTGTGCAAAAAACTCATGAAACCTATTTGTCCAAAACGGAAATTGCCGTTTGACTAGCTACATATTTGATAGAGAAGGCGCGCCGTTACCTTTGATAACCAGCTGAAACGTTCCCGTAATTCACCCTGTCCTAAAGCAACAAACATGTAAAATGACGTGATTATGTGCCACAACAACAAGAGAAGACCGCTCACGCATGGGGTGCCGAATCTGCGGAACAAGCAGATGCTAAATCTGCGAGCGAATGCAAACGTCAAGCTGCGCATCGTATCAATCTCTAGGAAAGGCGATTGGGACCTTTGTGATGTATCTGACGTGATGTATGGTCGAATTCATTGCGCAGTGTCCAGCACAAGGAGCAGAGAGCTAGCGATTTTCGAAATTCGCTTTAACAATCACTTCGAATATAACAGGTCTCAATCAAGCCTCTCTTTGGTTTATGTAGATAGGATGAAATATTTATTCGGTTCAGTTTACATAATACGTTCTACAGAGTGATGCGAAAACACGACGCAGCAGGGGTATCGTTAGTTATATTTATTTTGATAAAGATACACGCGATATAAAGCCCCATCTCGATGGACACTGGAAGGCATGCACGCGAAGCGCCTGCGCGCCCAGCACGCGCCGCGACGGGCGTCGAAAAGGGGCATGAACCTCCATGCACCTGGTGCTGGCTCGCTCCCCCTCGGGAGCCGACTGAAAAAAATGTCAAGCCGTGAACAAGAGATGGTCTGGGAGCTGCATGGATTCCAAGAAAATTTAGGGGAGGCTGAAAGAGCTTCAAGCCATGAAGAAAAAGAGTCCCCGAGAGCCCCCGCGGTCCTCCCATTGTTGTAAACCGGACCCCGCTTCTGACGCGCGCGCGAGCGCCCGTGCGCAGGTGCCGATATCTGACATGCACAGATATGCACAGATATCTGCTAAGGAAGGCATTGGTGGCGCCACCCTTCACTGTCGTGTCTGTTGCACAGAGCTAGAAGCCGGACTCTGCAGTGTGCTACGCACTTTCCTGCCGGGCGAGCAATTTCCGGTTATACCCGTTGCATCCACTTGTTTTCCCTTTGAAATCATGGTACAGCGCCACACTTGTGCGTTTTGAGGAAGAAGACAGTTTTGACGTCGTTAAAATGACCTGAGCCAAGCATGCATGGGATGATGAACCATCGGAAGGATCCAGGGTGCAAGTGAGCGGGAAATACCAAGGTTTCTGTGAACCTGCAATCATCAATATTTCAGGTAAGCGTGAACAACCATTTACTGTTTTTCCCGTATTGCTTTGTTGTTTGCCTTTGTCAATGCTGTCGGCAGTTTTCGATGATAGGGCTATAAATTAAGCTAAATGGCATCATAATGCATGATTTATTTGTAAGCTGGGCTATATGCAGTCGAAGAGTAATCTCTCATTTTTCAGTAGCGAAATTTTTACCGCCACCGAGTTGCGTTCCTGCCAGCGGTAGTTCAAGTGCATGATATGAATTGTGTAACGCAAAAAACATAGACTAACCTCGCTATGCACATTGCGGGGCTAGTTAGGGATGTATTTTCTAAGTAACGAGACGTAGACAACAACCTGTCATGGATTCTGTTATATGCACGTATCAGGAACTGAGCCCTTTTCATTGTCGTAAGTAATAGTGCTAATTCTATTTTAACACGGGATCAGCATTGCTGCGTTCTGCGTATCCAATTAGGTTACAATTGCCCCATTACATTTGCCACAAGGCTTGCGCTCTACAGCTAAGCAGGAGCAGTGGAATGAAGAGCTGGTACGCGTTTTATTTCGGGTGGTTAGTGTGTACGAACGTTTTTCAGAAACAATTGGCGTATACCTGTTTCCGTTCGCGGTTGTGCCAGGAAACTTTAATGGTAAAGCCCGAAAAAAAAAAGCATGAGACTAAGGTTTTAAAGGGGCATCGCGATGATTTGCTCTGTACCAGTTAATATTATTAAATAGATTCATCATGCGTTCCAGAGACCAGAGCAAAAAGAATTATTGAAATCGGAGCATGCAAGCCAAAGTTATTCCACTCTGAAAATTCGAAATGAAAAGCTCAGACGAAAACGCATTTCACTCTCCCATTTCACTCACCCAGTACCGAGATTGGGCGCAACCAATCAGAACCGCGCCTAGCGCCCACGCAGCGGAAGCGTGCATGCAGTTGTTGCTTTGTCGGGGCTGTAGACAGCCTCGCATTTTAACGGCGTCTTCCCCCCGTGTACGCGACGCCGTAGTAAGGGCAGGGGTGACTAACGACAAAGGAAGCTCCCCGAAGTTTCTTTTTTAGTCGGAATGTAAGGCTGTCAGCGGTAGCCACCCTCCCCCCCAAACTCGACTCCCGTCTCCTGTCCGGCCTTTCTCTTCACATTTTGGGCAAGGTGTGTCGACTGGCTTTTTTTTTCGCTGCCGTCTTGGTATGGTCACGGCCGGTCTCGACGCGCGCGCTTTCTGGTCTGAGCCAACGTTATTTGAACAGCGCTGGCCGCCATGAAGGTTTTAAGCCGAATGGAAAGTGTCGCCCCTAGCTGTATTCTTGTTAGTTTTCGTTCGCTTTCCCTGCTTCTTTCCAGTTTTTGTGGCATGCGAAAAAGCTTTCTGTACTCAGAGACAAAATATTTTGGATCCATTTCGCAAGTATGAAGGAACAATATGCAAACTGGACGCCCAAACAATGAGAAATGCGTCGCCCTATCTGGATGCCACCTCATTTCCGCTGCCGCAAATGGCCGCCGCGTTGCGACACCATCGGCTCGAAACAAGCATTTCTAGCGAAGATTAAAATATCAACAATTATGATTTCGGTGATCTCATTGCGCGTTCAGGACTCACAATGTCCCTTACTCTGCATACAAAGATTAAAGAACCCATGCTTTATGTACGTCGCAGGGCACCTTTAATATCCCACAATGGATTTTACGGTAGGGTGTCTCGGATTCAGTGCATAATTCTTCGACTTATGCTACTGTGGCCGTGTGCACAAGTTCTGCGCAGATTTATATTATGATCGCTCAAAATTATCTCCCACGCAGCCTACACAACGGCCCTGCCGACCAAGAAGGGGCGGGAGCTCTCCGGAAAGCTGCTGTTGCTGGCCGTGGGCACTAAACTCAGCGAAATAAGGAGCGAGAAAGAAAAGCATCGACGATAAGAAGCATACAGAACTATAGAACCACAAGAGCATTAAATGTACCCCAATAAAATTTCCTGCGCAATTTCTGTGTGGTAATTGTGTTACTTTGTGTTACTTGTGTTACCTATGCTATAAGCTTATCAGGAGCTTTAGAGCAGCATAAAACCGAGTGGTTTTTCAATTTAAAGCAGCACTTAGAGATGTATTGGATGCCATTTTTTAACGTTTACACACTTTTATTTTACAAAGTGCGAGAGATATGTCGGTTTGGTCAGTGCCGGTGGACCGTACAGCAAGACGGGCATTATGTACGTAATAGAGCTCAATAATCTGAAAAATGATTAATTATATTTAACTAATCAGCTTTCATAATTTTGATTTTGGGGCGTAAGTCTGTATCGCGAAAATGAAGGCCGTAAGTAAAAAAAGATAACCTTAGCTTTGAAATTTTCGTAATCGTTAATGTGGTTCGAAATACTGAACATACACACTTGCAAGCTCAGTGAATTGCCTTGTCCGCTTCGCATATTCATAAACGCGTCGCTTCGTCGCCGAATTCAAAGATAATTTTTCTACATCATAAAATACACAAACGGTGTCCGCGTTTGATGCATAAAAAAAGTGACCGACACTTTTATGCATTTTCAATGCGGGTAAACCAACTCAGCGAGCTTTGAAATGCGCAAAATCTGGCGCTCGATATTTCAAACCACTATAACAATTAAAAAAAAATTAGAAACTGCGCTCACCTTTTACGATTACGGCCTTTAATTTCGCAACATAATATTCCCCTTAGAATCAAAATAAAATGTTCATTAGTTAATGTTAGTTAATTGATCGCCTATTAAATCAGGTTTATCGCTTACATAATGTTAACCATCCTGTATAACCCCTCCTACACAGCACCAACGTATCTCTCAAAGTTTTAAAATAAAAATCTGCGTCAAAAATTTAAGCTGTATTACATATCTGAAGTAGTAGCGGTAAGGACGTACTGCACAGTCGCTTACGTCTGCATGTGGCGATAACGGCATATGTATGACAGCATTCTGCAATGGTTGTAACTAATTTCATTGCATCTTTTGCTTGGCCGCCCTCCATCACTGTTTGGAGACGCCATGCCCCAGATTCACTCTTTATTGGCTAATGCGATAGAAGGCCACGGCGCTGTTGCAGGCAGTCACTGAGAGCGAGCAGTAAAGAACTCGAATGAGAATAGTTTTACTGGCTGTGATGCTGGTGTGGTTCTAAAGTAGCAGCCTGCAACATTGGAGAAGGGGAGCCTAGGTGCTAGCAGAGATTGCAGATGAAGCGCGCCGCAAATCGTTGGATTTCTTCAATTTTTTTTCGTACCGTCGCCTTCGGTAGATCTCCCCGTATGAGGGCACATATACATTGGCTGCCATTTATTATATATTTCCGTATGAAAGCTTATAAGGTTTTCATAAGGGAGTAATCACTCATTTTCATTCCGCCAAGCAGTCACACGGCTACAAAGGGACCCGACACAGCTTCCACAGAAACTTTTGCTCGTTCGTAAGAAGATTCGTCCTGGTCTGGGGACATGGTGTATGACTGTGCTTGGATGGATGCGAAAAAGTAATTAATGCCTTAGTGGAAGTCTGCTCCGCCTTAGGGCAAATTTCCCCTCAACATTTAACCAAAAGTATATAAGGTTATGTGCAGATCTGTCAGTATATGTTCGTATATAGAACTAGCGCCATATATAAGCTCCAGCCAAATATTGACATATACAGATTTATCTATATTTGGCCATATATGGCCCATATAAGTATATTCATCCATATATGACTGTTCGCAGATATGGCTATATACGGATTTGGCCGTATCTGGGTATATAAAGACCATATATAGAAATCCCATATATGGCCTCCATCAGATATGGTCATATAAGGATAGGACATATCTGGCTATATAAGGACCATATATACATATATTTCCTTATATAAGTTCAATCCATATATGAATATATAGGGAATTGGGCATATCAGGCCATATTTGCCAGATATATCCATATATGAGTTCAATCATGATATGGATATATAGGGAATTGGGCATATCAGGCCATATATGCCAGATATATCCTTATATGAGTTCAATCATGATATGAATATATAGGGAATTGGGCATATCAGGCCATATATGCCAGATATATTCATATATTGTCATATATGAGTTCAGTCATGATATGGATATATAGGGAATTGGGCATATCAGGACATATACCACCATATATACATATATTTCCTTATATGAGTTCCATTCAGATAATGGTATATAGGGAATTGGGCATATCAGGTTATATACGCCCGTATATTCATATAAGACCTTATATGCCCAATCCCCTATTTGTTCATATCTGGATTTTTTCATATCAAACCAGATATGACATTTCCGTACGGGAGCTAACGTAATTTCACATGGTTTCCTAGATAGAGTTAAATTCCTCACCTAACCAGTACGATCACGCCTTATTCTATCAGTATGCAGCGAGGAAGTAAGGTAAGTCGGATAATGGGGTTTTTAGCTGCTCAGAGGGTTTAACGAGTGAATCAACGAGAGTCGTTTGCAGATCTGGAGATGTAGCGGCCTGGTTAGGGAGGTGGTTTGGTGGGGAGTACGTATTCCGTTTGAGTAAGCGCCGTAGCTTCGGCGCTGAAAAAAAATGCACTGTCTTTGTCAAAGGTAACCAGGCTGCATGGCTTGCTTCTAGCTTGTATAGTGGAGCCCTTGTGGCTTTCCTAAAGATCGAAAGGTTTTGGAAGGTAAGAAGGCCCCCAGTCCTTACCTTTAACGACCATTCAGCTCCAGAGAAGCCTTAAGGGCTCCACTGTACGAGCTAGAAGCAAACCATGCAGCCTGGTTACTTTTGACAAAGACTGTACATCATAACGCATGGTTTGATCTGTTTCGGCTCCTTAACCCTCTCATGTATACGGGCCTCATATGATGACAGGTATTTTATCTTATTATAGAATTCGTCACTTCCAGCGTGTCACTAGCCGCATGGAGCCCTAACTCCATTCATTCATTCATTCATTCATTCATTCATTCACTCACTCACGATATTGACAAGCCTGAAGCTTAAGTGGGCCGATGGCAACACCGAGGAAAGCAGGTTTTGCCAACAAGGAACGACACGCTTCAACACACGGACGGCGCGCCGACAGGGTGAGAACAGGCAAGCGTTAGCGAACGCCTGTGTTGTCAGCCTGTCGTGTTCTCTTCGCTGCGCGGTGGAAGAGAAACCAAAACTAAACGTGAAGATGCGCTCGGGATGGCGAGAAAGCAAGAAATGAGTTTTATTCTTGCGTGACGAAAAGTTACAGAAAAAAAAAAAAAACGGCCGGCTGGCTGACACAAAAAGGAAAAACGCGTTATGTTCACACAAAGTTGAAAATGTCAAAGGGGCTTGAATGGCTCTGCACAGATGTTGCTGTTGCTCCTGATGCCCACGCAGAGCTGTGTCCGAAAAGGTTGGTGCGAGGTAGCTAGAAGTGCACCCGTGACGCCAGCAGCGCGTGCTAAAAATAAATACGCTGCGACGTGGCATGAGGACAGTTTTGCAGGAGCCAGCAGACACATTCAACGCACCCGTTTTTAGCACCTGAAAAAAAAAAAAAAAGCAGCAGGAACCGCCCGCGTTCAGCGCTGCCCTCACGAATGTTCAAGCCATGCCGTTGTTGCCAGCCCTCCATTGCTGCCGGCCGAAGTCGAGCTTAGTGCTCAGCTTACTTGCCCCTCTTGCCGCGCGGGGCGTTCTTGAGCACCGTCACGTTGTTGTAGTTCCCTTCGGAGCGCATGGGGCAGTGGGAGCGCGTGTGGCTCCTGTCCCCAGTGGCACCGCATATCTCGCACCGGTGGGCCCTCAGTATGGGACACATGACAACGTCAGTGTGGGGATCGCGCAGCACGTGGCTGCGGCAGTACGACCGTGACTCTCCCTGCTGCCGGCAGTAGCTGCACTCCAGCAGTTGCTGCTGGTTGCGGCGGTAGCGCTGGTGACGCTGCGGTGGAGGATGAGGGTGGGAGTTGGCATGGCGAGGTGCCGGCTGGTGCATCATGGGGCGAGTCTGGGGGAACGCTTGCGGGCGTGGTTGAGGAGGCCGCTGCGTGCGCGGCTGTGCATGCATCTGGCCGCGCAGCTGATGGGCTGGCTGCTGCTGCTGCTGTGGTTGACCCTTTGGTTGCTGAGCTTTCTGTTGCGGCTGTTGCTGCTGTTGTGGGTGGGGGTGTTGCTGAGTCTTGGGCTGCGCTTTTTGCTGCGCTTGAGCCTGCGCTGATGGCTGCGACTGAGCATTAGCCTTTGGCTGGGCATGAGTTTTCGGCTGTCCCTGGGCTTGATGGGCCTCAGCTTGAGGCTGGTTTTGAGCTTGAGGCTGCGCTTGACCTTTCGGCTGTTCTTGACCTTTCGGCTGTTCTTGACCTTTCGGCTGTTCTTGACCTTTCGGCTGTTCTTGACCTTTCGGTTGTTCTTGACCTTTCGGTTGTTCTTGAACTTCCAGCTGTTCTTGACCATTCAGCTGTTCTTGATCTTTCGGCTGTTCTTGATCTTTCGGCTGTTCTTGACCTTTCGGCTGTTCTTGACCTTTCGGTTGCTCTTGACCTTTTGGCTGCTCTTGACCTTTCTGCAGCGCCTGAGCTTGCGCTTGAGCTTGCACTTGCGGCTGGGCTTGAGCTTTGGACTTGGACTTATGAGGTCTCTGGACAGATGCCACCTTTGTGGCGCCTTTGCCGGCCTTAGTGCCAGACGAGAATGGCGGAAATGGTCTGGCCATGCGGATTGAGTCCCCTTCTTGCGGTTGCGGATTATCTGCAGTGTTCAAAAATCCAGTTCACAGCGACAATGTACGCATGTACTACATGCGGAGCCAAAGTAAACGTCGCATTGATGCTGCGATTGAGCTGCAATAACGCGAGATCTAGCGGGCTCAACGCAAGGCGATGACGGCGGTCACGAGAAACCGCAGCTCCGGCCAAGAATGATCATAAAAAAAAGAATGAATGAATGAATGATCAGAAATTCCGCAAGACCACACCTACTGTGCACCCATATCTGAAGTAAAGTGATCCGTTCACTTTACTTCAGCTTCCTCAAGCTGCAGTATACTGCGTGAGCACCGGAATAAACTCTCAAAGTGTTACTCAGTAGGCTCTCAACTCTTTAAAGGCACCCGAACATTTTTGGCCCAAGCAAATTCCATGTTGCGATTTTGAGGCCTCATAAATGCATACGCGTCCGGGTGGTTTCACAGCTATCATAAGCACCAACCCGCCCCGAATAATTAATCTTTACAAAATTTCCACTGTTAGAATTCGCGCTTCGATTCCACGAAGCAAAAAGAGGTAAGCATCAGATAGTTTTTAGGGCTAGACGCAGTGCGGAGGCTACATGCGCCAACAAAGCACGTGCAGATGCTATAGCGCTTGTATACACGCTAGACCGACAGTAGCAACAGTCGGTGTCAGTATCGCGGCGGCGCCATCTATGTCGCAATGCCTCTTCGCTGACCTACGGACAGGTGTCGCCGAGTGCAGTCGGCTGAAGCGAGCGTGGCAGGATGACTATTGGTCGCACCGCAGAAGTGTGCCGCCTGCTCTCGGCAGAAGCCACAGGCACCTTTGGCACCTTTCGCTTAGCTCCAGCCACTCCCAGAGCTTGCGAAGCTCCAGCAGCTTTTCGCGTGTTTCGCAGGACGTTAGCTCTGTATACTATATGCACTTCATCGCAATCGGCGTTTGCCTCTCAACCACTTATGGCGTGTTCCAATCGGCGATCCGAGCAACTCGCCGAATTCGCAAAGCAACAAGACATCCGTCGCGGTCCACTCAGAGATCAGGATCTGAATTGTAATCGCCCACTGACACACACACTTCGGTTTCAAGGAGGAAGAAAACTTGCTCTGGATCGCCGATTGAAATACGTCATTAGATAGGGCATGCTGCCACCATTTCTACAATTATTCAGAGCCAACCCGCAGCTTCGGTTCCACGTTCAGAGAGCATGAGCAGCCACAACTTTCCACAGATCCCCCGGGATAGCGCCACCGAACCTCTGTTTCAATTCTGTTCTCGCTAACAGTGGAGTCCAGGCCGCTCAGCGCGGCGCGTTACACGTAGTACTACTCCCAAACTGCAATAAGTACTGTGAAGCGCCTTAATTTCGTCGAGCACTACAGGTCGCTTAGCACTCTCTAGACGAACCGCCGCGTGTCTACGCTCCGACTCGTCGTGAAAGGTTCACTAGCGACATGGGTGAAGTACGGTGGGTCTTGTTCTCGCATCTTGAAGTCGCCGTCTACGAAAAGATCATGAACGGCAGCTTGGGCGAGCTGCCGACCGTGACAACAGCACGGCGGCACAGCCTCTCTCAAGCTCTGTGTTAGTCGTAGTTTACGAGTCGCTCGTAATGAAGGATGCAGTACGTCTCATCTGCACGGAGCGCAGCCCGAAACCGTCAGCCTTTTCCTTTCACCTTTTTAATGATCCCCACGTGCACAGATGTATTCATTTCAGGCTGCCTAAAGTGAGCGTGCGCTGCTCTACAGCGAAGGAGGCCCGTTCTGGAACACCGGATAGTACACAACTTCCTATCGCGTTTCGCACGACGCAAGGAGTAAATCACGATACTCTAGGACTTATTAATAATCTAACGTACCATAACGAGCCTATCAGTACACCTCCGAATTCTTACATGACTCAAAGAAATTCTGCTGAGTGTCGTCGAGTGCGATCTTTATCTACAGGGCATTTCTTTTTATTTCAGTGAAGACACCGTAGAACAGGAAGTTATTCAGAGCATCTTCATTAATTATTCAATTAACATACACAAATATACCTGCAAGAGGTATCTGGCTCACCAGATGATCCAGCCTCAAAAGCGGCGCCCAGTAGCTTTATAATCGCATTTTGATAAGAGATATATGCTGAATAAAATGGATCACCACATGAACGTTGACGTAACGGGCTGCATTAGCCAACAGCAACAGACAACGTCGACGCTGTGTGCATTTTCACTTCTTGCCCACAGTATGTTTTAGCATAAAATTATTTTACGCTTTTAGGGCAGGAAATTGTCACAAAGTTTTGAAATACGGTGTAGGTGTGAATTCACCCTACACTCCGTCTCAAGACATTCTCGTGCAACGCGTCCACGGAACGCGTCGCGTGAGCCGGTTGAGGAAGCGAACGGGCAAAGTCACAGTCCTCCTTCGCTTTAGAAGACGCAGTGTTGAAATATAGAATGTGTTACAGTCGAATTGACAGGGGAAGATTAAAAAGGGGAGGGGGGGCACCCTCACTACACTAAGCGCGAAATCTTATGTGAAAATCATAAAAAAAAACTTTTTCGACGTAGACAAGTCCAAGAAATCAATCCCACAAAAAAGGAGCGCCCCCTTCCCCACTCGCGCGCTTCAAGATTGACCCATAAATTTGACCCTGCGAGAAGAATCCACGTCAGGTGACGTATCATTTTCTACACCACCGTGAGTTTAGCTGAAAAATTTTGCTCTAGGCGCAGTACAAAAGGGTGATTGCTGGGCAAGTCCTCCAAGGAACGGCAGTAGTACAAGCTGCTGCTAGCCACACCGTTCTTGCGGGGTATAGCCAAATCGATTTTTAGTTTCATGATTTGCAGTTACAGGCCTAGCTCGCACCACTTCCCTTACGCATGTGAGTCGTCCGGTGCAGCCTCAACGGAGAGGCCCGAAAAATGAAAGGCACTTTCTTTTCCCGAAAGGGCAGCAGTTAAGGGAGCAACACGAAAACGAAATAAAAATAAATTAGTTCAATCCGCACCGCTTTTGCCACAACCACTCAAACCGCGCAACTTCTGGATGGACGCACCATCTTTCGACGAACGCTTAAGTTCTCTAACACCGTATGTAGCCAGCGCACCAAAGCATACGTACAGAGCGCGTCCACTAGCATGACAGAATATAGTGCACAAAGGCACCTCACTCGAGGCCTCGGGAAGCCTCTTCACGATCTGAGCATTTGAAAGGAAGGCAAGCGTGAACGAGACAACGGGAACAAGTCGGACAGAAAGGCCCCTTCGTCGTGGGCATCCTTAAAGGGCCACTGACCAGGGTCCGGACATTTTTCAAAAACAAGCCCACTGCATAGATGAGGCATCGAAGATAACCTCTGCAAAATACTAGAGCCATGCGCGCCCCGAAAAGCTGCGAAAATTCAAATTAAAGCCCGCTCGTTCTTTCCTTCAACAAAAACGGCCCCGCCCCACTACTCTGAACCCCGTTGACGTCATGGGGGGTTACTTTCGCTAAAGGCACTCCATTGGTGCATCGTTCTGACTGACGGGAGAAGGTTGGGCGTAGCCTTGGCGTCGCGTCGTCTGCACAGCGCTTTCCGCAGCGCCTTCTGTTCTGGCACATGCCTACAAGCCCGCATGAAGGAACAAAAAAAAAAACTGCGGAGGGAGCGTGCGGCGACAGCCTTGAACCCTAGCCATAAAAAGTAAAAAATAGTGAAACTAGTAAATAGTAAAGTCTAGGTGGTCGAGCCGATCGCGCCTCTCGATCGTTCAGTGTGCGGAGAAAATGCAAAAACCAAGAAAAATTCTTTTGAGGGCGGGGCCATGACGTAACATGTGACGCACTCCACAGATACCACGCCTCCGGCTTACATCAGAGAAGGAACGGGTGATTTTGCCTTGCCGAGCCTACTCGAGGAGCAGCGGGAGAGAAAAATCTCAAGGAGGGAACGGAAGGAGAGGAGGCTCGCTCCAAGAGCGGTAGAGAGTGTTTGCGAGCCGAGGGTGGTCACGGGCCCTTTAAGGTGAAGCATCATTTGACTGAAATGCGTTTTGAAACAAAAAAGAAACAATGAGTTCAGCACTGCAGTCCCATGCGTGCTTTACACGGACCGTGCAGTCCAATAAGAAACAATGGCAAAAGGTTCGCGATCACGTTCAGTTACGATCAGATATCGCGCCCTGTGGGAATTTAAACTGACGTCTCCCTGCACTGCTCCCTGCATGATGTCCCAGAACAAAATTGCATTCCTGCGCTCAATAAAATGGTGCGCGAAGATCTCCGGTGCGCCACACGGACGACAGCTAAAAGAAGATACAATAACGCCTTTCCTGCGGAGCCAAGATTTAATGGGCAGACTTCAATTGCCGGAGCTTCGATGAGCAGTTTGAACAAAAATGCTTCGGTTCAAGGAGAAATCTGCTTTTCACTTAAGCGCTAACCCGTTACGTCCAAAAGGCTCAAGTAACGACAGCGGTACAGATGTAAAGGTTTTGGAATTTTTCAACAGTAAGTGAAAATACTGGGTGCTGCGCTGTTTCTCCACTTTGTATTGCTTCAGGCCACTCTTTCCTGAACAGCGAGAACTCGCACCCCGAGTACAAGCTTAAGTCGGCATACATCGACTGATCACTGCATCCTAATGACAAAGAGACTACTTTCGCAGTAATCTGAGCTTTTATGAGCTGGAAAGACCGAAACAATGAAATGCAAGCAGCGCCGCCACACGACGTTTTCACATATTAAATGCAATAATGTCGTCGTCTCGGTAAGAATCTCTGAGGCTGGACCACACCGCCATTCAATTCCAGGTCGTGATCACGCAATCTTTGAGCACAAAAATCACGAGTTCGAATTGAAAAAAAAAGTTTAATTTAAACTCAAATTTCCTCACATTACAGAGTTTCTTGCTGTCAAATAAGCGTCAGTAGAGCCACAAAAAGCCAAACAATCGATTTTCGATAGCCGTAAATGAATGTGGCTGTCCTCAGTAACCCTTCCTAGTGCCCATCGTGCAGATTCCCTTACAAGCGCAGCTCCCGAAGGCCCAGCATTCACAACAGCTTAGAGAGATGCCAAAAGAGCAGCCAGATTTTTTTTTTAGGTATATTTGCTGACCCCATCATTTCAGAGCTATTTACGGTTAAGTCAAAGTGATGCTCAAACTGGCCAACAATTTTTTTTTAATTTTGAATGTTATTATGTAACGACCAGTTCTGGCACTAAAAATGAAAACTGGTACTTTCGAACTGTTTTTTTTTTCTATTGCTTTGACTTTCTCATGCGATACAATTAGAAGCTTCATGGGGCCAAAATGCGCTGTCGGTCAGAAAATTCGCCCACTGAGTGGAGAGAAGTTACGTCATCATACATTCCCATTGGCTGGAGGAAAGTGACGTCACCATACCGGAGCGTTCCTATTTGCTGAGGAAGTGACGTCATCGGGCCAGAAGTGACGTCATTTCCGCTAAGGCATCGACCGTTGCTAATGCTATCACACTGCCAATACATAACAGAATTAGGTGTCCCTGCGACTTTTTTGCAGTGCGGAAGCCCGGAGGCATATAAGCGTTCTGCGAAGAGCTTTAGAAGTCTGTTAATAATGCTTTCACAGGTTCGAATAATCTCAGGAAGGCTGCTGTAAAAAAAAAAATCCTAAATACCACTGTTTTCTATTTCAAAAAACTGCAGGAAGGTCCCTGCGAGGAACGCGCAAGTGTGCGAAGCATTTTGGCTCACGTTGAATGAGGGAAGCCGTGCGGGCAAGCGGTTCAGAGAAGCCGTACGCGATGGCGTACAGGTACCCTCCTGCTTGCCGTGCGGCGCGATGCTGCAGTCGTCCGCACTCAATAATTCTAGCGCTTTCTTCCATAGTTCCCTACCGCGTACGCCTCGCTTAGACGACACGTTGCCATCGCATACCGCTT
Source organism: Amblyomma mixtum (assembly GCF_055824585.1). NCBI lineage: Eukaryota > Metazoa > Arthropoda > Arachnida > Ixodida > Ixodidae > Amblyomma > Amblyomma mixtum. Next base: position 169,873,241 of record NC_143014.1, on the reverse strand, counting down.
CATAAAGCGCTTCCTTATGCGACTCCTAATTCCTTAAGTAGGCTTCTCCACGTTGCGTTCTACCCTATTGCGTTCTAATCGCGTCACTGGCCTTCAGTAAGACTAGGGTAAAGTGCTGAATTCGAATGCTAGTGCTTGACAGGCGCACGCGTTGTCGCGGAAGCCATCTTGGAATGTTCCGCTTTGTACAACACACAAGCTACGCCGATCTATGGTACCATAGTACATGCCTATACTATTCCTCTTTATAACTCAGTGGTTCCGCCATTAGATTAGCATGCAACGTGGAGGTGAAGCCCGCTTGACGCTTATGAGCGTTTCTCGCAAGGGTCCCCTCAAAAGCTCGAAATAAAGGACGGCCGTTGCAGAGCGATTTCCTTTACGTCTGTACTGCAAGAACCGATGGTTCCTTCTTCAGCGACGTACGGCTCATTAATACACTTTTAGCGGGCTTTTATTTTCAGGCGCCAAGCTTCACCGCATGCAAAGACCGCTGTGCCTGACCTGTAGCTGGTCTTTCACAGTGCCGCGTGCGCTCATGGCAATTGCCGCGAAAAACAAGACTACGCAGGTGGGCTAACAAACAAAATACATGACAAGCAGCATATAAATAAATGAGACGGAAGCGCAGTAGCGTGTGATGCGCCTGATTCTTCGTGGGCTTTTCAAAAAGCTCAAGATATGTTCATCAATTTCGCGTAAAATGGCAGTTAAAAATCCCCCCTCTTTTCTTTATCCGACAGATACCATATCAGGGCGCAATTAAACCCAAACACCACCTGCGAACAGAACACAATGTTCGGCGGTCAAGTCGCGTGATTCGTGGCACTGCGCAGAGAGTCCTGTGATTTCCATCGACAGCTTAAACAACGATGCCAGGCAGTGCTCGCGTTTGAATCTAGTCTGGTACTAAAGGGGCTTCCCCACGTGCTCCTAAAAGAATTTCGAGATGTCGCTTTCACTCACGCTAAAACGAGTGGTGCACTATTTTTTTAAAAAATGGTCGCGCGGCTACAGCTCGAAGCGTTGTCACATGCGCATGCAGTACGACGTAATCACCTGTATCCGTCTGCTTGTGAGCAACCTCTACTTGCTCGCCACCCTCGGCACCCTCGGCACCCTCGCCACCCACAGCTCCCTCGCCACCCACAGCATCCTCGGCACCCTCAGCACCCGGTGTTCCATCGGGTTTCTCCGGCGGCTGAGTGGAATCGGGACGCTGGTCAGTGTTCTCCTCTCCTTGGCCAGCGAAGAACCCTGCGTGGCGTAGCGTGGGCGGTCAATGAGCGAAAAAATACAAAACTAGCAGGAAGATACAAGCTGCACCGAAGACCTACCGAAATATCGGAGCCAGTTACAGCTCAGCGCCGTTGCTTGCCCAGCGATGGGTTTATATTAAAACCAACATAAGCAGATGCACAACTACAGGCCAACGCTTTGCCTCATGATCGTGTCTAGGGTGTCGGATCTCGGCACCAGAGACTGGCACTGGGAAACTTTCGCTGACCCCTCGAATGCGGGTGAATGGTTCGTCTGCTTCGGCCTTTAAAATCACCAGACACGCAAGCCCGTTGAAGCTACGCTCTTACTTGCCTGCAAGCCTAACCGTAATGTAGCATTCGTTTTTCTGCATTTCGAGTTCCGTAGTGAGAGAACGCAAAGCGTCCAGTTGCAGTCAGGCGTCTAGGTCTACTCTGAATTCAGTTATACCGCACGACGCGCGCACGCCATCCACACAGCGCAACCTTGATTTGGTGAACGGTTAAACGTTTACTCTCTCTCCCTCAGAAACAGCGGAGCCAAGGATTCTCTCTGTTTTTCGGCAACGTGGGCTCGCGACATTCGCTATGTGAGAGGCCAAGAGGAAAAATAAAAATAAAAACACCCTGCCCGCATCGCCTATGGCACAACGGGCTTCGGGCAAACGACATATTTGCAGAAGTGGTGTCTAGTTGATGTGCTGTCACTCAGAAACCACTGCTGGCACGTCTTCCGTGTTTGGGCTGTGTGTCCGGACGGGTGAACTTACATATGCTGCTATACACAACAATAAACCGTCTCTATCGTAGTGATGAATTCATCTCGCTTCCAGTTGCAATCTTGGTGGAGATTACGACGACTGCGTCCCGACAGACGGGTGCCACAGCTGTACGCCGGGTGCCAGAAGGCAGCGCGCAGAACACACCTTTTTCACGCGACGCCCGCATGTGTCACTAACTCGAAAAGCATCTGCGCATCCTTTCTGATAAAACCAAATTTATTCACGACTTCGGGGGGAAGTAGTCTTGGGGGGAAGGGAGACACATGGACGCTTCGACGGTTCAACGAGAGTCGCTTCAGCAACCCTTAGTGTCTATTGCGCTTTTTTTCGTCTTAATTTTAAGCATGAAATTAAAATGCTTCTACGCTCTGTCGCGCTCGTTTTCAGCGACTCAATTCCGAAGGACGTAAAGGAAGTTTCAGCACACGCCTGCTTGCTGAAAAGTCGCCACTTGGGACATCGGAGGCTAAATTTGGAGATGTTTTGCAATCGCCTTTCTTACAGCCCGTTTGCTGAACACACCCTAGAAAACGACGTCAAAAAATCAATATTCCTAATCACTCATATACTTACTTTCCCGAAGCACATGACTGTTTCACGCCATTCTTTTACTTCAAATTTGCAGTTTCTTTGAATATGTGCTAAGAACTGGAGCTCAAATGAACCGTACAGGGTACAGCCTTTGTCAAAGGCTTAATGACCAAAGGGGTTTCAGTCTGGGCCTCGCCTTGAAGCTCGTTACACACACTCAGCGTACCAAACCTCTTAAAGGTAAGAGGAACACTGGTACCCCCCTCTGTTCGTTAGGACTTCCACAAATGCTACACAAGCCGCACTACAGAGCTTAGAAGCAAACCTCCCCGGGCTCTAAACTTTTGACGAAGTCTGCACGTTCTCCTGGTCTGAAGGCTGACAACATTCTAAAAATTGAAATCTCAAGTGGAAGATCTCTAACTTCTCTGCAACATAAGCGAAACAGCGCTTCCGTAAGAAGGATTTCTTTAGAATTGGAATTTTATTTCAGAATATGAGAAACGTGAAATCCTTAAGAAATGGTTCCCGAAGCTGCACGCGGCCTATGAGGGACTCTGTAATGGAGAGCTTGGGATTAATTTCGACCACCAGGGGTTTTTCAATGCGCACCGACACTGCACAGGACATCTTGCCCCTCGTCAAATTGCGGGGCCGGTATTCGATCCCGCGATCCTAGGCTCAGCACTCGAGCCACCACGACGTGCGAGATCCCCAGATATTAAAAACATGACTGCAACACCAACTGAAACTTGCAGTTTCCTTAATACATTTGTAGGAGATAGAAAAGGGACCTGTTGGGAGCTCACATACTGCACTGAAGGTGACGGCGACTTCCACTGCAGTAGCACACGTGGGTCGTATGCCCGTTAGGGTAGCGCGCAGCTGGCGTGCCCATCCCATGCAACCATTGCGTTGTGCACAAGGTAGGAGCTTGCAGCAACAGCCGTTCGTTCGCATGGGAAAAAACCACGCGTCGGCGATCATTGTAAGTGCGGTTCGGTCTGTGTTGAGGCATGATGCGAGATAAGGAAGCCAATCTTTTTGTTTCTCCTTTGGCGCGAGCTTGCTTTAATTACCCAGAAAAGATTATCTAAAAATTAACCACAGCGCAGCGCGCCATTCCTGCCAGTAACCTTGACGCTTCCGTTAGCGCGATTTCCGTTAAACCCCAACTCAAACGACACTTCCTGGGCATACGCGCTCAGCCTGGGCGCTCTTGGCGTACGCCGGAACGGACGTCAAAAAGGGGCATGCATCTCCATGTCCCTGGTGCTGGCTCGCTCCCCCTCTCGAGTCGAGGGAAAGAATTTTAAGCCATGAAGAAAAGAGTCACCGAGACTCCCGTGGTCCTCCGATCGTTGTAAACCGGACCCGGCTTCCGACGCGTACGCGAGCGCCCGTGCGCTGGCGCTGATATCTGGCACGGACAGATATCGGCGCCTCGCCGAGGTTCGCTGGCGTCTCCTGCAGTGCGCATGCGCACTGCAGGAGACGCCAGCGAACCTCGGCGCCTGCATAACTTATTTGCAAACATATTCATGTTTATGCACCTCTTCAGGCATGCATGCATGCGTGTAAAAACGTGTCGGCATATACGATGACGGCTGCTACATTTTTGCTATTCCACTCTGCGAAGAGAAGACGGCGCCGGGGGGTGGGGGAGGCGCACTGAAGAGAACGTAATGAAGTGTAACTTTTAGGTCGCATGCATCGAATTCGGTCACGTGGCGGGATACAACGATAGCACCAAACGTTCAGCGCAGAGCTAACGTAATTTCACATGGTTTCCTAGATAGAGTTAAATTCCTCACCTAACCAGTACGATCACGCCTTATTCTATCAGTATGCAGCGAGGAAGTAAGGTAAGTCGGATTATGGGGTTTTTAGCTGCTCAGAGGGTTTAACGAGTGAATCAACGAGAGTCGTTTGCAGATCTGGAGATGTAGCGGCCTGGTTAGGGAGGTGGTTTGGTGGGGAGTACGTATTCCGTTTGAGTAAGCGCCGTAGCTTCGGCGCTGAAAAAAAATGCACTGTCTTTGTCAAAGGTAACCAGGCTGCATGGCTTGCTTCTAGCTTGTATAGTGGAGCCCTTGTGGCTTTCCTAAAGATCGAAAGGTTTTGGAAGGTAAGAAGGCCCCCAGTCCTTACCTTTAACGACCATTCAGCTCCAGAGAAGCCTTAAGGGCTCCACTGTACGAGCTAGAAGCAAACCATGCAGCCTGGTTACTTTTGACAAAGACTGTACATCATAACGCATGGTTTGATCTGTTTCGGCTCCTTAACCCTCTCATGTATACGGGCCTCATATGATGACAGGTATTTTATCTTATTATAGAATTCGTCACTTCCAGCGTGTCACTAGCCGCATGGAGCCCTAACTCCATTCATTCATTCATTCATTCATTCATTCATTCATTCATTCATTCATTCATTCATTCACTCACTCACGATATTGACAAGCCTGAAGCTTAAGTGGGCCGATGGCAACACCGAGGAAAGCAGGTTTTGCCAACAAGGAACGACACGCTTCAACACACGGACGGCGCGCCGACAGGGTGAGAACAGGCAAGCGTTAGCGAACGCCTGTGTTGTCAGCCTGTCGTGTTCTCTTCGCTGCGCGGTGGAAGAGAAACCAAAACTAAACGTGAAGATGCGCTCGGGATGGCGAGAAAGCAAGAAATGAGTTTTATTCTTGCGTGACGAAAAGTTACAGAAAAAAAAAAAAAACGGCCGGCTGGCTGACACAAAAAGGAAAAACGCGTTATGTTCACACAAAGTTGAAAATGTCAAAGGGGCTTGAATGGCTCTGCACAGATGTTGCTGTTGCTCCTGATGCCCACGCAGAGCTGTGTCCGAAAAGGTTGGTGCGAGGTAGCTAGAAGTGCACCCGTGACGCCAGCAGCGCGTGCTAAAAATAAATACGCTGCGACGTGGCATGAGGACAGTTTTGCAGGAGCCAGCAGACACATTCAACGCACCCGTTTTTAGCACCTGAAAAAAAAAAAAAAAGCAGCAGGAACCGCCCGCGTTCAGCGCTGCCCTCACGAATGTTCAAGCCATGCCGTTGTTGCCAGCCCTCCATTGCTGCCGGCCGAAGTCGAGCTTAGTGCTCAGCTTACTTGCCCCTCTTGCCGCGCGGGGCGTTCTTGAGCACCGTCACGTTGTTGTAGTTCCCTTCGGAGCGCATGGGGCAGTGGGAGCGCGTGTGGCTCCTGTCCCCAGTGGCACCGCATATCTCGCACCGGTGGGCCCTCAGTATGGGACACATGACAACGTCAGTGTGGGGATCGCGCAGCACGTGGCTGCGGCAGAACGACCGTGACTCTCCCTGCTGCCGGCAGTAGCTGCACTCCAGCAGTTGCTGCTGGTTGCGGCGGTAGCGCTGGTGACGCTGCGGTGGAGGATGAGGGTGGGAGTTGGCATGGCGAGGTGCCGGCTGGTGCATCATGGGGCGAGTCTGGGGGAACGCTTGCGGGCGTGGTTGAGGAGGCCGCTGCGTGCGCGGCTGTGCATGCATCTGGCCGCGCAGCTGATGGGCTGGCTGCTGCTGCTGCTGTGGTTGACCCTTTGGTTGCTGAGCTTTCTGTTGCGGCTGTTGCTGCTGTTGTGGGTGGGGGTGTTGCTGAGTCTTGGGCTGCGCTTTTTGCTGCGCTTGAGCCTGCGCTGATGGCTGCGACTGAGCATTAGCTTTTGGCTGGGCATGAGTTTTCGGCTGTCCCTGGGCTTGATGGGCCTCAGCTTGAGGCTGGTTTTGAGCTTGAGGCTGCGCTTGACCTTTCGGCTGTTCTTGACCTTTCGGCTGTTCTTGACCTTTCGGCTGTTCTTGACCTTTCGGCTGTTCTTGACCTTTCGGTTGTTCTTGACCTTTCGGTTGTTCTTGAACTTCCAGCTGTTCTTGACCATTCAGCTGTTCTTGATCTTTCGGCTGTTCTTGATCTTTCGGCTGTTCTTGACCTTTCGGCTGTTCTTGACCTTTCGGTTGCTCTTGACCTTTTGGCTGCTCTTGACCTTTCTGCAGCGCCTGAGCTTGCGCTTGAGCTTGCACTTGCGGCTGGGCTTGAGCTTTGGACTTGGACTTATGAGGTCTCTGGACAGATGCCACCTTTGTGGCGCCTTTGCCGGCCTTAGTGCTAGACAAGAATGGCGGAAATGGTCTGGCCATGCGGATTGAGTCCCCTTCTTGCGGTTGCGGATTATCTGCAGTGTTCAAAAATCCAGTTCACAGCGACAATGTACGCATGTACTACATGCGGAGCCAAAGTAAACGTCGCATTGATGCTGCGATTGAGCTGCAATAACGCGAGATCTAGCGGGCTCAACGCAAGGCGATGACGGCGGTCACGAGAAACCGCAGCTCCGGCCAAGAATGATCATAAAAAAAAGAATGAATGAATGAATGATCAGAAATTCCGCAAGACCACACCTACAGTGCACCCATATCTGAAGTAAAGTGATCCGTTCACTTTACTTCAGCTCCCTCAAGCTGCAGTATACTGCGTGAGCACCGGAATAAACTCTCAAAGTGTTACTCAGTAGGCTCTCAACTCTTTAAAGGCACCCGAACATTTTTGGCCCAAGCAAATTCCATGTTGCGATTTTGAGGCCTCATAAATGCATACGCGTCCGGGTGGTTTCACAGCTATCATAAGCACCAACCCGCCCCGAATAATTAATCTTTACAAAATTTCCACTGTTAGAATTCGCGCTTCGATTCCACGAAGCAAAAAGAGGTAAGCATCAGATAGTTTTTAGGGCTAGACGCAGTGCGGAGGCTACATGCGCCAACAAAGCACGTGCAGATGCTATAGCGCTTGTATACACGCTAGACCGACAGTAGCAACAGTCGGTGTCAGTATCGCGGCGGCGCCATCTATGTCGCAATGCCTCTTCGCTGACCTACGGACAGGTGTCGCCGAGTGCAGTCGGCTGAAGCGAGCGTGGCAGGATGACTATTGGTCGCACCGCAGAAGTGTGCCGCCTGCTCTCGGCAGAAGCCACAGGCACCTTTGGCACCTTTCGCTTAGCTCCAGCCACTCCCAGAGCTTGCGAAGCTCCAGCAGCTTTTCGCGTGTTTCGCAGGACGTTAGCTCTGTATACTATATGCACTTCATCGCAATCGGCGTTTGCCTCTCAACCACTTATGGCGTGTTCCAATCGGCGATCCGAGCAACTCGCCGAATTCGCAAAGCAACAAGACATCCGTCGCGGTCCACTCAGAGATCAGGATCTGAATTGTAATCGCCCACTGACACACACACTTCGGTTTCAAGGAGGAAGAAAACTTGCTCTGGATCGCCGATTGAAATACGTCATTAGATAGGGCATGCTGCCACCATTTCTACAATTATTCAGAGCCAACCCGCAGCTTCGGTTCCACGTTCAGAGAGCATGAGCAGCCACAACTTTCCACAGATCCCCCGGGATAGCGCCACCGAACCTCTGTTTCAATTCTGTTCTCGCTAACAGTGGAGTCCAGGCCGCTCAGCGCGGCGCGTTACACGTAGTACTACTCCCAAACTGCAATAAGTACTGTGAAGCGCCTTAATTTCGTCGAGCACTACAGGTCGCTTAGCACTCTCTAGACGAACCGCCGCGTGTCTACGCTCCGACTCGTCGTGAAAGGTTCACTAGCGACATGGGTGAAGTACGGTGGGTCTTGTTCTCGCATCTTGAAGTCGCCGTCTCCGAAAAGATCATGAACGGCAGCTTGGGCGAGCTGCCGACCGTGACAACAGCACGGCGGCACAGCCTCTCTCAAGCTCTGTGTTAGTCGTAGTTTACGAGTCGCTCGTAATGAAGGATGCAGTACGTCTCATCTGCACGGAGCGCAGCCCGAAACCGTCAGCCTTTTCCTTTCACCTTTTTAATGATCCCCACGTGCACAGATGTATTCATTTCAGGCTGCCTAAAGTGAGCGTGCGCTGCTCTACAGCGAAGGAGGCCCGTTCTGGAACACCGGATAGTACACAACTTCCTATCGCGTTTCGCACGACGCAAGGAGTAAATCACGATACTCTAGGACTTATTAATAATCTAACGTACCATAACGAGCCTATCAGTACACTTCCGAATTCTTACATGACTCAAAGAAATTCTGCTGAGTGTCGTCGAGTGCGATCTTTATCTACAGGGCATTTCTTTTTATTTCAGTGAAGACACCGTAGAACAGGAAGTTATTCAGAGCATCTTCATTAATTATTCAATTAACATACACAAATATACCTGCAAGAGGTATCTGGCTCACCAGATGATCCAGCCTCAAAAGCGGCGCCCAGTAGCTTTATAATCGCATTTTGATAAGAGATATATGCTGAATAAAATGGATCACCACATGAACGTTGACGTAACGGGCTGCATTAGCCAACAGCAACAGACAACGTCGACGCTGTGTGCATTTTCACTTCTTGCCCACAGTATGTTTTAGCATAAAATTATTTTACGCTTTTAGGGCAGGAAATTGTCACAAAGTTTTGAAATACGGTGTAGGTGTGAATTCACCCTACACTCCGTCTCAAGACATTCTCGTGCAACGCGTCCACGGAACGCGTCGCGTGAGCCGGTTGAGGAAGCGAACGGGCAAAGTCACAGTCCTCCTTCGCCTTAGAAGACGCAGTGTTGAAATATAGAATGTGTTACAGTCGAATTTACAGGGGAAAATTAAAAAGGGGAGGGGGGGCACCCTCACTACACTAAGCGCGAAATCTTATGTGAAAATCATAAAAAAAAACTTTTTCGACGTAGACAAGTCCAAGAAATCAATCCCACAAAAAAGGAGCGCCCCCTTCCCCACTCGCGCGCTTCAAGATTGACCCATAAATTTGACCCTGCGAGAAGATCCACGTCAGGTGACGTATCATTTTCTACACCACCGTGAGTTTAGCTGAAAAATTTTGCTCTAGGCGCAGTACAAAAGGGTGATTGCTGGGCAAGTCCTCCAAGGAACGGCAGTAGTACAAGCTGCTGCTAGCCACACCGTTCTTGCGGGGTATAGCCAAATCGATTTTTAGTTTCATGATTTGCAGTTACAGGCCTAGCTCGCACCACTTCCCTTACGCATGTGAGTCGTCCGGTGCAGCCTCAACGGAGAGGCCCGAAAAATGAAAGGCACTTTCTTTTCCCGAAAGGGCAGCAGTTAAGGGAGCAACACGAAAACGAAATAAAAATAAATTAGTTCAATCCGCACCGCTTTTGGCACAACCACTCAAACAGCGCAACTTCTGCATGGACGCACCATCTTTCGACGAACGCTGAAGTTCTCTAACACCGTATGTAGCCAGCGCACCAAAGCATACGTACAGAGCGCGTCCACTAGCATGACAGAATATAGTGCACAAAGGCACCTCACTCGAGGCCTCGGGAAGCCTCTTCACGATCTGAGCATTTGAAAGGAAGGCAAGCGTGAACGAGACAACGGGAACAAGTCGGACAGAAAGGCCCCTTCGTCGTGGGCATCCTTAAAGGGCCACTGACCAGGGTCCGGACATTTTTCAAAAACAAGCCCACTGCATAGATGAGGCATCGAAGATAACCTCTGCAAAATACTAGAGCCATGCGCGCCCCGAAAAGCTGCGAAAATTCAAATCAAAGCCCGCTCGTTCTTTCCTTCAACAAAAACGGCCCCGCCCCACTACTCTGAACCCCGTTGACGTCATGGGGGGTTACTTTCGCTAAAGGCACTCCATTGGTGCATCGTTCTGACTGACGGGAGAAGGTTGGGCGTAGCCTTGGCGTCGCGTCGTCTGCACAGCGCTTTCCGCAGCGCCTTCTGTTCTGGCACATGCCTACAAGCCCGCATGAAGGAACAAAAAAAAAAACTGCGGAGGGAGCGTGCGGCGACAGCCTTGAACCCTAGCCATAAAAAGTAAAAAATAGTGAAACTAGTAAATAGTAAAGTCTAGGTGGTCGAGCCGATCGCGCCTCTCGATCGTTCAGTGTGCGGAGAAAATGCAAAAACCAAGAAAAATTCTTTTGAGGGCGGGGCCATGACGTAACATGTGACGCACTCCACAGATACCACGCCTCCGGCTTACATCGGAGAAGGAACGGGTGATTTTGCCTTGCCGAGCCTACTCGAGGAGCAGCGGGAGAGAAAAATCTCAAGGAGGGAACGGAAGGAGAGGAGGCTCGCTCCAAGAGCGGTAGAGAGTGTTTGCGAGCCGAGGGTGGTCACGGGCCCTTTAAGGTGAAGCATCATTTGACTGAAATGCGTTTTGAAACAAAAAAGAAACAATGAGTTCAGCACTGCAGTCCCATGCGTGCTTTACACGGACCGTGCAGTCCAATAAGAAACAATGGCAAAAGGTTCGCGATCACGTTCAGTTACGATCAGATATCGCGCCCTGTGGGAATTTAAACTGACGTCTCCCTGCACTGCTCCCTGCATGATGTCCCAGAACAAAATTGCATTCCTGCGCTCAATAAAATGGTGCGCGAAGATCTCCGGTGCGCCACACGGACGACAGCTAAAAGAAGATACAATAACGCCTTTCCTGCGGAGCCAAGATTTAATGGGCAGACTTCAATTGCCGGAGCTTCGATGAGCAGTTTGAACAAAAATGCTTCGGTTCAAGGAGAAATCTGCTTTTCACTTAAGCGCTAACCCGTTACGTCCAAAAGGCTCAAGTAACGACAGCGGTACAGATGTAAAGGTTTTGGAATTTTTCAACAGTAAGTGAAAATACTGGGTGCTGCGCTGTTTCTCCACTTTGTATTGCTTCAGGCCACTCTTTCCTGAACAGCGCAAACTCGCACCCCGAGTACAAGCTTAAGTCGGCATACATCGACTGATCACTGCATCCTAATGACAAAGAGACTACTTTCGCAGTAATCTGAGCTTTTATGAGCTGGAAAGACCGAAACAATGAAATGCAAGCAGCGCCGCCACACGACGTTTTCACATATTAAATGCAATAATGTCGTCGTCTCGGTAAGAATCTCTGAGGCTGGACCACACCGCCATTCAATTCCAGGTCGTGATCACGCAATCTTTGAGCACAAAAATCACGAGTTCGAATTGAAAAAAAAAGTTTAATTTAAACTCAAATTTCCTCACATTACAGAGTTTCTTGCTGTCAAATAAGCGTCAGTAGAGCCACAAAAAGCCAAACAATCGATTTTCGATAGCCGTAAATGAATGTGGCTGTCCTCAGTAACCCTTCCTAGTGCCCATCGTGCAGATTCCCTTACAAGCGCAGCTCCCGAAGGCCCAGCATTCACAACAGCTTAGAGAGATGCCAAAAGAGCAGCCAGATTTTTTTTTTTTAGGTATATTTGCTGACCCCATCATTTCAGAGCTATTTACGGTTAAGTCAAAGTGATGCTCAAACTGGCCAACAATTTTTTTTTAATTTTGAATGTTATTATGTAACGACTAGTTCTGGCACTAAAAATGAAAACTGGTACTTTCGAACTGTTTTTTTTTCTATTGCTTTGACTTTCTCATGCGATACAATTAGAAGCTTCATGGGGCCAAAATGCGCTGTCGGTCAGAAAATTCGCCCACTGAGTGGAGAGAAGTTACGTCATCATACATTCCCATTGGCTGGAGGAAAGTGACGTCACCATACCGGAGCGTTCCTATTTGCTGAGGAAGTGACGTCATCGGGCCAGAAGTGACGTCATTTCCGCTAAGGCATCGACCGTTGCTAATGCTATCACACTGCCAATACATAACAGAATTAGGTGTCCCTGCGACTTTTTTGCAGTGCGCAAGCCCGGAGGCATATAAGCGTTCTGCGAAGAGTTTTAGAAGTCTGTTAATAATGCTTTCACAGGTTCGAATAATCTCAGGAAGGCTGCTGTAAAAAAAAAAATCCTAAATACCACTGTTTTCTATTTCAAAAAACTGCAGGAAGGTCCCTGCGAGGAACGCGCAAGTGTGCGAAGCATTTTGGCTCACGTTGAATGAGGGAAGCCGTGCGGGCAAGCGGTTCAGAGAAGCCGTACGCGATGGCTACTCGTCTTTTGAGTGCGTCCAGGTACCCTCCTGCTTGCCGTGCGGCGCGATGCTGCAGTCGTCCGCACTCAATAATTCTAGCGCTTTCTTCCATAGTTCCCTACCGCGTACGCCTCGCTTAGACGACACGTTGCCATCGCATACCGCTTCATAAACCGCTTCCTTATGCGACTCCTAATTCCTTAAGTAGGCTTCTCCACGTTGCGTTCTACCCTATTGCGTTCTAATCGCGTCACTGGCCTTCAGTAAGACTAGGGTAAAGTGCTGAATTCGAATGCTAGTGCTTGACAGGCGCACGCGTTGTCGCGGAAGCCATCTTGGAATGTTCCGCTTTGTACAACACACAAGCTACGCCGATCTATGGTACCATAGTACATGCCTATACTATTCCTCTTTATAACTCAGTGGTTCCGCCATTAGATTAGCATGCAACGTGGAGGTGAAGCCCGCTTGACGCTTATGAGCGTTTCTCGCAAGGGTCCCGTCAAAAGCTCGAAATAAAGGACGGCCGTTGCAGAGCGATTTCCTTTACGTCTGTACTGCAAGAACCGATGGTTCCTTCTTCAGCGACGTACGGCTCATTAATACACTTTTAGCGGGCTTTTATTTTCAGGCGCCAAGCTTCACCGCATGCAAAGACCGCTGTGCCTGACCTGTAGCTGGTCTTTCACAGTGCCGCGTGCGCTCATGGCAATTGCCGCGAAAAACAAGACTACGCAGGTGGGCTAACAAACAAAATACATGACAAGCAGCATATAAATAAATGAGACGGAAGCGCAGTAGCATGTGATGCGCCTGATTCTTCGTGGGCTTTTCAAAAAGCTCAAGATATGTTCATCAATTTCGCGTAAAATGGCAGTTAAAAATCCCCCCTCTTTTCTTTATCCGACAGATACCATATTAGGGCGCAATTAAACCCAAACACCACCTGCGAACAGAACACAATGTTCGGCGGTCAAGTGGCGTGATTCGTGGCACTGCGCAGAGAGTCCTGTGATTTCCATCGACAGCTTAAACAACGATGCCAGGCAGTGCTCGCGTTTGAATCTAGTCTGGTAGTAAAGGGGCTTCCCCACGTGCTCCTAAAAGAATTTCGAGATGTCGCTTTCACTCACGCTAAAACGAGTGGTGCACTATTTTTTTAAAAAATGGTCGCGCGGCTACAGCTCGAAGCGTTGTCACATGCGCATGCAGTACGACGTAATCACCTGTATCCGTCTGCTTGTGAGCAACCTCTACTTGCTCGCCACCCTCGGCACCCTCGGCACCCTCGCCACCCACAGCTCCCTCGCCACCCACAGCATCCTCGGCACCCTCAGCACCCGGTGTTCCATCGGGTTTCTCCGGCGGCTGAGTGGAATCGGGACGCTGGTCAGTGTTCTCCTCTCCTTGGCCAGCGAAGAACCCTGCGTGGCGTAGCGTGGGCGGTCAATGAGCGAAAAAATACAAAACTAGCAGGAAGATACAAGCTGCACCGAAGACCTACCGAAATATCGGAGCCAGTTACAGCTCAGCGCCGTTGCTTGCCCAGCGATGGGTTTATATTAAAACCGACATAAGCAGATGCACAACTACAGGCCAACGCTTTGCCTCATGATCGTGTCTAGGGTGTCGGATCTCGGCACCAGAGACTGGCACTGGGAAACTTTCGCTGACCCCTCGAATGCGGGTGAATGGTTCGTCTGCTTCGGCCTTTAAAATCACCAGACACGCAAGCCCGTTGAAGCTACGCTCTTACTTGCCTGCAAGCCTAACCGTAATGTAGCATTCGTTTTTCTGCATTTCGAGTTCCGTAGTGAGAGAACGCAAAGCGTCCAGTTGCAGTCAGGCGTCTAGGTCTACTCTGAATTCAGTTATACCGCACGACGCGCGCACGCCATCCACACAGCGCAACCTTGATTTGGTGAACGGTTAAACGTTTACTCTCTCTCCCTCAGAAACAGCGGAGCCAAGGATTCTCTCTGTTTTTCGGCAACGTGGGCTCGCGACATTCGCTATGTGAGAGGCCAAGAGGAAAAATAAAAATAAAAACACCCTGCCCGCATCGCCTATGGCACAACGGGCTTCGGGCAAACGACATATTTGCAGAAGTGGTGTCTAGTTGATGTGCTGTCACTCAGAAACCACTGCTGGCACGTCTTCCGTGTTTGGGCTGTGTGTCCGGACGGGTGAACTTACATATGCTGCTATACACAACAATAAACCGTCTCTATCGTAGTGATGAATTCATCTCGCTTCCAGTTGCAATCTTGGTGGAGATTACGACGACTGCGTCCCGACAGACGGGTGCCACAGCTGTACGCCGGGTGCCAGAAGGCAGCGCGCAGAACACACCTTTTTCACGCGACGCCCGCATGTGTCACTAACTCGAAAAGCATCTGCGCATCCTTTCTGATAAAACCAAATTTATTCACGACTTCGGGGGGAAGTAGTCTTGGGGGGAAGGGAGACACATGGACGCTTCGACGGTTCAACGAGAGTCGCTTCAGCAACCCTTAGTGTCTATTGCGCTTTTTTTCGTCTTAATTTTAAGCATGAAATTAAAATGCTTCTACGCTCTGTCGCGCTCGTTTTCAGCGACTCAATTCCGAAGGACGTAAAGGAAGTTTCAGCACACGCCTGCTTGCTGAAAAGTCGCCACTTGGGACAAAGGAGGCTAAATTTGGAGATGTTTTGCAATCGCCTTTCTTACAGCCCGTTTGCTGAACACACCCTAGAAAACGACGTCAAAAAATCAATATTCCTAATCACTCATATACTTACTTTCCCGAAGCACATGACTGTTTCACGCCATTCTTTTACTTCAAATTTGCAGTTTCTTTGAATATGTGCTAAGAACTGGAGCTCAAATGAACCGTACAGGGTACAGCCTTTGTCAAAGGCTTAATGACCAAAGGGGTTTCAGTCTGGGCCTCGCCTTGAGGCTCGTTACACACACTCAGCGTACCAAACCTCTTAAAGGTAAGAGGAACACTGGTACCCCCCTCTGTTCGTTAGGACTTCCACAAATGCTACACAAGCCGCACTACAGAGCTTAGAAGCAAACCTCCCCGGGCTCTAAACTTTTGACGAAGTCTGCACGTTCTCCTGGTCTGAAGGCTGACAACATTCTAAAAATTGAAATCTCAAGTGGAAGATCTCTAACTTCTCTGCAACATAAGCGAAACAGCGCTTCCGTAAGAAGGATTTCTTTAGAATTGGAATTTTATTTCAGAATATGAGAAACGTGAAATCCTTAAGAAATGGTTCCCGAAGCTGCACGCGGCCTATGAGGGACTCTGTAATGGAGAGCTTGGGATTAATTTCGACCACCAGGGGTTTTTCAATGCGCACCGACACTGCACAGGACATCTTGCCCCTCGTCAAATTGCGGGGCCGGTATTCGATCCCGCTATCCTAGGCTCAGCACTCGAGCCACCACGACGTGCGAGATCCCCAGATATTAAAAACATGACTGCAACACCAACTGAAACTTGCAGTTTCATTAATACATTTGTAGGAGATAGAAAAGGGACCTGTTGGGAGCTCACATACTGCACTGAAGGTGACGGCGACTTCCACTGCAGTAGCACACGTGGGTCGTATGCCCGTTAGGGTAGCGCGCAGCTGGCGTGCCCATCCCATGCAACCATTGCGTTGTGCACAAGGTAGGAGCTTGCAGCAACAGCCGTTCGTTCGCATGGGAAAAAACCACGCGTCGGCGATCATTGTAAGTGCGGTTCGGTCTGTGTTGAGGCATGATGCGAGATAAGGAAGCCAATCTTTTTGTTTCTCCTTTGGCGCGAGCTTGCTTTAATTACCCAGAAAAGATTATCTAAAAATTAACCACAGCGCAGCGCGCCATTCCTGCCAGTAACCTTGACGCTTCCGTTAGCGCGATTTCCGTTAAACCCCAACTCAAACGACACTTCCTGGGCATACGCGCTCAGCCTCGGCGCTCTTGGCGTACGCCGGAACGGACGTCAAAAAGGGGCATGCATCTCCATGTCCCTGGTGCTGGCTCGCTCCCCCTCTCGAGTCGAGGGAAAGAATTTCAAGCCATGAAGAAAAGAGTCACCGAGACTCCCGTGGTCCTCCGATCGTTGTAAACCGGACCCGGCTTCCGACGCGTACGCGAGCGCCCGTGCGCTGGCGCTGATATCTGGCACGGACAGATATCGGCGCCTCGCCGAGGTTCGCTGGCGTCTCCTGCAGTGCGCATGCGCACTGCAGGAGACGCCAGCGAACCTCGGCGCCTGCATAACTTATTTGCAAACATATTCATGTTTATGCACCTCTTCAGGCATGCATGCATGCGTGTAAAAACGTGTCGGCATATACGATGACGGCTGCTACATTTTTGCTATTCCACTCTGCGAAGAGAAGACGGCGCCGGGGGGTGGGGGAGGCGCACTGAAGAGAACGTAATGAAGTGTAACTTTTAGGTCGCATGCATCGAATTCGGTCACGTGGCGGGATACAACGATAGCACCAAACGTTCAGCGCAGAGCTAACGTAATTTCACATGGTTTCCTAGATAGAGTTAAATTCCTCACCTAACCAGTACGATCACGCCTTATTCTATCAGTATGCAGCGAGGAAGTAAGGTAAGTCGGATTATGGGGTTTTTAGCTGCTCAGAGGGTTTAACGAGTGAATCAACGAGAGTCGTTTGCAGATCTGGAGATCTAGCGGCCTGGTTAGGGAGGTGGTTTGGTGGGGAGTACGTATTCCGTCTGAGTAAGCGCCGTAGCTTCGGCGCTGAAAAAAAATGTACTGTCTTTGTCAAAGGTAACCAGGCTGCATGGCTTGCTTCTAGCTTGTATAGTGGAGCCCTTGTGGCTTTCCTAAAGATCGAAAGGTGTTGGAAGGTAAGAAGGCCCCCAGTCCTTACCTTTAACGACCATTCAGCTCCAGAGAAGCCTTAAGGGCTCCACTGTACGAGCTAGAAGCAAACCATGCAGCCTGGTTACTTTTGACAAAGACTGTACATCATAACGCATGGTTTGATCTGTTTCGGCTCCTTAACCCTCTCATGTATACGGGCCTCATATGATGACAGGTATTTTATCTTATTATAGAATTCGTCACTTCCAGCGTGTCACTAGCCGCATGGAGCCCTAACTCATTCATTCATTCATTCATTCATTCATTCATTCATTCATTCATTCATTCATTCATTCACACACGATATTGACAAACCTGAAGCTTAAGTGGGCCGATGGCAACACCGAGGAAAGCAGGTTTTGCCAACAAGGAACGACACGCTTCAACACACGGACGGCGCGCCGACAGGGTGAGAACAGGCAAGCGTTAGCGAACGCCTGTGTTGTCAGCCTGTCGTGTTCTCTTCGCTGCGCGGTGGAAGAGAAACCAAAACTAAACGTGAAGATGCGCTCGGGATGGCGAGAAAGCAAGAAATGAGTTTTATTCTTGCGCGACGAAAAGTTACAGAAAAAAAAAAACGGCCGGCTGGCTGACACAAAAAGGAAAAACGCGTTATGTTCACACAAAGTTGAAAATGTCAAAGGGGCTTGAATGGCTCTGCACAGATGTTGCTGTTGCTCCTGATGCCCACGCAGAGCTGTGTCCGAAAAGGTTGGTGCGAGGTAGCTAGAAGTGCACCCGTGACGCCAGCAGCGCGTACGAAAAATAAATACGCTGCGACGTGGCATGAGGACAGTTTTGCAGGAGCCAGCAGACACATTCAACGCACCCGTTTTTAGCACCTGAAAAAAAAAAAAAAGCAGCAGGAACCGCCCGCGTTCAGCGCTGCCCTCACGAATGTTCAAGCCATGCGTTGTTGCCAGCCCTCCATTGCTGCCAGCCCTCCATTGCTGCCGGCCGAAGTCGAGCTTGGTGCTCAGCTTACTTGCCCCTCTTGCCGCGCGGGGCGTTCTTGAGCACCGTCACGTTGTTGTAGTTCCCTTCGGAGCGCATGGGGCAGTGGGAGCGCGTGTGGCTCCTGTCCCCAGTGGCACCGCATATCTCGCACCGGTGGGCCCTCAGTATGGGACACATGACAATGTCAGTGTGGGGATCGCGCAGCACGTGGCTGCGGCAGAACGACCGTGACTCTCCCTGCTGCCGGCAGTAGCTGCACTCCAGCAGTTGCTGCTGGTTTCGGCGGTAGCGCTGGTGACGCTGCGGTGGAGGATGAGGGTGAGAGTTGGCATGGCGAGGTGCCGGCTGGTGCATCATGGGGCGAGTCTGGGGGAACGCTTGCGGGCGTGGTTGAGGAGGCCGCTGCGTGCGCGGCTGTGCATGCATCTGGCCGCGCAGCTGATGGGCTGGCTGCTGCTGCTGCTGTGGTTGACCCTTTGGTTGCTGAGCTTTCTGTTGCGGCTGTTGCTGTTGCTGTGGGTGGGGGTGTTGCTGAGTCTTGGGCTGCGCTTTTTGCTGCGCTTGAGCCTGCGCTGATGGCTGCGACTGAGCATTAGCTTTTGGCTGGGCATGAGTTTTCGGCTGTCCCTGGGCTTGATGGGCCTCAGCTTGAGGCTGGTTTTGAGCTTGAGGCTGCGCTTGACCTTTCGGCTGTTCTTGACCTTTCGGCTGTTCTTGACCTTTCGGCTGTTCTTGACCTTTCGGCTGTTCTTGACCTTTCGGCTGTTCTTGACCTTTCGGTTGTTCTTGACCATTCAGCTGTTCTTGATCTTTCGGCTGTTCTTGATCTTTCGGCTGTTCTTGATCTTTCGGCTGTTCTTGACCTTTCGGCTGTTCTTGACCTTTAGGTTGCTCTTGACCTTTCGGCTGCTCTTGACCTTTCGGCAGCACCTGATCTTGCGCTTGAGCTTGCATTTGCGGCTGGGCTTGAGCTTTGGACTTGGACTTATGAGGTCTCTGGACAGATGCCACCTTTGTGGCGCCTTTGCCGGCCTTAGTGCTAGACGAGAATGGCGGAAATGGTCTGGCCATGCGGATTGAGTCCCCTTCTTGCGGTTGCGGATTATCTGCAGTGTTCAAAATGCCAGTTCACAGCGACAATGTACGCACGTACTACATGCGGAGCCAAAGTAAACGTCACATTGATGCTGCGATTGACCTGCAATAACGCGAGATCTAGCGGGCTCAACGCAAGGCGATGACGGCGGTCACGAGAAACCGCAGCTCCGGCCAAGAATGATCATAAAAAAAAGAATGAATGAATGAATGATCAGAAATTCCGCAAGACCACACCTACAGTGCACCCATATCTGAAGTAAAGTGATCCGTTCACTTTACTTCAGCTCCCTCAAGCTGCAGTATATATACTGCGTGAGCACCGGAATAAACTCTCAGTGTTACTCAGTAGGCTCTCAACTCTTTAAAGGCACCCGAACATTTTTGGCCCAAGCAAATTCCATGTTGCGATTTTGAGGCCTCATAAATGCATACGCGTCCGGGTGGTTTCACAGCTATCATAAGCACCAACCCGCCCGAATAATTAATCTTTACAAAATTTCCACTGTTAGAATTCGCGCTTCGATTCCACGAAGCAAAAAGAGGTAAGCATCAGATAGTTTTTAGGGCTAGACGCAGTGCGGAGGCTACATGCGCCAACAAAGCACGTGCAGATGCTATAGCGCTTGTATACACGCTAGACCGACAGTAGCAACAGTCGGTGTCAGTATCGCGGCGGCGCCATCTATGTCGCAATGCCTCTTCGCTGACCTACGGACAGGTGTCGCCGAGTGCAGTCGGCTGAAGCGGAGCGTGGCAGGATGACTATTGGTCGCACCGCAGAAGCGTGCCGCCTGCTCTCGGCAGAAGCCACAGGCACCTTTGGCACCTTTCGCTTAGCTCCAGCCACTCCCAGAGCTTGCGAAGCTCCAGCAGCTTTTCGCGTGTTTCGCAGGACGTTAGCTCTGTATACTATATGCACTTCATCGCAATCGGCGTTTGCCTCTCAACCACTTATGGCGTGTTCCAATCGGCGATCCGAGCAACTCGCCGAATTCGCAAAGCAACAAGACATCCGTCGCGGTCCGCTCAGAGATCAGGATCTGAATTGTAATCGCCCACTGACACACACACTTCGGTTTCGAGGAGGAAGAAAACTTGCTCCGGATCGCCGATTGAAATACGTCATTGATAGGGCATGCTGCCACCATTTCTACAATTATTCAGAGCCAACCCGCAGCTTCGGTTCCACGTTCAGAGAGCATGAGCAGCCACAACTTTCCACAGATCCCCCGGGATAGCGCCACCGAACCTCTGTTTCAATTCTGTTCTCGCTAACAGTGGAGTCCAGGCCGCTCAGCGCGGCGCGTTACACGTAGTACTACTCCCAAACTGCAATAAGTACTGTGAAGCGCCTTAATTTCGTCGAGCACTACAGGTCGCTTAGCACTCTCTAGACGAACCGCCGCGTGTCTACGCTCCGACTCGTCGTGAAAGGTTCACTAGCGACATGGGTGAAGTACGGTGGGTCTTGTTCTCGCATCTTGAAGTCGCCGTCTCCGAAAATATCATGAACGGCAGCTTGGGCGAGCTGCCGACCGTGACAACAGCACGGCGGCACAGCCTCTCTCAAGCTCTGCTCTGTGTTAGTCGTAGTTTACGAGTCGCTCGTAATGAAGGATGCAGTACGTCTCATCTGCACGGAGCGCAGCCCGAAACCGTCAGCCTTTTCCTTTCACCTTTTTAATGATCCCCACGTGCACAGATGTATTAATTTCAGGCTGCCTAAAGTGAGCGTGCGCTGCTCTACAGCGAAGGAGGCCCGTTCTGGAACACCGGATAGTACACAACTTCCTATCGCATTTCGCACGACGCAAGGAGTAAATCACGATACTCTAGGACTTATTAATAATCTAACGTACCATAACGAGCCTATCAGTACACGTCCGAATTCTTACGTGACTCAAAGAAATTCTGGGGTGGTATTCTGCCGGTGTCGCCTTTTGCGACATGTCGCATATGGGCGGGGCCTAAAAAAGTGCTTACAGATGCTCGAAGAAACGGAAAAAGCCGCCGGCACTTTCGTCTGCGGTGCATTCATTCACTCCGAGAAGCGACAATTTACCACTGCTGATTCACTAGCAGCAGTAGTTTCGTATCTTTTATAGCTAGAATATTTGCCATCACATGACGTCTAATAATCTAAAAAACATTTGCAAATTTAATATAAACTCGCTTTACTTCATTTAAGTCTATAAAACACCGCGAAAAGCTCCAAATCTATTTTTCTTTCGTTCCGGACGGTTGTGCTAGGTTTCGGCTGCATTTCGGGCAGTTGCAGACGGTAGCAGTGTAGCTGGAGGTCCCATTAGGCTTGCGCGCTCCAGAATCGAGAGCGTATCTAAAAAACTAGGCTGAATTGCAGCTTAAACTTTATCGTCGAAGCAAGGTAAGTCATAGCGAAAAGTAACAACACCAGTAGTTGCCGGTAAACATGCCGACCGGAATCGCAAGGACTGCTGAATTGGCTGAAGCGGGCGGCTCTCGCTTGAAAGGACGTCGCCATGTTTTCACGCTAAGGGCGCAAAAGCCGCAACTGCCGATTGCGTTCGTACGCTAACGGTAGCCCGTCGCCCGCACGAATCGCTTCAGCGCATTCCGTTGTTCGACTAAGCGTAGTAAATTGGGGCGACGTCACGATGACGTAGCAGGAAGGCGGGTTCGTGTCGTCACGGCACCGTCACCGCGGCTCGAGCCAATCAGCGAAGTGCGACTGCGACATGTCGCAAAAGGCGACACCGGGAGAATACCACCCCTGCTGAGTGTCGCCGAGTGCGATCTTTATCTACAGGGCATTTCTTTTTATTTCAGTGAAGACACCTTAGAACAGGAAGTTATTCAGAGCATCTTCATTAATTATTCAATTAACATACACAAATATACCTGCAAGAGGTATCTGGCTCACCAGATGATCCAGCCTCAAAAGCGGCGCCCAGTAGCTTTATAATCGCATTTTGATGAGAGATATGTGCTGAATAAAATGGATCACCACATGAACGTTGGCGTAACGGGCTGCATTAGCCAACGGCAACAGACAACGTCGACGCTGTGTGCATTTTCACTTCTTGCCCACAGTATGTTTTAGCATAAAATTATTTTACGCTTTTAGGGCAGGAAATTGTCACAAAGTTTTGAAATAGGGTGTAGGTGTGAATTCACCCTACACTCCGTCTCAAGACATTCTCGTGCAACGCGTCCACGGAACGCGTCGCGTGAGCCGGTTGAGGAAGCGAACGGGCAAAGTCACAGTCCTCCTTCGCCTTAGAAGACGCAGTGTTGAAATATAGAATGTGTTACAGTCGAATTGACAGGGGAAGATTAAAAAGGGGAGGGGGAGGGGGCACCCTCACCACACTAAGCGCGAAATCTTATGTGAAAATCATAAAAAAAAAAAACTTTTTCGACGTAGAAAAGTCCAAGAAATCAATCCCACAAGAAAGGAGCGCCCCCTTCCCCACTCGCGCGCTTCAAGATTGACCCATAAATTTGACTCTGCGAGAAGAATCCACGCCAGGTGACCTATCATTTTCTACACCACCGTGAGTTTAGCTGAAAAATTGTGCGCTAGGCGCAGTACAAAAGGGTGATTGCTGGGCAAGTCCTCCAGGGAACGGCAGTAGTACAAGCTGCTGCTAGCCACACCGTTCTTGCGGGGTATAGCTAAATCGATTTTTAGTTTCATGATTTGCAGTTACAGGCCTAGCTCGCACCACTTCCCTTGCGCATGTGAGTCGTCCGGTGCAGCCTCAACGGAGAGGCCCGAAAAATGAAAGGCACTTTCTTTTCCCGAAAAGGCAGCAGTTAAGGGAGCAACACGAAAACGAAATAAAAATAAATTAGTTCAATCCGCACCGCTTTTGGCACAACCACTCAAACCGCGCAACTTCTGGATGGACGCACCATCTTTCGACGAACGCTGAAGTTCTCTAACACCGTATGTAGCCAGCGCACCAAAGCATACGTACAGAGCGCGTCCACTAGCATGACAGAATATAGTGCACAAAGGCACCTCACTCGAGGCCTCGGGAAGCCTCTTCACGATCTGAGCATTTGAAAGGAAGGCAAGCGTGAACGAGACAACGGGAACAAGTCGGACAGAAAGGCCCCTTCGTCGTGGGCATCCTTAAAGGGCCACTGACCAGGGTCCGGGCATTTTTCAAAAACAAGCCCACTGCATAGATGAGGCATCGAAGATAACCTCTGCAAAATACTAGAGCCATGCGCGCCCCGAAAAGCTGCGAAAAATCAAATCAAAGCCCGCTCGTTCTTTCCTTCAACAAAAACGGCCCCGCCCCACTACTCTGAACCCCGTTGACGTCATGGGGGGTTACTTTCGCTAAAGGCACTCCATTGGTGCATCGTTCTGACTGACGGGAGAAGGTTGGGCGTAGCCTTGGCGTCGCGTCGTCTGCACAGTGCTTTCCGCAGCGCCTTCTGTTCTGGCACATGCCTACAAACCCGCATGAAGGAACAAAAAAAAACTGCGGAGGGAGCGTGCGGCGACAGCCTTGAACCCTAGCCATAAAAAGTAAAAAATAGTGAAACTAGTAAATAGTAAATAGTAAAGTCTAGGTGGTCGAGCCGATCGCGCCTCTCGATCGTTCAGTGTGCGGAGAAAATGCAAAAACCAAGAAAAGAATTCTATTGAGGGCGGGGCCATGACGTAACATGTGACGCACTCCACAGATACCACGCCTCCGGCTTACATCGGAGAAGGAACGGGTGATTTTGCCTTGCCGAGCCTACTCGAGGAGCAGCGGGAGAGAAAAATCTCAAGGAGGGAACGGAAGGAGAGGAGGCTCGCTCCAAGAGCGGTAGAGAGTGTTTGCGAGCCGAGGGTGGTCACGGGCCCTTTAAGGTGAAGCATCATTTGACTGAAATGCGTTTTGAAACAAAAAAGAAACAATGAGTTCAGCACTGCAGTCCCATGCGTGCTTTACACGGACCGTGCAGTCCAATAAGAAACAATGGCAAAAGGTTCGCGATCACGTTCAGTTACGATCAGATATCGCGCCCTGTGGGAATTTAAACTGACGTCTCCCTGCACTGCTCCCTGCATGATGTCCCAGAACAAAATTGCATTCCTGCGCTCAATAAAATGGTGCGCGAAGATCTCCGGTGCGCCACACGGACGACAGCTAAAAGAAGATACAATAACGCCTTTCCTGCGGAGCCAAGATTTAATGGGCAGACTTCAATTGCCGGAGCTTCGATGAGCAGTTTGAACAAAAATGCTTCGGTTCAAGGAGAAATCTGCTTTTCACTTAAGCGCTAACCCGTTACGTCCAAAAGGCTGAAGTAACGACAGCGGTACAGATGTAAAGGTTTTGGAATTTTTCAACAGTAAGTGAAAATACTGGGTGCTGCGCTGTTTCTCCACTTTGTATTGCTTCAGGCCACTCTTTCCTGAACAGCGAGAACTCGCACCCCGAGTACAAGCTTAAGTCGGCATACATCGACTGATCACTGCATCCTAATGACAGAGAGACTACTTTCGCAGTAATCTGAGCTTTTATGAGCTGGAAAGACCGAAACAATGAAATGCAAGCAGCGCCGCCACACGACGTTTTCACATATTAAATGCAATAATGTCGTCGTCTCGGTAAGAATCTCTGAGGCTGGACCACACCGCCATTCAATTCCAGATCGTGATCACGCAATCTTCGAGCACAAAAATCACGAGTACGAATTGAAAAAAAAAAGTTTAATTTAAACTCAAATTTCCTCACATTACAGAGTTTCTTGCTGTCAAATAAGCGTCAGTAGAGCCACAAAAAGCCAAACAATCGATTTTCGATAGCTGTAAATGAATGTGGCTGTCCTCAGTAACCCTTCCTAGTGCCCATCGTGCAGATTCCCTTACAAGCGCAGCTCCCGAAGGCCCAGCATTCACAACAGCTTAGAGAGATGCCAAAAGAGAAGCCAGATTTTTTTTTTAGGTATATTTGCTGACCCCATCATTTCAGAGCTATTTACGGTTAAGTCAAAGTGATGCTCAAACTGGCCAACAATTTTTTTTTAATTTTGAATGTTATTATGTAACGACCAGTTCTGGCACTAAAAATGAAAACTGGTACTTTGGAACTGTTTTTTTTTCTATTGCTTTGACTTTCTCATGCGATACAATTAGAAGCTTCATGGGGCCAAAATGCGCTGTCGGTCAGAAAATTCGCCCACTGAGTGGAGAGGAGTTACGTCATCATACATTCCCATTGGCTGGAGGAAAGTGACGTCACCATACCGGAGCGTTCCTATTTGCTGAGGAAGTGACGTCATCGGGCCAGAAGTGACGTCATTTCCGCTAAGGCATCGACCGTTGCTAATGCTATCACACTGCCAATACATAACAGAATTAGGTGTCCCTGCGACTTCTTTGCAGTGCGCAAGCCCGGAGGCATATAAGCGTTCTGCGAAGAGTTTTAGAAGTCTGTTAATAATGCTTTCACAGGTTCGAATAATCTCAGGAAGGCTGCTGTAAAAAAAAAAATCCTAAATACCACTGTTTTCTATTTCAAAAAACTGCAGGAAGGTCCCTGCGAGGAACGCGCAAGTGTGCGAAGCATTTTGGCTCACGTTGAATGAGGGAAGCCGTGCGGGCAAGCGGTTCAGAGAAGCCGTACGCGATGGCTACTCGTCTTTTGAGTGCGTACAGGTACCCTCCTGCTTGCCGTGCGGCGCGATGCTGCAGTCGTCCGCACTCAATAATTCTAGCGCTTTCTTCCATAGTTCCCTACCGCGTACGCCTCGCTTAGACGACACGTTGCCATCGCATACCGCTTCATAAAGCGCTTCCTTATGCGACTCCTAATTCCTTAAGTAGGCTTCTCCGCGTTGCGTTCTACCCTACTGCGTTCTAATCGCGTCACTGGCCTTCAGTAAGACTAGGGTAAAGTGCTGAATTCGAATGCTAGTGCTTGACAGGCGCACGCGTTGTCGCGGAAGCCATCTTGGAATGTTCCGCTTTGTACAACACACAAGCTACGCCGATCTATGGTACCATAGTACATGCCTATACTATTCCTCTTTATAACTCAGTGGTTCCGCCATTAGATTAGCATGCAACGTGGAGGTGAAGCCCGCTTGACGCTTATGAGCGTTTCTCGCAAGGGTCCCCTCAAAAGCTCGAAATAAAGGACGGCCGTTGCAGAGCGATTTCCTTTACGTCTGTACTGCAAGAACCGATGGTTCCTTCTTCAGCGACGTACGGCTCATTAATACACTTTTAGCGGGCTTTTATTTTCAGGCGCCAAGCTTCACCGCATGCAAAGACCGCTGTGCCTGACCTGTAGCTGGTCTTTCACAGTGCCGCGTGCGCTCATGGCAATTGCCGCGAAAAACAAGACTACGCAGGTGGGCTAACAAACAAAATACATGACAAGCAGCATATAAATAAATGAGACGGAAGCGCAGTAGCGTGTGATGCGCCTGATTCTTCGTGGGCTTTTCAAAAAGCTCAAGATATGTTCATCAATTTCGCGTAAAATGGCAGTTAAAAATCCCCCCTCTTTTCTTTATCCGACAGATACCATATCAGGGCGCAATTAAACCCAAACACCACCTGCGAACAGAACACAATGTTCGGCGGTCAAGTCGCGTGATTCGTGGCACTGCGCAGAGAGTCCTGTGATTTCCATCGACAGCTTAAACAATGATGCCAGGCAGTGCTCGCGTTTGAATCTAGTCTGGTAGTAAAGGGGCTTCCCCACGTGCTCCTAAAAGAATTTCGAGATGTCGCTTTCACTCACGCTAAAACGGGTGGTGCACTATTTTTTAAAAAAATGGTCGTGCGGCTACAGCTCGAAGCGTTGTCACATGCGCATGCAGTACGACGTAATCACCTGTATCCGTCTGCTTGTGAGCAACCTCTACTTGCTCGCCACCCTCGGCACCCTCGGCACCCTCGGCACCCTCGCCACCCACAGCTCCCTCGCCACCCACAGCACCCTCGGCACCCTCAGCACCCGGTGTTCCATCGGGTTTCTCCGGCGGCTGAGTGGAATCGGGACGCTGGTCAGTGTTCTCCTCTCCTTGACCAGCGAAGAACCCTGCGTGGCGTAGCGTGGGCGGTCAATGAGCGAAAAAATACAAAACTAGCAGGAAGATACAAGCTGCACCGAAGACCTACCGAAATATCGGAGCCAGTTACAGCTCAGCGCCGTTGCTTGCCCAGCGATGGGTTTATATTAAAACCGACATAAGCAGATGCACAACTACAGGCCAACGCTTTGCCTCATGATCGTGTCTAGGGTGTCGGATCTCGGCACCAGAGACTGGCACTGGGAAACTTTCGCTGACCCCTCGAATGCGGGTGAATGGTTCGTCTGCTTCGGCCTTTAAAATCACCAGACACGCAAGCCCGTTGAAGCTACGCTCTTACTTGCCTGCAAGCCTAACCGTAATGTAGCATTCGTTTTTCTGCATTTCGAGTTCCGTAGTGAGAGAACGCAAAGCGTCCAGTTGCAGTCAGGCGTCTAGGTCTACTCTGAATTCAGTTATACCGCACGACGCGCGCACGCCATCCACACAGCGCAACCAATTGATTTGGTGAACGGTTAAACGTTTACTCTCTCTCCCTCAGAAACAGCGGAGCCAAGGATTCTCTCTGCTTTTCGGCAACGTGGGCTCGCGACATTCGCTATGTGAGCGGCCAAGAGGAAAAATAAAAATAAAAACACCCTGCCCGCACCGCCTATGGCACAACGGGCTTCGGGCAAACGACATATTTGCAGAAGTGGTGTCTAGTTGATGTGCTGTCACTCAGAAACCACTGCTGGCACGTCTTCCGTGTTTGGGCTGTGTGTCCGGACGGGTGAACTTACATATGCTGCTATACACAACAATAAACCGTCTCTATCGTAGTGATGAATTCATCTCGCTTCCAGTTGCAATCTTGGTGGAGATTACGACGACTGCGTCCCGACAGACGGGTGCCACAGCTGTACGCCGGGTGCCAGAAGGCAGCGCGCAGAACACACCTTTTTCACGCGACGCCCGCATGTGTCACTAACTCGAAAAGCATCTGCGCATCCTTTCTGATAAAACCAAATTTATTCACGACTTCGGGGGGAAGTAGTCTTGGGGGGAAGGGAGACACATGGACGCTTCGACGGTTCAACGAGAGTCGCTTCAGCAACCCTTAGTGTCTATTGCGCTTTTTTTCGTCTTAATTTTAAGCATGAAATTAAAATGCTTCTACGCTCTGTCGCGCTCGTTTTCAGCGACTCAATTCCGAAGGACGTAAAGGAAGTTTCAGCACACGCCTGCTTGCTGAAAAGTCGCCACTTGGGACATCGGAGGCTAAATTTGGAGATGTTTTGCAAACGCCTTTCTTACAGCCCGTTTGCTGAACACACCCTAGAAAACGACGTCAAAAAATCAATATTCCTAATCACTCATATACTTACTTTCCCGAAGTACATGACTGTTTCACGCCATTCTTTTACTTCAAATTTGCAGTTTCTTTGAATATGTGCTAAGAACTGGAGCTCAAATGAACCGTACAGGGTACAGCCTTTGTCAAAGGCTTAATGGCCAAAGGGGTTTCAGTCTGGGCCTCGCCTTGAGGCTCGTTACACACACTCAGCGTACCAAACCTCTTAAAGGTAAGAGGAACACTGGTACCCCCCTCTGTTCGTTAGGACTTCCACAAATGCTACACAAGTCACACTACAGAGCTTAGAAGCAAACCTCCCCGTGCTCTAAACTTTTGACGAAGTCTGCACGTTCTCCTGGTCTGAAGGCTGACAATATTCTAAAAATTGAAATCTCAAGTGGAAGATCTCTAACTTCTCTGCAACATAAGCGAAACAGCGCTTCCGTAAGAAGGATTTCTTTAGAATTGGAATTTTATTTCAGAATATGAGAAACGTGAAATCCTTAAGAAATGGTTCCCGAAGCTGCACGCGGCCTATGAGGGACTCTGTAATGGAGAGCTTGGGATTAATTTCGACCACCAGGGGTTTTTCAATGCGCACCAACACTGCACAGGACATCTTGCCCCTCGTCAAATTGCGGGGCCGGTATTCGATCCCGCTATCCTAGGCTCAGCACTCGAGCCACCACGACGTGCGAGATCCCCAGATATTAAAAACATGACTGCAACACCAACTGAAACTTGCAGTTTCATTAATACATTTGTAGGAGATAGAAAAGGGACCTGTTGGGAGCTCACATACTGCACTGAAGGTGACGGCGACTTCCACTGCAGTAGCACACGTGGGTCGTATGCCCGTTAGGGTAGCGCGCAGCTGGCGTGCCCATCCCATGCAACCATTGCGTTGTGCACAAGGTAGGAGCTTGCAGCAACAGCCGTTCGTTCGCATGGGAAAAAACCACGCGTCGGCGATCATTGTAAGTGCGGTTCGGTCTGTGTTGAGGCATGATGCGAGATAAGGAAGCCAATCTTTGTTTCTCCTTTGGCGCGAGCTTGCTTTAATTACCCAGAAAAGATTATCTAAAAATTAACCACAGCGCAGCGCGCCATTCCTGCCAGTAACCTTGACGCTTCCGTTAGCGCGATTTCCGTTAAACCCCAACTCAAACGACACTTCCTGGGCATACGCGCTCAGCCTCGGCGCTCTTGGCGTACGCCGGAACGGACGTCAAAAAGGGGCATGCATCTCCATGTCCCTGGTGCTGGCTCGCTCCCCCTCTCGAGTCGAGGGAAAGAATTTCAAGCCATGAAGAAAAGAGTCACCGAGACTCCCGTGGTCCTCCGATCGTTGTAAACCGGACCCGGCTTCCGACGCGTACGCGAGCGCCCGTGCGCTGGCGCTGATATCTGGCACGGACAGATATCGGCGCCTCGCCGAGGTTCGCTGGCGTCTCCTGCAGTGCGCATGCGCAGACCGGTTCTGGCGTACGCCAAGAGCGCCGACGCTGGGCTCGTACGCCCAGGAAGGGCCCTTGGAGTTGGCACTTTAGCGCGCGACAGCGCGTTTGGCTGTCACAGGTAAGACGCAGGGGAAAAAAAAGGGCAAGTGTGGCTCCTTGGGGAAAAAAGGTGCCCAAAGAGAGGTTTATAAAGCAGCGACTTACCTTTCACACTCGGTAATCCTGGATTACACAGGAGTCTGATGATTTCCCTGTTCAGGGGCTCGTACGGGTAGAGATTAAATGGCAACTTGTCCATCGCCGATCAAGAACCGCGCCCGGTGGGCCGCTTCGTTATCCGAGGAGCGCTTGAAAAATCCGAGAACCGACAAACCGCAGCGTCACACTCGTTCGCCCAAGATGCCGGCCGCCGCGGTAGCCTGTCCGCCGATGGTCGTGGCCAGTTCGCAGCCGCAGGTGGTGGTGCGCCTTGGAAGTCCGAACCCGAGCAAATCGCAGCGTCACTCACGCTGGTCCAGGCGGTCACTCGTGCAGCTACTGCTGAAAGAGAGCTGAACAGGCGGTCAATACCAACGGCAACGCGCGCGTCCCGCTGGGAGATAAGGCCAGAGGACCCTGACTGCAAGCCTAAGCCATGGCGCCCGGCATCGCCTGTCCGTCGCGGGCTATGCGTGCATCACGTCCCGTGCCCCGTGCAGCTCGCCGCCCGTGATTCTGGCTGTCAGGTTCTTCTTCTTTCGCTGTGCTAACCAAGAAGCGCCGCCGTCGGTACCACTTGCAGCATCGCCAGCTCTCTTCCCCTGTCGTACTTCGGATTTTTTAACTCTTACTGAAGTAAATGCTACCGAACCGCTCCTTTTGGATGTTAATGTAGCTTTAGCGTAATGCCTCCTGCGGACCGAGATTCGGCCGGACGCACGTTTTTGTCATTCTCTCCTTTGGGCAGCGCATGTGCTCGTCAAGAATGATGTTGGTAAGCGTCCGCTTACGTGCTGCTTGCGCCTGGCCGAAGGAAAAAAGCTTTAATTGCAGAAATGTGGAAAGGCTGCCCGTGCCCTTCAACCTGCCTGCTACGCCGTCCTAGGAATAGCAAAGGATGCTACGGTCGAAGTGAAGTAAGAGGATGACGATAAGAGAGAGAGAGGAAATCTTTAATGTGGCGAAATTTGGAGAAGTTGGTCTGGAGAACGTGCCCCTGACCTGCCTCTCTACACGCAGGAGAAAGGCAGAGCCCGGACGTATAAATGGAGAGTGAAGACGGGTGGTGGCCCTGTAGAAATGCTAGGCGCTGCACATCATAATCATCATCATCATCATCATCATCATCATCCTGACTACGCCCACTGCAGGGCAAAGGCCTCTCCCATATCTCTGGTTGGTTGGTTCATTAGTTATTGGGGTTTAACGTCCCAAAGCGACTCAGGCTATGAGAGACGCCGTAGTGAAGGGCTCTGGAAATTTCGACCACCTGGGGTTCTTTAACGTGCACTGACATCGCACAGTACACGGGCCTCAAAAATTTCGCCTCCATCGAAATTCGGCCGTCGCGGCCGGGATCGAACCCGCGTCTTTCGGGTCAGCAGCCGAGCGCCGCAACCACTGAGCCACCGCGGCGGGGCTCTCCCATGTCTCTCCAATTAACCCTGTCCTTTACCAGTTGCAACCACTGCATCCCCGCAAACTTCTTAATCTCATCCGTCCACCTAACTTTCTGCCGCCCCCTGCTGCGCTTGCCTTCCCTTGGAATCCACTCCGTTACCCTTAAGGACCAGCGGTTATCTTGCCTTCGCATTACATGCAAGGCATAACTTGAGGACGATGAAATGCAAAGACTATTACGGAGGCACAGTAATTTCCTGGCCGTTAGATCGTCAAAGTAGAATAGTGCACGCGGGTCTAGTCTACAAGGGCAGCCCTGTCCATGGCTGAGATCATCATAATGCGATTAAACTGTTATTTTTTGTTTTTATTTTTTCTTATGTAACACAGTAGTAAGCTTGTAACGTCAGCTCTTAATAATGAAATGCTGGTTAGGTCACCGTTAGTGTCGACCTGCTGAGCAACTATTTCCCAGAGTGGCTCCCAGTCCACAACAGTCTCATGATGTGCACAATCTTAGACGAATGCGAAGGTCCCCGTGGGCCCTTCGAATTCACACAGGGGTAAACCCAAAGACGCCCGTAGCATGGCAGCCCGATCGAGCGCTTCTATTCGTGCGGAGAGCAGACGAACTTCAAAGAGTAACAGTATAGCATAGAAGTCAACTCACATACCGGTTGTTCCGTTTTATATGCTCTCCAATTTTTAAAAATGGGTTTTTTGAGTCAGAAGAGCGCTTTTTTGGGCATAGCACTGTCAGTGGCGTAGCGCATCAGAATACAGCTAAGACATGCTGACTATAGGCTGGTTAACTAATATTGAGTAGTCAACTTTTAACTATCACTGTTAGGCTCTTTATGTATTTAAAGGCGTGTAGCCCACCGTAATATGCATAAAACGCATTTGTCTTCGGCGCTGTAGCCCAACAAAGTTTGGCTATTTCGACGAGTTACGTGTACTGGAGGGCTTTCTGTACCTACAAGCTTCTCGAAAGCGCATGTACGAGGTCTGTTAGAAAAGTATCCGACTTTATTTTTTTTTACGAACACCTGATGGATTTGAAACAAGCACGCTTGCACCAGTCTACCTTGAACCTTCGTGCGCATGCACAAATTTTTTCTCGCCTGCCGATAGCGTTAGTCACTGGCACGCAGTGTTTGAGTGAGGCAGTGCGCAGTGCTCTCGTCGGTTTTTTATTGCAAGGAAAAAAGTGGAGCGACAGGAGCAGCGCTACTGCATCAAACTTTGCCAGAAACTAGGCGAACCAAGTGGAAACCATTCGGAATATTCAGACGGCTTTCGGTGATAATGCTATGAGCAGCACACAGATTAAGCAGTGGTAAAATTGGTTTAAAGACGGCCGCACATCGGTGCAAAGAGAGCCACGCTCCGGTCGACCATCAACATGCCGAAATGACCAGGTCATTGCCGAACTGAACGCTGTGGTGACGCGGGACCATCGTGTGACTATCCGAGAAATTGTGGAAGAGGTGGACATCACCAATTTTTCTGAACATTCCATTATCACCGAAAATTTGGCCATGGAGAAAGATGCGGCGAAATTCGCGCCGAAGCTGCTCACGGTGGAGCAAAAGCAGCTTCGTGTTGAAGTATCACAGGATATGCTCGATTCCACAAATAGTGACCCCGACTTCATCAACACCATAATCGCTGGTGACGAGTCTTGGGTGTACAGGTACGACCCGGAAACCAAATCCCAGTCGTCACAATGGCAGCATTCCACGTCACCAAGACCAAAGAAGGCCCGCCAAATGCGCAGCAATGTCAGAGTGATGCTGACTGCTTTCTTTGACTCCCTCTGTGTGGCACAACACGCGTACGCACCACACAAAGTAAACATTGACCAAAAGAATACTACAGGAATGTCCTACGTCGCCTGCGTGGTGCTGTGCGGCGCAAGAGGCCGAAGTTGAGGTCAACAGGAAATTGGCGCATCCATCATGACAATGCTCCTGCACATTCCTCACACAAAATTCACACTTTTTTCGCGAAAAACCAGACTGCTGCAGTTCCACAGACTCCTTACTCTCCTGATATGACCTCCTGTGACTTCTGGCTTTTTCCCAAAATCAAGAGGTTTATTGAAAGGAGCGCGATTTCAGACAAGAGAGGACATTATGGCTGCAACGACAGCTGAGCTAAACTCCATTCCGAAAGGGGCCTTTTCGGAATACTTCCAACAATGGCAGCACCACTGGGAGAAGTATGTGGAGTCCCAAGGAGACTACTTTGAAGGTGATTAGGTTTCCAACGTTCCAGTTATGCCAGTTTTTTTTCTTCGGCAAAAGGTCGGATACTTTTCTAACAGACCTCGTATTTTGGCGCGATGTAGATATTCGAAGGCTTTGACAACGTAAGTGCTCGAATGTAATTTACGGCACGCACTGATGCCTTGTTTGAACTTGCGGTTGCGTTACACTCGATTTTCTAAATACAGGTATCGCGGAAATAAAAACTGGATCCAGGAATGCTCTAACAAGGCCAATGCCTACGAGCGAGATTATGCAAAGGAGAACTTCCTGAGGAGCACAACCTGCTACAGCATGGTTCGTCACGCCGGCCCCCAGTGTCATCACAAAGATTGTCTGGTTGCTCAGACAGCGGTTACTGTACCTCATCTCACAAGTTGCTTGCAGCACTGTGAAAGGTAGACCTCTCTCGTTCAATCAGGGCCAAGGAAGACAACAAGTAGTCCCTCAAATATTTTGAGCAGCGTTGTGAATATTTTCAAACAGTCAGTGCAATAACTGCATAGTTCAAGGTGGTGGTTTGAAAGTAAAGTACAGCTAGCGTTTCTTTCACTAGTTAAATTAGCGGAGAAAGTCCGCTTGAACACAACACTGCGGGGGCCTGCTGCAAAGTGATGCGCCAGCTACAGTGTACTAGAACATCTAGTACACTGTACCTGAGCGCACCAGATGGACACTGCTGCTCCTTCCTTCCCATTGATGGAGCCACCAGTCGCGGGGTGAGGGGAGCGGGCAAACACGATTTGCATTGCACGCCGTTCTAACCCTCGCAGCGTTCACATCGTGATAGAAAAACATTTGCTCATCAACTAATCCTTTTGATACTCTCAGAAACCTTGTAGTTCAGCAACACAGGCGGCCTCCCCTCACACCTCTCGAAAGTGTCTGATACCCCGTCGTGTTGCCTTCGTTGTCAAAAGCAACTCTGATGCAAAGGAAGAGACCAGCTGTCAGCCAGCGGAGGTTACTCTAGCGTTCTGTTGTCGGTACGCTCTCGATAGAGTGCTCTTTGCGACCCTGCCGTCACTACCGGATATTAGCGCCACTTCTAAAGCAGCCACTTCAGACGTGTCAAGCATATTCGTTCCGTCGTCTTCCCAATGCAATGCATGATGCAATGAGGCATGGCAACAACAAGTGAGGTTATCTGCCTGAATTGAAAAATGTCACGATGCGGCTTCCGTTCCAGCGTGTCGGCAGTGCTGCCAGGCCCAAGACAGCCTGGACAGCGTTACAAGGGCCTCGCTCTCATGGGGGCCGGAATGGCGGAGTGTAGAGCAGTCGACTCCATTGTGCCAAAGCGTACAAGAGGGCTTAGAAGAGCTCTTTGTGCCTAATTTCCTTGCCGCACGAGCCACGGCTTGCCGACCATTTTCTAAGAAAGCTGTTGCCTTCAATATTAATGTTAAAGGGCAACTGACCACCCTCGGGTCGCAAACACTCTCTACCGCTCTTGGAGCGAGCCTCCTCTCCTTCCGTTCCCTCCTCGATATTTTTCTCTCCTGCTCCTCGAGGAGTAGGCTCGGCAAGGCAAAATCACCCCTTCCTTCTCCGACGTAAGCCGGAGGCGGAGTGTCTGTGGAGTGCGTCACATTGCTACGTCATGGCCCCGCCTTCAATGGAATTCTTTTCTTGGTTTTTGCATTTTCTCCGCACACTGAACGATCGATAGGCGTGATCGGCTCGACCGCCTAGACTTGTTAGCGAGCGCATCCTTTCATACATCTGTTTGTCATTTCCAGTTAGCGAGCCACCTTTTCATTTTTTTTAGGCCCCCCACCGTTCCACGAGCGGAGGGGCGGAAGTCGGCTGTGTTCGAAACACACGGTGAAGCGCGGACCCGGCAACCGCCCGTTTGCTTTTCTCCGTGTTTGTTTGTGTTCTGTGTGTTTGTGTCTTTTCTCCGCTCCAAAGCCCATGTCATTCATTGGAGTCAAGGCGTACGCAAGATGCACGAAGGATAAGCTGTGTGTGTGCGGAGCGGTCAAGTCGGCGAGCGAGGGAAAGGCTCTGCTGCACTAGTAATTAAAACCTTGTTTTGGGGGGGGGGGGGGGGGGGGGGGGCTTGCACAGAAGAAAAAAAATTGAGAAGGGAGCCCGCGCGCAGAGCGTCTCGTGACGTGATCATGGCGGGGGGGGGGCCAACCAACTCACTCAGTTTTACTATTTTTTACTTTTTATGACTAGGGTTCAAGGCTGTCGCCGTACGCTCCCTCCGCAGTTTCTTTTTGTTGTTGTTCCTTCATTCGGGTTTGTAGGCATGTGCCAGAACAGAAGGCGGTGCGGAAAGCGCTGTGCTGACGACGCGACGCCAAGGCTACACCCAACCTTCTCCCGCCAGTCAGAACGATGCACCAATGGAGTGCCTTTAGCAAAAGTAACCCCCCATGACGTCAACGGGGTTCAGAGTAGTGGGGCGGGGCCGTTTTTGTTGAAGGAAAGAACGAGCGGGCTTTGATTTGAATTTTCGCAGCTTTTCGGGGCGCGCATGGCTCTAGTATTTTGCAGAGGTTATCTTCGATGCCTCATCTATGCAGTGGGCTTGTTTTTCAAAAATGTCCGGACCCTGGGCAGTGGCCCTTTAAGGCAGACGAGAAACGCCATGAAAGAGCCCGTTACCTGGCGTAGGCCGTGCCACGCACAACATCTTGGCTTGGCGCATTTAGGGGTGGTGAGGCCAGTGCTGTGAATGAACACGGTGAGAACACGACATCGAGTATTTGTGACGTGGTTGCCCATGCAGGCATGCTGGCTAAAATTTCTAGCAATAATGCGGATCCGTGGGCGGTTGTGATTTTGGATACGCTGCACCAATAAATGACTTGGAAAGACGCAGCCACTACTCACCGAGATTGTGCGTCGCTGCACCTTTAGGACCGCGGCAGTATATTGATATTGATTATAAGCAACTTTCAGCCGCCGCGCTGGCTAAGTGGCTTTGGCGTTCGGCTGCTAATCCCAAGGCCGCGGATACGATCCCGATCGCACCAGCTGTATGTCTATGAAGGCGCAGTACAAAACCGCCTGTGTGCTGTGCGCTGTCAGCGCACGTTAAAAAAACACAGGTGGTCTAAATTAATCCGGAGCCCTCCACTACGCTGTCCCTCATAGCTCATGTGTCACTTCGGGACGATAAACCCCAGAATTTACAATGTACAATTTTGTTCGCGACCGTTTCACGGGTGGTGCCGTCGCCACGCGACTGCCTCCGGTGCTACCCGCGAGATGATACCGGCGAAAGGCGTCTCCCGGCCAGCTGTCAGTCAGTTCTGTCAGTTCAGTCGTGCTAGGGTCCCTAGAAAGACTTGTCGTGCTGCGTGTTTGGCGTATTATTGTGTTTCGGGTTGCTTTCTTCGCATGGATACGGCGACAAGTTATTACAATATTGAAATCCGTGTCCAAAGCACACAAAATGGCCAGAAAACAATGCAACCGCATCTTCTGTCTGCCATGGTGCTCTACTCTGCGATCAAAGGCAATTTAGACCTGCATACATTCCCTCTAGATTCTAAGATAAATAAAGATGGAAGGCCTGCGAGCAAGGCTATGAAGCTTTGCAATGTGCATTTCTGCCCGATGGTTTCTTCTTGAGCCTCAACGGTGAGCACACTGATTTTCACTTATGCAAATCGTGAAGAAGCCTTGACGGACACAATTTTTAACAGTGACCACATCTTTTTGAGAAAAGAAGTTTCCAGCGCGATTCAGTGTATGCAACGCTTGCAGTCATTATTTGCCGGATAAGAACTAAATTCGGAGATCAGCCTTCACTGGTCGAACGCGCCCAAGCTGCCGTAGCCGCCGCAGGAGGCTAAGGACACCACCTGTCGTGGCGCACAGGCTGTCTCGAATCCGGGCTACGTTTGCTAGCGTGTCTGAGTCTTCACGCTGGGGAAAGACTGAAGCTTCGAAGTTTGGGAAAACTAAAACAAGCGGTCTAATGGCACATTTACGAAGCTTTCACATACTGAACACTTCGTAGCGTCAAGCGACTGGATGAGCTTTTTCGCCTGGGCCCAGAGCGTCCTTTCGCACTCAACACCCTCTTTAAATTCCTTAAAGGGCCACTGCCCAGGGTCCGGACATTTTTGAAAAACAAGCCCACTGCATAGATGAGGCATCGAAGATAACCTCTGCAAAATTCTAGAGCCATGCGCGCCCCGAAAAGCTGCGAAAATTCAAATCAAAGCCCGCTCGTTCTTTCCTTCAACAAAAACGGCCCGCCCCACTACTCTGAACCCCGTTGACGTCATGGGGGGTTACTTTCGCTAAAGGCACTCCATTGGTGCATCGTTCTGACTGACGGGAGAAGGTTGGGCGTAGCCTTGGCGTCGCGTCGTCTGCACAACGCTTTCCGCAGCGCCTTCTGTTCTGGCTCATGCCTACAAACCCGCATGAAGGAACAAAAAAAGAACTGCGGAGGGAGCGTGCGGCGACAGCCTTGAACCCTAGCCATAAAAAGTAAAAAAATAGTAAAACTGAGGGAGTTGGTTCCCCCCCCCCCCCATGATCACGTCACGAGACGCTCTTCGTGCGCTCCCTTCTCAGTTTTTTTTCTTCTATGCAAGCCCCCCAAAACAAGGTTTTAATTACTAGTGCAGCAGAGCCTTTCCCTCGCTCGCCCACTTGACCGCTCCGCACAGACACCGCTGATCCTTCATGCATCTTGCGTACGCCTTGACTCCAATGAACGACATGGGCTTCGGAGCGGAGAAAAGACACAAACACACAGAACACAGAAAAGCAAACGGGCGGTTGCCGGGCCCGCACTTCGCCGTGTGTTTCGAACAGAACCGACTTCCGCCCCTCCGCTCGTGAAGCGGTGGGGAGGCCTAAAAAAAAAAATGAAAAGGTGGCTCGCTAACTGGGAATGACAAACAGATGTATGAAAGGATGCGCTCGCTAACAAGTCTAGGTGGTCGAGCCGATCGCGCCTCTCGATCGTTCAGTGTGCGCGCCCGCAGCGCCCCCCCCCCCTCCCCTCGAACAGACCCAGCAGCAAAAACCAAGAAAAGAATTCTATTGAAGGCGGGGCCATGACGTAGCCCTGTGACGCACTCCACAGACACCACGCCTCCGGCTTACATCGGAGAAGGAAGGGGTGATTTTGCCTTGCCGAGCCTACTCGACGAGGAGCGGGAGAGAAAAATTTCGAGGAGGGAATGGAAGGAGAGGAGGCTCGCTCAAAGTGAGGTAGAGAGTGTTTGCGACCATGGGGTGGGCAGGGGCCCTTTAAGGTTCCGCCCCTCAGTCAGGCGGAGGGCAATCCAACACGAGGCGCATTTCTCCATGAGGAGAACCAATAAAAGCAGCACAGCACTGTAGCAGGCGGAGGCACTTGTTGCAGAGTCAACCCGCGGGAACGGGAGAGGAGAAATCGGAAGTACGCTGCTAATTCATGTAGTGCAGCGACAGTGCTGCAAGCCGCTCCGTGTCCCCCGAAAACACATGTGGTCCTTGCGACGCCGCGGGCCTCAACTGAAACCAGCGGCGAGCCCTCCACCCACGGTGGGGCCGGCTCCTGACGGAAACGGGAAATTGCTTGACGACTACGTCCCTTTATTCCCCCGAGCAGGCGCCATTGGTTCTGTTCGTCGTTGGTTGCTGTCCCCAGGCGTCCTTCTCCGAGAAGGTCATCCCCACCCAGCGAAGCGCGAGAGAATCCCGCCGGCTGTTTCTCAACGTGGCACCGTTCTTTGGGGTCGTCGGCCGGTCAAACGGCGTGTCTCAAGCTGAGTCGTAAAACACCGATGAAGACTCCCAACTCTAGGAGCAATGCATGAACGTTTCTCTCTCTCGGACTGTGTAGAATTCGTCTCTGCAGCAGATGCCGGCAGCTGCTAGCATTTGTGACCTGAGGTAGCAGTGACGGCAACTCTTTCACCGTCACAGCTTGTTCACGATTTACGACAATCAAGGTGGTGTTCCAAAAGAAATCTTCGTGGCTGAAATTCGCACTGCAGACCGTCATTGCTACTTTGTATCTGTGTTTCGTTAAGTCCAGACCACGATTTTCTTTTGTGCTGTGCTTGTCTAGGCAGCCGGATGCGACGACATACAGCTGCGGACATAAGTAAACGGAGCACGCTCTTCATGTGCAAGGGCAATCACGCCTTCCCTATCGAAAATCTAGGAACTTTGCGCATGAGAACGCACACTAGCGTCCACTATCAGCATGCACATACCACGGCTGACAATTTCAATTAGAAGGCAAGGCGTGAAAAATGTTAGAAGGTAATAGCCTGCTCCGTGTACTTTTGTCCGTCACCTGTACGTGTTAAAGTAAGGTGGACAACGAGACAAATCGCTCTAAGCTTGGCGTGCACGTAGTATGTGCGTGAATGCGCACTTTGTGACATCTTGAAATGCTGAAGTCCGCAAGTGGCCGAGAAATGGACAAGCATTCAAAATTTTCTCGGCATTCCTGCCTGCTCTTCAGAAATCCTACCTCCGGAGAAAAAGAAAAAAAGGAGATGCATGTCTAGATGCTTTAACTAGACTTTGAAAAAAAAAAAGAGAAAGCTGAGCAACTTCAGTTTTTTTACGAAAGAACATTTCTGTGGTCAGGTCCAAATTCTGGACTGGATAAAAACTGAAAATTTGTTTTGGTACGGCTACGTGACACGTACTACTACTAGCTAGCAGTAACATAAAAACAGTGACGTATGTGTTTTACTTTATTTCAAAATATCAGTATCAATAGCTAGTATTGATACGATTTATTGGATGCAAACAATAATAACAGAATAGAGTATCACATTAATTTGCTGCGGGCCAGCGAATTCATTACGACTTGGCGTCGCCGTAGGCAAGTATGTTGGCATGGCGGAAAAAAGAAACGCAGGCGAGAGCGTTATGTTACGCAGCCAGCCTTCGCAATCCAAGTACTCATGAGGTCTTTCCACGGTGTCTTTCCCTCGCCTGGTTTTTCGCTCCCCGAGTTTGTCACTTATGTTTAGGTGTCGGTATGTTTTAGTAGGCGCCCCTGCGTGGCACATGGTGCGGGCGTCTTCAGTGGCGAGGGCGTTCGCAGTGTTTTCGTATGGTTGCAGTTTCCCCGCGCTGGTCCGAGCATGCGCGCGCGCAGCGGTGGATATCACCGCAGTGGTGCGATCACGTGACGGACCGACTCTCACCTTTTCACTATTTATGACTATGTTTCGAGTCATTTATGCAATCCGCTCGGAAAACGAGAAATGTTTTATGGAAAATTACATCACTGGGGAGAATTAAGTTTCTTGTAACAGAACTATGTCAGGGTTATGAGAAGATAAGAGGAGTTTTAAATATGGAAGAGTAGATACAATAGAGCGCCGATTCCAATGGAGAACGTTACACCCGGTAGGATTACTGTTCGAAAATAGAGGCTGGAACAGACTCATGTAGCATATCAGATTTGGGAGGGACTTTAGAAGGTCCTTTTTTAGTTTTGACGTGGGGAAGAGAGGACTTGTAGAGGTAGAAGTACGGCGCATCTGCGTAGGGCATGTCATTTCCACATTATTGATGCAAACACTGTTGCGAGAAAGGCTGACAGGGACGCTGGCGAGAGGCGGCACGTGAAACGGCATTAGGGGTGAGGAGGCTCCATTTAAACTTTCAGTACAGGTTTGGAGAGGAGCTGGTGACATTACAGGCTGAGGTGGACAAGCTGCCTGACTAGCAACAACATCAGACAACGCCTGAGTCAAGTTGCTCAGTGCCGCAGCGGTGGCTCAGTGGTTATGGTGCTCGGCTGCTGACCCGAAAGACGCGGGTTCGATCCCGGCCACGGCGGTCGAATTTCGATGGAGGGGAAATTCTAGAGGCCCGTGTACTGTGCGATGTCAGTGCACGTTAAAGAACCCCAGGTGGTCGAAATTTCCGCAGCCCTCCACTACGGCGTCTCGCATAGCCTTAGTCGCTTTGGGACGTTAAACCCCATAAACCAAACCATCAAGTTGCTCAGCGTACGATCAACCACAACTGAAAGAGTTTTTTCAACTTATGTCACGATTGAGGCAGACAATGTCGCCTCAAGGTCGGGAGCAAAGCAACGAACAATGTAGGCGTAAGTGTGTTTTTTTGCAGTCTAGAGGTGCGTGAGCGTCTGCTCGGCAGCTGCGATTCTGCTGAATTACTTCTAATCAACTTTGCTCTTAAGAACGTTTTTCGCGGCTGGCATCATCAGCGGAGTGGTCGCTACTGCATAGACGACAGGTACGCTTTCCAGCGGTGCAGCTTTCTGAAGATCGGCCCTCACCACACGCCCGTCTCCCGAAAGATCGCACTGCAGAGACATCTAGACAGTGTTTCGTTACTCTGAGTTGTTGCTGGAAGAGCTGGCCAGCTGCGCAGCTCTTCCTTAGTTAAGGGGTCTTTCTCGGCGGGCCCTTCCGGAGTTTTCCTCCTCTTCCTCCTCTCTCCCTTTGTTTGTGCGTGCGCAATCATGTTCCACTCGGTGAATTTTTCCTTGTTTATTTATTTATTTATTTTATTTATGAATACTGTCAACCCTCATTTGAGGGTCATTACAGGGAGGGAAAGTGAAGAGACAAAGAAATGCACATATAACCATGAATGAACAAGCTTCTTTGAGCATACAATACAAGAGAGCATTGAAACGCAACACAGTTCACACCACTGTAGAACCACCTGCTATACAAAAAGCAATATTGGACAATCAGTTACGCGCCCATCTACAAGAATCCCATGCCTAGACGGAATCCCCAAGTGCATTCAAGAATGCCGCTACACCTGTAGACTCAGCAACGTGAGCGGGCAGTTTATTCCAGTGCTCAATAGCATCCGGAAAGAATGAGCAGCGAAAGACGTTAGTTCGTGTCAAGTATGGCCGAATTGCTTTGTGGTGGTTAAGGCGGGAGCTTAGTCCACCTGGAGGCTGCAGATATTTTTCTTTATTGATGTTAATTTCTCCGTGAATGATTTGGTAAAGTATTTTTAATCTCTGCCTTTTAAGTCTTTTTTCTAATGTTTCTAGACTACATGAGTTTAACATCTCCGTTACCGAATCTGTTTTCCTGTATTTTGAACAAATAAATCTCGCTGCACGTCTTTGAATCTTTTCTATTTCCGTTGAAAGAATCTTCTGCCGAGGAGACCATACTACAGATGCATATTCTAGGGAAGGCCGGATGAGAGATTTGTATGCTAAAAGTTTGACATCTTTCGTTGCTCTCCCCAACTTTCCTCTTAGAAAACACAGTTTTCTATGTGCCACCGCACAAACATTTTCGACATGATTGTGCCAACTTAGGTTGTGAGAAATTGACACCCCCAGATACTTGAATGTACTAACATTAACCAAATCGTGACCTGCAATACTGTACTGAAAAGAAATTATATTTCGTTTGTTAGTTATATGGGTAAATGTGGTCTTATTGAAGTTGATTTTCATTTCCCATTTCTCACACCAAAGAGCAAAAGCCTGCAGGTTTTGGTTAATGTTAATCTGATCTCCTTCACATGTGACAGGTGCATAAATGAGGCAATCATCCGCAAATAGTTTCAGTTTAACAGAATTTCCAACTGCACATACTACGTCATTGATATAAACTAGAAATAGCAATGGCCCCAGCACAGAACCCTGTGGTACACCAGAATACACATCCAAAAAGCCAGACTCGCAATTGTCAACACGTACCGCCTGTTTGCGTTTCGCCAAGTACGCTTCTATCCATCTAAGGATGTCTCCATTAATGCCAGCCCTTCGCACTTTCAGGAGTAATTTGTCATGAGGAACCTTATCAAAGGCTTTTTCAAAATCTACACAAATAACATCAATCTGTCCCCGGTCATCTATAGCTTTAGAAAGGTCATGTATTGTCTCAATTAACTGTGTCACCGTTGAAAACCCTCGACGGAAGCCATGCTGACATTCAGAAAGTAGTCCATTTGTTTCCAAAAAAATGATAATATGTTTCGCAATAACATGTTCCATTACCTTACAGCAGATTGAAGTAAGTGACACAGGCCGATAGTTGTTCATAAGTGTGCGATTGCCACTTTTAAATACGGGTATAACAATGGCAGTGCGCCAGTCTTGTGGCAGATAATGAGTTACGAGTGATTTTCCGAATATAATTACCAAGTAGAAGGACATCCATTCAGCATACCGTTTCAAGAAGCATGTAGGTATTCCATCCGGGCCGATAGCTTTTTTTTCGTCCAATTCTATCAGCTGCTGAAACACGCCGCTTTGAGTAAAGCTGATAGCATCGATAGACGTTTCACGAGAATGTGCTTCGTCGTGTGCGTCGCTTTGGCTCGTGTTTCTTGCGAATACAGATTGGAAATATTTATTGAAGTGGTCGGCCATATTCGTTTTATCTGCAATAAGTTGTGGGTCTAAAATTGGACCTAAAGGGAACTTTCATGAGTTTGCAGGGAAGTTTATAAATTCTAA
Organism: Amblyomma mixtum; assembly: GCF_055824585.1. Taxonomy (NCBI): domain Eukaryota; kingdom Metazoa; phylum Arthropoda; class Arachnida; order Ixodida; family Ixodidae; genus Amblyomma; species Amblyomma mixtum. Next base: position 169,828,687 of record NC_143014.1, on the reverse strand, counting down.
AATCGGAAAATTTTGAGCTGAATATACTACAAACTGGGTGCATCAGTGCGCGTGCAACATGACGCCGCTGCATCAGAGATATGCGATACGATGTGCCGGTCATCTTAATCGGATGTTGGCGGCTCGGAGCTTATATTGGGTGGCCAGTACGACATCGAACCTTAACTTTATTTTTTTTATTTCCAGCTTCCGAAGTTAGGCTATCGACCTGTACGACGGATCGAACAATTTCGCAGTAAACACGGCAGCCGTGCTGAACTGACACTAGCTTGCGTGGTCAGTCACGTATACAGACGGCCACACTAAAGGCTGCCTGGCGGGTCCGATACAACTTGTACGGACATGAGGATACTTTATTAAAACTTCTTTCTTGGAGAATTGGTACATCCTGGATCTATCCTGAATATGATTGGTACATGCTCAATTGTTTGTTTTTTATATATATGTTTTGATTTTCTTGTGTTCCTTGATCGCGCGTGCATTCTTCGGTGCTGTTGTTATCATCCCCGACCGTGTCGCTCCAGTCCTTTTCCCATCTGTTCCTCGCCTTTCTAAGGTGCCCCCATTCCTCAATAAAATTCAGTTGATAGTCAGCGCCTGTGTCCAGAATTTTAAGGCGGAAGCCTTTAATGCCTCATCGTTGTAAGCATGGTTGCAGTAACTATGCAACCAATTAAAGGGATCGTATAGTGATGCTCCAAGTAAGTGGGACTGTGTTTAGTTAATTAACCAATTAGCCGAAACAATCTCTCTAGTCAGACGAGGTAAATAAATAACACCGAGTAGGAAATTTGCCGAGCTAGGGAATCGAACCAGGGTCTCCAGAGTGGGAGACTAGCACGCTAACCACTACGCCATGACAGCTTGATGGTTTGGAATGAACAAAGGCGCGTCTAGTGAGTACGGTGTCTTCGTTCACTCCCATCTTCCTCCATTCCCTTACGACGAGGTTCAGGTGTCCACCGAGGTATGCGAGACAGATACATTTCCTTTCCTCAAAAACCAATTTACCGATGAGCAAGGCGTAGAGCCGAACGGGCGATGGCGTTCTGTGGACTCCCTGGCAGCGTTGCAAGACGCTGTCGCGTTAGAGGCAAAGCTTAACATCTTAACCACACATCAGTGACACAAGCAGCAACACCGCGCTTAAGGCTTCCGCCTCACCGCACTTTTGGTCAACAAAGTGCCCCCCTGAATTTTTTTTTCTCACGTTCTGTGAATGTATGTGTAGCGCTGTTATTTTTCCTGAATCAGACATGAAAAGTTAAACGCGATCCATGGGAATGTGCATGCACGCTAAGGTCAGATTTAGAGCCCTAGGCCACTCGTAAATGACACACGTATACTCCTCAGTGCGCCAATCGAGCGCTCTAGTCAGGTGTGTGAACGACTGTGCGAGGTACCATCAGGTGCTAGACGGATTTATGGGTCATTTTTTAAGGGCTGGTTCAGGGGGACAGGTCCTATTTGAGCCGTATATTTCTCTTACCTTTTTCGTAAAAAAAAAATGGAGTCCAGCATGGTTTTACTATGTAAAATTTCTCACTCGTTGACACAGCGAAAAATCTAGTGCTGATAGCGCTTAGAAAACCAGCAACGCTGCCTGCTACCGCGCGCCAACAGACGCATTCCAACTGTTGCTTCGCTCAGAGCCCATGCTAAATTGCTTCTGACTTCTCTGTAGGCTTATGCAAGTTCAGATTTTGCAAATATATATATCATAGGTGGCTAATTTTGCTTGATACTAGGTTTTGGTGGGGTACTTGCCTGTTTCAGTCACAAGGTATCAGAAGAAGTCTGCATCGTCTGCATTTTTCAGCAACGCATCTCTCGCCCGAAAAGGGGCGAGGGGACTTCACTTTTTTATTTTTATTTTTAAAATAAACCACTACCACCACCACCACTTTTCGTATACGAAATCTTCGCATCGCATCGTCTGCTTTCGGTCGCCTTTTTGCCGTCGACGAGAGACGGCTCTGCGATTTCATTTGTCTTCTGACTCGGTATTTTTACAGACGGTGAGTACTTTCGATTCATTCCGACCATAATATACAAGTGCCCGGCCCGAACGTGGAATCGAAAGAAATTCGCCGCAAAATGTAATTTCTTTGGAAAGTTTGAATGTGAACAAGACAGCGGTTTAGCCGAGAGCATTCTACAGTATTGTGCATCTTTATCGTGAAGACATAAAAATTTTCTCGCCTCAACCGCTGGCTCGTTTACGCTGAAACTGTGCATAGAACTTGGGTATTGTTGTTGTTGTTGTTGTCCTCAAGATCACGACGCGTACCCACTGCGGGGGGATTGTCCAAAACACAGGGGTATTGCGGTAACTTTTGTCTCGTAGTAAGTTTGTCAGCAGTACTTACTTGGTTCAGCCGCGCAGGTTGCAAAGCAATTATCGTCTGCTCCGAAACAGACAAACCGAAAGCCGCCAACTCTGGGTTTTCGTGAAACGACGTTTGAGGCGCCATCTGTTGTTTGCGTGAAAAAGCGCCACGACGCAAAGGACGCCGAGGTCCGCATTGCAAGATGCGCAGGTCCTGTGATGGCGCCACTGTTGCCCTTTGCGGCGTATATTAGCTCTATGCTTTGCGGCAATCCTGCGCTGGCGGCTTTCAGTTCGTCGATCTCGGCGCAGACGATTACAGAGTTGCATCATTCGCGGCTGAATCAAGTAAATGTTGTTGTAAAACTTGCTACGAGAAAAAGTTACCACAGTACGCAAGCTCTGTGCTCAGTTTTACCGCAAACTAGCCAGCGGTTGAGGCGAAAAAAGTTTTTAAATTTTTCCGAAATGAAGTTTGCAAAACTACAAAACATAAAACCACAGCACATCAAGGAGCAGTTCATGTACTCTCATAACACAAAGATCACTTGCTTCCTCAAATATTTTGTGGAAACTGCAATGTTGAGAGAGCTCAATCTTGACATCCACAAACTTTACTCGCGCCCTTTACTGCAGTTCAGAGCACTGCGTAAAACTATGGCCCGGTTTCCTGTTTCTGCGTTTAGTGACCTTGCCAATCCAATAAAGCAACATCTAAGACCCACATTTTCTCACGAGACTATCAGCCCCAATATGCCCACTGCAGGCCTCTCCCAAACCACTTCAATTAACCGTCCTGTGCCAGGTGCAGCAACCTTACCCTTAAAGGTGCACTAAAGTTACGCTTAAAGGTGCACTAGTTCGTCTTTTTACAGCGAGAACTCGATCTGCACACTCCAAGCATTCTTAGAAATTTCGAATTATAGTCCTGTGTGGCCCATTTCCCTATTAAATCAAATTAAACATCCTGGCTCCCATCTTTCTTTTCTTGAACTCTCCTCCAAAAAGAGGAGGAGTCAGTCAACGCGCGAGTGCCCTTCACCAAGCTGCGTGGTGGTTTACCGCTCTGCCATCGGCACTGCGATACGTAGCGACCGGCGAAAGCAGAGTCCACGGTATTTTTATTTCCGTGGACTTAATTTGAGGCTATGTAGTCTGCGACTGAAACTATTTATTTATGGAAACCTAAAAAACTAAAGCCAGGCCTCCACGCGTTGGTAGACTCCTTTATTCGAAGGAGTTCAAAAAAGTGGGAGCCGGTACGTTTTAATTTAATTTAATGGGGTATCGGCCGCACAGTACAATAATTCTATGTTTCAAAGAATGCTCGGAGAGTGTAGATAAGAGTTCCGGCGCTAAAAAGACTGAATTCTCTTGCGTGCACCTTCCAACCATCTTGCCTTCAGATTACATACCTGCTCATACCCATTTCTCCTTGATTTCGGCTAGGACGTCCAACTCTCAATTGTTCCCTGACCCACTCTGCCCTCAACATTATACCTACCATTTTCCTTTCCATAGCTCGCTGCATTGTACACAATTTAAGCTGCACCCTTTTCGTTAGCCTCCATGTTTCTGCCCTTATAGGAGAGCACTGGCAAGATGGTTTCAAAATATTCGAACTCAGATATGAAACAAATCAATACCCCCATTATTTTGGTGCTAGCATCACTACCCCACACCTATTACATAAAAGTGAGTACATTCAGTGGTACCATGGAACATTATTACATAAACATTCTTACATTTCTCATGAACCGAATGCTACATTACAGAGACTGGACAAAGACTCTTACTGTACAGAATTTTATTTGCACACACACACACAAAAATAGGAAGGACTCACTGGCCATTCATGACTTCTTTCTTATGAAAAATTATACTCTTGTATATGAGCAAGCAAACAAGTCAGCACAAGACTGTCGTACATCCACAACTGCGTTCAAATAACTTATGAAAAAGTATATTCGTCTGGTGTATGAGCAAGCAAACAAGCCAGCACAGACTTATGCGCATCCATAATGCACCCAAATAACTTACAGCTTTATGCTCCCTCAAAATTTTCAAATAGTGCAACACTGCACCTAGTCTGCCTTGGTCCCCCTTCCCCAAAACCCATAAAAAAGAAGCACTTTTTGCCAGAGAGGCTCCAGCAGGGACAGTCTATGGCACATTATGAGGCCCTTCTTTGGATTGCTTCTCGTACTTGTCCAGCAGCACCTTCTTGTACAGGACTTGGTTGCTCCATATCTCAGCAGCGTAGCCATTCAGTGGACTTGAAACATTCGGCTCTAGACACAAAAAAACAGGAATGACTCCCAATGTTAATAGGTACAGAGGTATTACACTGGCAAAGATGCCCATTCAAAGCATTTGATACAACACTCAAAACACAAGCAAAGAAATAACCTGTGGGGACGCACTCGCCCCTCCGTGGTTCGCTTTCCCGCAATGTACCCCAGCTGTGCCTCACAGCGCACTTCTCAGTTGTGTTTAACTAACAGGGGAGGGTGCTCGCGTCGCAGCGACACCAGCGCCACGGATGGCGTTTTGCTGCACGCACGCGGGGGAAAATCTGCTCTCTTCTCTCTGGGACCGGGAAGCGAGCGGACGTTTCGCTCGCAGCTTCGCTCTTCGTCGGCGGGCGACCTCGTGTGGAAACATGTTCCCCTCAGCTCGTCCCGTCCGGTCTCGGAGCTTCCCTCTGCCCTACCGTGGGCGAACATTCGCTCGTAACCGTGCTGGTGAGTCGGACATCCTCGATTCCTCAGTGTATTTTGTTGCTAGCTGGCATTATTGTTGTTATAGCAATAAATGCCTTGTTTTTGTCAGCCAGTGTGTCGTTCCTTTGTTCCCGCAGAGCACGGCCCGCCGTAGTCGGCGTGCGCTCGGTAGCGCTCGCGAGCACGGGGTGGGGTCCACGCGGTTTTGAACTGTGTCAGCCGCGGTTAAACGGGGAGAATGGATTTATCTCCCCCATTTTCAACCCCACAAACCAAATAGTCTCAAATACACACACAGCCGCCGCGATCGCTCATTGGTTATGGCGCTCGGCTGTTGACCCAAAAGACACAGATTCGATCCCAGGCGTGGCGGTCGCATTTCAATGGGGGTGGCAAAATGCTAGAGGCCCATGTACTGTGCGATGTCAGTGCACGTTAAAGAACCCCAATTGGTCGAAATTTCTAGAGCCCTTCACTGTGGCGTCCCTGTGACGTGTATGGCTGTGATGTGTAAGAAGTGCTTGGGTCGCGTAAGGCATGAAAAACAGTGGAACATTATTGCTGATACTTCGTTTTAATGCACTGCAACGCTTGAGCCACCTTGCTTTAAGAGCTGAAATGACAACAAATGACATATGAGCAGTTATATTGCAGCGTTTTTCATGCCTCACGTGACTTAAACACTAACACATCACACACACTCTCTGGTTGGTGAAACCGAAACAGCATGAGAAAAGGAATTAAACTTTAAATAGCAGTCAAATGCAAATACCATGTGGTGATCCATGTATGCTCATGTCTAACACATCGTTTAGTTAGTTAGTTATATTGATTTTAATGGCGCAAAAGCAACTGAGGCTATGATGCGCCCTAACACATTGTTTAAAAGAACATGAAAATAAAGTGTCTATAGTCCCTTAAGCTGTTTTCAGTTAGGGCGTACTGCTGCTCTGCATAAAGTTCTTCTGCAGTACCGCGAGGTACGCATTCATGAGGTTTCACTGCACTAGGCTTTAATGCAATGGCATAAGTTTGGTGAAATATTCCCACTGTTTCATCCAAATCAGCAGACTGCCAGACTGTACGTACACTGCAACCTTTTGCATTTTGTGAAAACACATTTGTTATTTGCAAGTACTGAATCTGCTTTTGGCAATATCTGTTGACAAATCAGCTGAGAATGGCATTGCAATGGAGTTCTCTGGTTTCCTGACAAACAACATAGTTCACGCCATAACCAGGCACAACTATCAACAGTAATGACAACACCAAAAAGGGCAGTTCACATGCAGGGAGTCACCTCTAAAAGCTGCACATGGCTATGAGAGGTGCCACAGTGGAAGATTCCAAATGATGAAATGGTGTTTTGGAATCTGCATCGACATCATGCAACACATGGGCATTTTTGCATTTCTCCTACATTCAAATGTGGCCGCCACAGCAGAGATTCGATCCCACTACATTGGACTCGAGAGCTGCTAAACACCACAGCTGACCCAACACAGTAAGGATTGTGCCCATGATTCATGTGTGTAAGAGCAGCAGACACTGCGGCTAGAGTGAACACTGCTAAAGTGTTTGTTTTGCAAGAGGCCGATGCTGAAGAAACATTAAAATACAACTTCAAGCACATGCCACAGGTCAAAACTGTGGAACCACTCGAATAATGCTATTAGTCTCGCAAACAGATGCCACCAGTAAATCTCCCCTTCAATCACAAAGATGCATGCAAGCTAACACGACACACCGTCCTATCTAAATGCAACTGCAAGCAGCAAATCCAAGCCCATACAGTGGTAATTTCAATCGCATGAAAACATAGCTTGTTCCATGTTTAGTCAAATTTACAGGAGCACTGAAGACACCCAATTTTGTTTTTAGCAAAAATTGATTCTCTTGTTCTTTCTGGCTGTGCTCATGTTTGCCTGGCAGCAGAAGATGCATTTTTCACTCGGAAAATTGGAGTTAAAAATTTTCCTGCCACTCAAGTCAAAATTCACAACATCAATAACAAAAGACTATTCCATGATCATCATTTGCAAGTTACTGGCAGTGCAGTGTAACCTCACAAACCTGCCCCCACCCCAAAAAACTACAGATGACATCTGATGCAACAATTCTGCGAAAGCAGTTGGATTTAACCTCGATGATTACTTCGATACTTTTACTCAAAGTCGAGGCTTCGCACAAGTGATGGAATTAATCTGGACAGTGAAAGTGGGCGGAGGTGGCTCAAGGGTGGTGCTTCTGGAGGGCTTTCCAAAACAGTCTTTTAATTCAATTTCATCTGTGCTTTTACGCCAACAGCTGTTACACAATTGCCCTTTTACCTGGGTGTAAAAAAAGACGTTAATAATCCTCCTAGAATGCATCACGGACGACTCCAATGTCTTTACTACCACCGAAGTAAAAGCGTAATGAAAAGAAATGAGAAAAGCAGAGTGCCTAGACTCCGCTCTGTTCAGATTTCTTTCCATTACTGCTGTACGTAATATGCACTGCCCGACTTTCATACAAAGAGCGCATAGGCAGGCGCAAATACGACGACAATCGTAGTGGTGAGCACGCCACCGGCCGTGCCATTTGGCATAGTATGGGCGAGGCTGTCACGAGTGTGTGCACAGCCTTGGCAGCCTGACAGGCCAGCCCGCAGCTTTTGCTATCTCGCCAAACTTCGGCGCCGAAGGCAGCACGCTGCGTTTACAGATGCCCAAAGCTTGGTAAGAGGACTGGAAGGGCCAGTGCCGTTGGCACACCCATCAGCTGTGAAACCAGTCACGCGCTTCATACCTGACAACCTTGCTTCTCACTGAGACGAGACTGAGAGGAAAGTAAGGGGAGGGGAGGGGGCAGACACAGGGTGGCCACCGCGAGGCCACCAGCCATAAGGTCGCAGCAGTGGCAGCGTTGGAGCGCATCATCATGTTAGCAGTGCGCTCGGGGCACTTACAAGAGAATGATGATGACAGTAAAAAGAGTGCGTCATTCGCATTACCCATGAGGCAGTTGGCGCGATAGACATACCGAGACGGCTCGCGAACTTGCAACATAAGCAAGACTCTCATAACGCCGTTGGCAAAGAAAGGGCAGAAGTAAAGAAGCACTTTCATCGCAAATAAAGTCTTTTCCTCTGAGTTATCTGCAGCATGTTTATGGCAGATTCTTAGCATGCTAGGAGATGAAAGATGAATTTCGATACAGCTCAATTTAAGTATTACGAAGTAAACTGCAGATTTTATCGACATCGTTAAAATGCGGTTTAACTGTATCTGTAAGGCCTACCAGGCATTCAATAAGTAGGCAGCATTCATGGCATAGTAATAGCAATAAATTTCCTTTTGTAAACTAATACTTTGTTTACAGTTCTTGAATAACAACTGCTGCCAGTGAAGAATTAGTCTAATAACAAAGTTTGACTTAATTCGAAATTCCATGATTTCCGGAGTACCAAGAAAATCTCGTCACTGCCAATTTCCAAATGGTGAAACACCGACGCTGACAAATTTTTGGAAAATAACATTTATGAACTATACAGTCCAATCTGTCAATATTCTAGCCTGATCTCAAGACAACGAAGCTTCAACTTCAACAAAATTCACGGGACCCGCAAAAAATTTCACTGAAGTGGGATATAATTTTGTATCGAACTATTTTAAGATTTCACCTGTTCGCTGTGACGAGGTTTCAATGTAGTCTTCGCCACTAAAGTCATATTCAATGTCTACAAAGTCATTAGACAAGTTTCTGTTTAGACAACTTTCCTCCCACAGTGAAAATCATACCGCGATTTTTGGCGCCAATTCAGGCCCTCAAAACCACGTGATAAAAAAATAATTTTCCACCAGTATGGTGCTGCTATCCCTCAAAAAGAAAGCAAAAGAGCCAATTTGCAGGCTACAACAATTCCAATCAGATGACGTGCCATTTTTCCCATAGAAATAGCAAGCAAAACATTGTGTCGGGCCATGCTGCACTGTATGTGGTGCAGTTGCACGGGCTGGATTCGAGCCCGATGTTTCTGTCGTACTTTTTTTTTTTTTTCATATCCTCTGTGGATTAAGATACCCAGTTTTTAGTTTCTAACTTACGAAATTTGAGAATGACCACAGCGGTCACCACAAAACAACTGCGGCAGTGCACACGGGCCACAACTCCCCCCACCCCCCACTACCATCCACAAGCAAAGCCACTGTCGTGAATGCACACACATCTGATCGAAGTGATCTAAAACCAGAGAATTCCTACCACACAGCCAACTGTTGACAACATCATGGCTAAACGCACTGACGTGCCGTGCGGGGCTACACTTCGTTTTCGAACCCATGAGCGCACGACTGTGGTTGTCGATGGCCGTCAGCGCACTGATTTGATGCAAGGCCTAGCAATACCGACACAGGCTTTTGCAGCATGCTGGCAGTCAATTGAAGAAACAGCATTAACTCACATGACAAGTGCAAGATACTCCAGTTTGGAAATGTCGCGATGTTTCACCACGAGTTTAGATGAACTCAAAATTTGCAATTTTTGAACGTTTAGGAGATTTCAATAGTGAAAGTGCAGTGCGAATCAAATAACAATACTACCGTAAAAACCGGAATTAGGTCGACCCCCCCCCCCCCCCCAACTAACAAATTCTAAAAATGAAAAAAATCTTTTTTTCAACGACAAAAGTACCGAAAGACACCCTTACCTTCAAATAAATGCGACTCAACTGGCTGCACAATGGTGGCAGTATCTATTTTCATTTAGATGCTACTCGTATGTACACCCGGCCAATTCTTTAACACTATCGCGCGACCATCGACCCGCGTGCTTGTCAGCGCCTTATTCACAGTGCTGAGCGGCGAAACAAGCGAGATACGCACATGTGTACACATGTGCTTACTCTCGCTTCTTTCGCCGCTCCGTGATAAGGTGTTGACAAACATGTGAGGCAATGGTCGCGCGATACTGTTAAAGAATTGGCTGGGTATACAGTACAGAGAAGGGCATGAAGTGCACAAGCGTTACTCCGAGTTATCTGAGTCGTCCAAACTCGAGTCGGATAACAATTGGTTCTCGTGCCCACGTCCCATAGAACATCATCCTCTGTGCCGTCTAGTGCATTGCTTATGCTGCATTTTCTAAAAGACTTGTGCACCATCTCTGCGGGGTGAGATTTCCATGCCGGCAACACCCAGCCACAAACCAAAGTAACTTTGTGACAACGGAAACGCAAACTGACGGTGCCATGTCACCATACCGCGCTGGTGCTGATGGCGATGGTGATTGAGACTGCTCACTTCAGCCGCCCATTGTTGCAAGACTTCCGTAGTTTTTCCGCCAATGACCAGTATATAAGACGGGGATCGACTTTTTGCCATGGTTTTTTGAGAAAAAGTCTGACCTATATTCCGGTTTTTACGGCATTTGAAAACTAGTGTATTTACTTGCATAAATTGCGCATTTTTTTTTAAAATTAAGGCTTCAAAAGGGGGTTCGCAAATTACACAGAAATTTCGCAAGCACGTCCTAAAAACACTACAAAGGTCGTGAAGTGGAATATATACTGTATATTGCTGCCAATATGTAGACCCTGCAACTCACACCGCTAACTGGCCAACAAAAAAGTCTCTTCAAACATAAGAAGCATACCCTGCCCCGCCCTGCCCTGCCCCATGTTACTTAGTTCCCAGTGGAATGGCATCACGGCATGTGCCCAGCTGGAAGCAATAAAATTGTAACGAAACAAGACAGCAGGGGGAGGCAAAGGAGATAGCGGGTGATAAAACGATGCCCCCGCATGCAGCCTGGCTGACTACCAGCATATTGTACAGCAAACAGTTCGGTACTTTCGGATTAGGGTGCACGCGCAACTGTTCGTCCAGGAGAGCGTCCACCAGCGCAAGCGTGTCCCGTGATTGGCGCACAATCCTTGCCCTCGCCACTCGCAACCACATACGGCAACACAGCCACGCCAATCTTCCCAAGCTGCCTTGTGCAGCAAAGCGCAAAATATGCGTTTTTTTTTTTTTTTCAGGTATCTTGGTAAAAAGTCAAGGGTGCGCAAATTATGCGAGTAAATATGGTATTCAAAGTTTCGAATACTTGCACAGCCCTACCTAGTGGGGTTAGAACCTGGTATGAATTGGTAAAAGTAGACTATACAAAACCTTCATTTTTTTTTTAAGTAGGACATACAAACAATACAATAGCGTAAAATACTGGGCTAGTTGGTTCATGCACAGAAGGTGGAGAACACATTTCGGGGCTAGTTGGTTATGCATTGTTTTTTGAAAAAATAATCCTGTGCTGCATTAAGACAGTGCCCATCCTGTCAAGTTCTTTGTTTCCTCATCTTAAAATGCAGCGCTGAATTACTTTTTCAAAAAACAGAGGCAGCATACACACAACAACGCTGGACTTGCTAGTGATTTATTTCAGTTTAGAAATCAGTTGCAAGTCCAGTGGTGCTGTGTTTGTGTGCCTCCTCGTCCTGCGTCCATTTTCACTGGTTTCACCTTCTGTGCAAACAATGCAACTATGCGGACAAACTGTTAGGTGCTCACCTGCTAGCAATGACTGTATGGAGAGTAACACAGTGCGCACATCCAACAACGCAGTCCACTTTTCTTTGAGGATGTCAAGGCATATGTTCCCCTGAGCATCAACGTTCGGGTGAAAGCACGGAGTCTCGAAGTTCACCTGTGGGCTCTCAAAAGGATAGGTACTGGGAAACTCCAGCCTCAGCCGATACACCAACTTTTCATACACCTGGAAATACAATGATTTGCATCATTCTTCAAAACAGTCACCCGATGAGAAAACAGTACTAACAAAAGCCAACTAGCACAACACATTTTATCTTTAGTTAAATCTGGATGTAAAGAACCTTCATGTAAAGAATTTCTCAATACTATTAAGCTTTTTAATTCCCCAATGCTACCCCAAACGAAGCGTGTGCGTCAGCAAACTCCAAGTAACGAAGGTGCTGCGGCGACAGGCTTTGATATAGCAAACTCACTATGATAACTATGTATTAACTAATGCTGCATTGCCTGAAAGTATCAGCACAATAAAACATGAACTGACATCAAAGGAGCATGTACGACCGTAACGAGCGACTGCAGTTGACAACGTGCAATGCTCCTGTACTTACACACCGGTGCCTCCATGTGCCAAACGCAGCAGTGTCTGCAGCTTTCACTTTTTCAACAGCACATCACATGGCATTACAAGGCCTCATGCTCAACAAAGGCAGTTAAAAACAACAGCACATAGCTAGAAAACAAAAAAGGGGGTAAGCAGTGTGCGCCCGTAGCCTCGACTCGCGCGGGCAGCGGCGGAGAGCGCCAGTGACACGAAGCAACAGTAACCTGGTCCTAGGGCAACAGTAACCAGGGCAGACCAAGAGCGGAGAGGTAGGTGCCTCTATGGCCAGTCTAGCAGCGACAGAGCAACTGCACGCACTCTCCTCTAGTCCGGTCTTTTTATGCCTCAGATTCCCTTGCCTCTTCCCACCCCCTCCTAGCACCATTGTGCAAGCCACAGCAGCAGAGGCCACGGCAGTTGCAGCTTCAGCCATGTTAGCGCGATCACAAAATGTTTCTCAGTGTTTTCGAGTAGCAGGGGTTTACTGTGAACATTTTCAGGTTATTCCACCTACACTTATTTCTTATTTTCATTTCCATTTTGCATTGCCCTTTCAAGTATTCACACAAAAACAACTTTCCCAATTTCATTACATCCAGGTTTTGCTGTACATCTTTCATTCACAAGAGCAAGAACAGCGAAGAAATAAGCAGCTTCAGAAAAAGAAAGTGCGGAGTGATTGTGCAAGAAATCGCTGAAAGAATGCATTCAATCTTGGAGGACACAAGATTAGCATGCATTCCTCTTATGAGGGAACAGGTTCACTTGTTACAGTTAGTACACAGCAAACAGTTTTATATCTCGTCACACACAACATCTTATGGGACGACTGGACAGAAGCGAAATAACATTATCTGGTTCACAGTCTAGCATTCTAGCTAGTCAGAGTGGCGGAACAAAGATTACGCTGCCTGCAGCAGCTCACGTAGCAGCAGAAGTGTGCTTCTGAAGAAAGGTATTCATCTCAATTCTTTCACTAGGAACTGCGTCTTCATGCACATGCTCTCCAACACGACAGCGCCAAAAGCGCATCTAAAGAGATTTTTTTTTTTTTTTATCTTGGAACATGCCGAGTACACCTAGTAGACTAACTGCTTTGGGAACTAATGCCAACTGTAAACTATATTTAAATAAGTCTAGTTCCCATTATTTGCAGTGAGTGGCAGGAACACTGTTTTTAGAGCGTGAGCTCTAACACTCTCATTACTCAAGGTCGCGCTAGTAAGAAACACAAGGTCATTCCAGTGGGACCCAGATTGTGGACCACCTAACTGGCGTCGAATGTTCGGAGTGGTGTCAAACGATTCAGCGTGTTACGGAGCATAAGATTACTAGTCGAATCAAAGCATAGCACATCGTAGGGATCTGCACCGACGACCTTTGGTTCCCCAAACCATGACTTCTTGAAACTTCAAACGTCCATTATGACCAAACTAAACTAATTGACGTAGGATATTCGAAGTGGTGTCAAACGATCTGTCGTCTTGCGCTGTATACCTTGGCATCAAAAAAGTAGATACCCGCATGTAACGAAAAATTTGCACCGGATATAACGAAGACGGCTAATGACACAATATTCATTTGATACTGCTAACGCTCGTTACTCATACGCTGCCTCGGCATTTCGCTCTTTTTGGCGGGAATCTCGAATTGTGTGACATGTATGCTCGAAAGTGGCAAAAGTCTCTCTTTGTGCAACACACTGATTCATAACACCATAGAAAGAGGTAGACATGAGGAGCAAAAGAATTTTAGTTCTAATGTCACACTAAATGTATGACTTCCAAGAAAAGAGAAAGTGGTTTCTATTTGTTTAACACTGCATTTATTTTTGCCAAATACTTCCCAGTGAAGAGGTTAACTACAAAAGCAACCGAAAGCCTTGCAGTTGCAAATACCCCTCAAAGGAGGCCCTTCAGCAAATGGCGTCAACCAAATTCATTGACATCACAGTTAATCCCATTTCATGGAGGCACCTGCCAGTCACCCGCGATCTCACGCTAGGGGATTAACTGCGACGTCACAAGAATTGGTCAATGCCAATGTCTGGAGGCCCTCCTTCGAGGGGCATTCGTCGCTGCGTTCTTGAGTTGTATCCAACTATAATTAGCACACGGAAGTCATCAGAATATATTTTGCCGCTTATGTCTGGGACGCTCAGCTGCAGACATTTTAGCAGTTTCTCAGTAAGGTAGCAGCAAAATAAAACCAATGAATTGCACCAAGATACCCATGTCTGCAATACCACATGATAAGTCTGTGTGCATAGCCGTGGCTTTGCAAGCATTACAACTGAAGGGGCCCTAAAACACTTTTTGAAGTGACGCCGGTTACACCTCAGGTGAACTCTTGAGAAGCAACCTATCTATACACGTTAAATGAAATATGCACTTCATGACAGTCTGTTCAGCACGAGTTCTTTTTGCACAGGACGACGATGTTGCTTCCAGGGCAACAACCACCTAGGCAACCCAGCAATGCCTCACTGTTACATTCGTAATGCTGAGTTGATTTTTCAAGCATATGGCGTACCATTCTTTGACAGAGCAATACCCTCCTCCTCTAATTCTTTTCAAAGTTAAGGAAAAAAGAATCTCAAATTTTAGTTGTTTTTTTGTTACTTTCAAGGTGGGAGGGCCATTCAATAAGTATCAACCCTGCACTTATACTTTATCTCACAAGTAATTTGCAGCACTGCGAAAGGTACAGCTCTATCGTCCGATCAGGGACAAGGGAGACATAGTTCCTCAAATATTTTAGCAGTGTTGTGAACATTTTTCAAACAACTATTACAGTAACTGAAAAAGTAGTTCAGGATAAATATTTCATTCACTAGCTAAATTACCAAGGAAAGTCCACACGAACACAGCACTCGGCGGCCTGCTGCAAAGTGATGTACGACCATTTGTAAACATGGTCCGCCGAGTCTGCCAAGTCTTCTACGCGCAGTAGTTGGACACTGGTGCTCTCTCCTTCCCGGTGATAGAGCTACCAGTCGCACAAAGGGGTACGGAGGAACATATTTTGCAGTACACATCGCTCTGATTGGCTTATATCGCCGCAGCCTTCACAGCACGACAAATTACTTGTGAGATAGAGTATAGCCTTCATCTAATCATTCCATGCAATTATGAAAACAGAACCTGATCACTGCAGGTGGCTCGTGTAGGTGCAAGCGTGCAGCCGCATTGCCAGTGCACCAGAGTAGAAGCTACAAGCTCAAGGCGACTGGTTTCTACAAGCGTGTTCTCTCTCGCACACTTGTACCACAGGCCTGAAAGCCACCCGCATCACGCTTATAGGTTCCACTCCTTTGCAATTAAGCTGCAAGACACAGGTGCCATTGCTGTCTAGAATATGTATCCATAAGTACCACAAACCTCATGATTAAATGGACAGACAGTACCTCTAGTGGCGTTTTTCACACATCACTCATTTTACAGTTGTTCTTTAGAAGCCATGGGCAACGCCTACAGGGGCGCCACAGAAAGCCTCCTAGTGGCAGCCGTTAGAACTGTAGGCAGGCCGCTCGCCACAGCTTCCCGCTGCCACCGCTAGCTTGGCTGACATACACGCGTCATTTGCTACCCATGGGCGTCCAGTCCCACATCGTTAATTTTGAGGCAAAAACATGCACAAGGTAATCGCACTGCATGAGAGTGGACATGTAGCTGATCTTACACCTCACAGGGATGATAGTGTTTGCCACAGGCGAGCATCGCTGAGCCTTGATAGACGCGGAGCTGATCAGAGTATGCCACCTATGCCAACAAGCATTTACCTGGTAAGAAATCTTTCTCATTTGTTTACCATGCAAAGTATTTTGCTCCACACAGACTGAAAACAGATTTCTCATGCATTGAGGATGTAGCACCAGACTTGTGATTAGCTGACACAGGTGCAGTGTTGTGAAAAGGTAGCAATAATAAAGCTAGAGAAAACAAAAGCTCTTAATTATTCACACGTGCAATTAGCTGCCAAGTTCCTTAGATGGCAACTAAGTATTTGTTGCTGAACTAAAATGAAATACGACTTGCTTTCATGTGCACCACTATAGTCATTGCTTGAAGGAATGTTGACAGATTACATTTTGTAGCTGGTACAAGGAATGTTCCGAAAGTAAGGTTTATTTGGGTTTAACGTACCAAAGCAACTAAGGCTAGGAGGGACGCCTAGGGAAGGGCTCCGGAAATTTCGACCACCTGGGGTTCTTAACGTGCACTGACATCGCACAGTACACGGGCCTCTAGAATTTTGCCTTCATCGAAACGTGGCCGGGATCGAACCCGCGTCTTTCGGGTCAACAGCCGAGCGCCGTAACCACTGAGCCACCGCGGCGCGACGAAAGTAAGTTTCATCATTTTTTTTTTTTTCAAAGAGAAGATGGTACACCAGGTGAAACAAAATATCACCATAAGAATACACACCCGTTGCTGGTTCAACGACGGAAGAAAAGTCAGCGGAGGAGGAATGACGCATGCATAGAGTGCCGAAGGAGAGAGTAGCACCAGCCCGACATGCCTGAGGTTATTCCAGTACAAATCACGATGGCAGACAGACGTGTGCTGACAATGTGATCGCTAATGGAAGTGCATGCCGTCATCCGGTATGAATGGGCTTCACCATACACAGATCGTGTATGGTGAAGAGGTCATGTCGCGTCAAACGGTTCATCGCTGGCGTTGCATATTCAGTGATGGAAGGCAGAGTGTAGAGGATGAAGGTCGAAGTCGATGCCCCTCCACACTCACGAATGCAAACAACATTGCTATAGTACAGGACATGGTATCAGTGGACAGGCCCCTAACTGTGTCAGAAGTGGCATCCACATACACTGCATATTGGTCGTGCTCAGGCCCATCACATGCTCCGTGTTGTGTTGGGTTACCCAAAAGTGTCTGCAAGATGGGTACTGAGATACTTGACTCTGTATCACTAGAGTGCAAGAATGTGAATCAGCCTCGATCACTTGATGCAGTACGCGTGAGAGGGAAATGAGTTCCAGTTCAAAATCATTGCAGGCGATGAGACATGCGTGCACCACTTTACTCCTGGAACTAAAGCCGCCTCAATGACTTGGAAGCATCCCAGTTTACCAGTGAGGAAAAAATTCGAAGTGTCACTGCAGGAAAGGTTATAGCCAGTGTTCTGGGATACAAAAGATGTGATCCTCCTTGATTTCCTCCATGAAGGGACCATCAATGCGGCAGGCTATGATGACACCCTTACCAAACTCAGGTCCACCATTTGACGAGACACCACGGCTCTTGAGTGAAAGAGTTGCACTCTTGGATGACAACGCAGAACCACACAGCAAGGCTCACACAAGATCACATTTGTTGTTTCAGATGATCAGAGATTGGATCACCCGGCCTACAGCCCCGATCTTGCCCCATCGGACTTTCACCTGTTGCTTGCATTGAAATTCGCACTCTCGAGACGTCACTTGCAAAAAAATGCTGAGGTAGACCAGGCTTTGCGAAAATTCCTTACATCGCACGGCACTGAGTTTTACCAGAGTGGTTTTTCCAAACTGACTGCACGCTACGACAAATGTCTCAATGTCAGTGGAGACTATATAAAAAAATAGTGCAAGGTGTATAGTTCATGACGCCTTATCTCTTCCACTGACATACATGACATGCGCATATTTAAAGTGTTCGCTCATTACAAGCGCGGAGTGAATGCATGCTCTTCTCGGGGCAAGCAATTACACCAGAAAGGCATATTGCTCGAACGGTGCCCAACTGACCAGGGCAAACCATTTCTGCTTCAATGTTTCCATTTAAAGGGTGGGTGCATTCGCTTCGAGTGGATTAGGGTGGCTTTCTAGGCGCAACACCTAAAGTACAGCCAGGAGGGGCTGGTGCAGTCCGGTCTAATCTATTCCACCTCATGAACAAACATGAACAGAGTCCAGCAACATTAGTAAGCAGTAACAAAGCAAACAAAGCTGCGTAAAGTTCGTGAAACTGAGCATGGCGCTCTTCCCCTCCCTGACAGAGGAATATGACATACGTGAAAACAGCGTGAAAGAAGAAGCCCGAAGGCGAAACGAAGAAGGGACAGGAAAGAGCGCTGTCCCTTCTTCGTTTCACCTTCGGGCTTCTTCTTTCGCGCTGTTTCACGTATGTCAGAATGGACCAACTAGCCAAGCAAGAAGTTCTCCTAGAGGAATATGAATTCTTTTTCACAGTGGACCATGAAAGAAGAGATATCATTGCCTCAACCAAAACCACAGGAATGACATGATCTCATCCTGCACTAGAATGCTTTGTTAATAGAATGCATGAGCTGCACACGCCAATTCCTAATACCTTCAAATAGAGATGAAACACTACACAGCTGAAAGTGCCTGCCCACTTCGCCAAACCTGCAAAACTGAATGGCTTTTAGCCTTAAGTAGATGGGCAGACTGTGCGCCTCCTGGTCATTTTAACTGCCCGCCATGCGGACAACGCTGCTTGAGAGGTTCACATATGCACTTTCCAAAGGTCCCTGCCATTTATCAGTAAAATAAGTGGTAGAGTCTTAACCTAGCTAAAACGAGTAGACGTGCGAAAGCACCAGTTAAGCCTGGTTGGCTTAGACTCGGGTTAAGCTCTGATCGAGGTTAAGTTGATCTTATCTGTTTATGCCGCAGGTGGAAGTTTATGAATAGACAACGATGTGCAATGCAGAACGCAAAAAGTGTGTCGCAGTTTCACAAAAAGCATGATCGGCCGCGCCGATAGCATACTGCCCTCGTGCAGTGGCCAGCAGAGCTGATCCTGTTCGCACCACCACGGGTTCGATATTCAATTACAGCAATATTTATTTTATTTCAGCATGGGCTGTTGCTATGCTAGGTTTTGCCAAGTTCACCTTCAAAGTCAAGCTTCACACAAACTCTGCGAGCCGATTAGACCTCGTGAAGTAGTGCTTTTGCACTAAAAATTACAGTATGATAGCTCGAATCAAAGCTGCATGACATGGAATGCTGTCTTTGCAAGTATGTCGGCGACGCATAGTTTCTGCGCAGGTTCTTCTCACAAGCTGCCACCTGTCACTGCTCAGCAAAGATATCTTAATACATGAGACATGCCGTGTAAACAAAAATCACCATATCTAAACAGCAGATTCCCAAACAACTGACATTTGCATCGTAATTAAAACCAATCTCCGATCACTTGATTTGTGCCAAGCCGAATCAGATGGCCAGTTGGCATCATGCATGCGATGGGCAGATTCTTAAGACACGCAGGCCTCAGGACGTCGATCAGCCTCATCTTGATGCGTGTGTTATCGCGCCGTCTTCTAACAGAGGGAGACAGGCAGCGACACGAAAACACGCGACAAAACTTAACAAGCCCGCGTTATGGTGTTTTGTTTTCATTAGTCCACTGGCTGCAAATGCAGTTACATAATAAACGAATGTTGAGTGCAGGTCACATTCATTATAAGTGGGCATCAATGAACTGTTCCGTTCCTGAAACAGCACATGCAGCTAAGGTTATGTATGGCCGAATAACTGGTGCACAGCACTGCCCAATTCCAAAGCAGTCAACCTAGAGCAGTTTGGCACAGTTCTCTCCATTCTGATCAGGATGGCTCTGCTCATATGGTTTGGAGCACTAGGCGCAAGTGTGGCATCACTGTACACGGCACAGTAATGAGGTATATTAGGGTTCTTACAAAAGGATGTAGCAGAATGAAGAAGAGTGACAAGACACTCAAGCAGTATATATATATGCTTCCCAACTTGTTCCCCACAAAAATAAGATGCAACTGTATATGCTCGAAACATTTCAGAGGTTATCACGCAGCTTCCAGGAAGCGAATATTCTGCCAATGCAGACTGAGTGTGAAAGCCAGTGGAATGATACAGCCACTACTGATACACAGGGGAAAAAGAATTGGTAAGCTACCCCTGGGTGCAGAAGCAAAAACATGCAATTTATCACAAACTCACAATATTGGGGAAAAATACTGGGGACCCAACAAGGGACATGCACTGTGGCAGACACCTTGCTGTAATTTGTGTCATCAAAGCCTTTGAACTAAAACGCTACTTACTGTGCCTGAGGGTCCCTGTATTGTCCCAATCCACCGAAAGAGGTTGTCACCATCAGGAAATGCAGAAATCCCCTGGTCACCACACATCTAGCAAGAAAAAACTGTCATATCAGCAGTGAAGAAATGCTGAAGTAGCAGATCCTTGTTGTGAACAAGTCATCAATGACCGCAAGTAACACCCCCTGTGGACATACCATCTGCTGCTCTGCTGCCAGAACCCACACTAGTCAAGCCACAGGCTACTACACCCATTCTACCCAAGCTTCCTTCAGCACTTGCACAGATCAGGACAGACAAACCATGCTACCGGCTTGTTGCTCATACACCCCACACTGAAGAAATGTCACCTAAACTTGCAAATAAACAGCAAATATTTCCCACATAACGTGTTTTGGATGTGAACAGGTGCAGAGCTGTGACTAGTCTGCTTCACCTGCACCTCAAACAAAGCTTGACACACGATTTATCCTGATTGCTCTTAATATTCAACTGTATCACATTCACAACCATGAGCACAAAACGAATGTATGCTTCCCAGAGGGCGTTTTTGAATCAAAACCTCTCAAGACGATTAACATTTCAGCAACACTTAGCACGGAAGATATGCTGTCAGCATGGTAATATTAGCAACTTGCACAGCTTGCTGCGTGCTGTGCATATAACGCTAATTTAAGTAAATAAAAGTGACAAGGCTATTCAAGATGATCGGCAGAAATTGTTCTCTACGTAGTACAGTGCGCTACAGCGCCACAAAGTCGCCAGTTTTCAGGCATACTAATCAATAGTAGAGTACACACCTGCAGCAGTCAAAGGTTTGTATCAATGCAATATCAGAATTTTCTAGCAACCGCATAAGGTCGGTACAACTACTACACGACGCTCATAATTTCGGCGAGGCACAGCCAGCCATGAAATTTCCTCCCAGTCGCGAGATTCCCGCCACAAATGCTAGGATTCAAAAAAAAAGTGGGCCGAAATATGGAAACAAAAGTACTACACTTTATGCAGGGAACCTTCGTGCAAATAGAAATAAGTTTTAGTCTCATTACGCACATCCTAAGCATGCAGAGATTTTTGCAACGAATTTCAACGTACCATTAGCGTCATCAGCTCTTGCTGAAGTCTGTAAAAAGGGAATACCACAATAGTTTAGAGCAATCCACAATGTCATTTGCTTCCAGGGTTCATCTTCGTTTATACTATTAAGCGCACAGTTGACCCTTTCGATTGAGCAAATACGAAGGTAAGAACAGTAGACCTTATTACACGTTATGAGCATAATGTATGCTAGCCATACACACAAATATAAAACTCGCTTCTATCAAGACGCAAACGCATAGCGAGGAACGTTACAGACTAGATAACTTAAAACATAAACCGCTAATCCATCGCTCTCACAAACTGTGTTCCCGTTTTCAAACAAAGCAAAGTCTCGGATTATACGGGAAGTCCTAGGCCTACGGCTGGCACGCTAACTCCTGAAACATGACCTCCTACCTTTTAGTAACAGAGTGCCTGCCAGAGTCAACGCTCCGCTGCTCGTCACTGCTTTTGACATATTCATCCTGGGCCAATGGATCAACATTTTGAGAGGCCATTTCGAGAATTGTGCCTCGAAATCTGCTACTGCAGCACCTGCTTTCAGGCTCGATGCTTACATGCAAGCCTACGTTCAAAAACTAACGAATGCAGCAGCGAGCCAATCAGTAGTCGCACAGACACGACGCGGTGACGCGGCGACGCCTTGCAGCCGTGTCTTGCAGTGCTCGGATGGCGTGAACAGCGCGAGCTGCGCATTAGGAAAAGTTGAGCTTAATTAGGTATTTAAACCTTCACAAATTGTATTAGTCTTGTAAACGGAATTTTTTTTCACTAAACAGGTAAACTGGTGGAGTCATTTTTTGTAAATGACTGTTCCATAAATCGTTCAGGGATCAGCGAACCCTGGTATAAACAGCGAGTCACGTGCGCGAAATTCTCCGACTCTTCTTCGATTGTCGTCATCCGTTGATGCGTTCTTTTTTTTCTTGGATTTTTGGGCTTGTCCAGATTGTTGGCCTCCACGTACTTTTCAATGGCCTTTCCAAAGTTCGTAGTTCTGACTGGTTCACCTGGTGTAGGTAAGACCACAATAGTGAAAAATGCAGTAAATACACTTGGTGAGCAAGGTATCACCGTTTCGGGCTTCTACACGACCGAACTGCGAGAAAACGGAAACAGGGTTGGTTTTGACGTTGTTACCACCGACAACAAAAAGGCTCCACTTGCCCGGATTCGTGACCATTTTCCTGCTGGGAAAGGGCCATTTGTGGGAAGATATTGTGTCACTGTGAAGAAGTTCGAAGAGGTTGCCCTGGACTCTCTGAAAACTAAGAGCGATGTCCTAGTTATCGATGAAGTTGGCAAGATGGAACTTTTTTCAGAACCATTTCGGAACCGTGTCAGTGAACTCTTTGCCGATGAAAACAACTGCATCCTCGTGACCGTGCCCGTGAGCACCGGAACACAGTGCCTGCCGCTTGTGGAGCATATCAAAGGCCATAAGTGCGCACGGGTTTTCAGCGTAAACCGCTCGAATAGAGACTATCTTCTCAGAGAAGTGTTGGACGCTCTTCGCAAGGCTGTTGGAAAATAAAACTACGAGCCATTCTGTTATACAAATTATTGGCGCATTCTTGTGGTAAACTGCGCAGTTCCAATCTCTCAAGTTTCGCGAAGGCGAGCTTCCCCTTTTGGGTGCGTGATAGAGAGTGCGGCGGAGTAAATTTAGACGCTGAGCTGTTCGACTTGGCCACAGGCGAAGGGAGCAGCCTCGTTGGCGTTGTGCGTTATGAAGTTGCGATATGGGCGTCGTTCAAACCTCGGTTGAGGAATACTGCGTTGAAACTTCTGTAAGTACACGAGATGTTTATGTTAAAGTTTGTTCAATGCGTAAGCCACGTATGTTGCGACCGTAGCATTAGTACTGGCGCTCGTTTTCGCCGACGTCGTGAACTAGAAACGTTTCATTCAGGACATGTTTAACTAAATGGTTTTTCTGTTGTCCAGATGCGCGCCAGGAGTTGGTCAGATGGCACGTCTTGCTGAGAGAAGACATTTGAGATGTGTTACTTCCATTGCACTCTCACCATGGAAGATGATCACAAGAATGTTTCATATGAAAGCCTTCCCGAAGCAATTCTTTTGAAAATCTTCATGAAGCTATCACTTCCTGATCGCCTGCAGGCAGCACTGTCCTGTCGTCAATGGTGCAACATATTCACTTCTCCAGCTGCATGGACTAACTTCCACTTTCGTTTCTATGGGCGCAAGGACACAAGACTTCTTCAGTGTATTATATCATATGGTTCTTATCTGCGTCAAGTTGTCATTGAACTTAACCAGTTCCAAAACGTCAACCGTGTGAATGCAGTACAAGCACTACTTCTACTTGCAAAATGCTCCTCTACAAGGTTGTCGCACCTTCGCATCATCTGCACTGGTGAGAATCCTCTGTTCTATGCTGGAAAAGAATTTGTGTCAGCCTTGGAAGCCGTCTTCAAGCGGTGTAACAGCCATTTGGTTGAAGTGGATCTCAGCAAGTTCCCAATGATGATTGATTCGCACACCATTGACATTCTGTCTCAGCACAACCCCCAGCTGGAACGTCTGAACATCCAGAACAACAACCTTGTCTGCTTAGTACAACCAGAGTGCATTGTCAGACTTGCTCAGCGCTGCCGGCGGCTGCGTGACCTCCGTGTGCACAAGTGCAGCCTCTCGCAGGATGTGCTTTTGTGTTTCCTGGAACAGCACCGTGTCGGCCTTGAACACCTCTCCCTGCAGTGCCGCAGTGAGGAGATCATCGCTAGCCACCCACAGGATGAGAAGACGCAGCTGAGCTCAGAGCTGTGGTCGCGTGTGGTTTCTGGCCTTCCCCGGCTGCGTGTGACTCTTCATTTTGACCAGACTTGCCCGCTGGTGGTCATCCCCTTGGTCATGAGGCCAGAGGTGCCATGTGCAGTGCTTAGGCTGGAGACCTTCACTATCATACATGACATGGTGCTGCTGGCAGCATATAGCTACGCAGAAACACTTGAAAAGCTCATCTTGCAAGCACCACCAAGTGCTGAACTGGAATGTGCCTTGTTGGAAGTGTCACGTCGATGCTCTAAGCTGAGAGCATTGCATGTTTTCTGCCCGCTAAGTGAGCAAACAATAGACACTATCTTATGGGAGCACCCGTGTATGAAGGCTAGCGGGCTTTATACACTTAGATCAGAGGCAGGCAATGATGGTCCATGGGCAACGGATGAGAAGGTGGATGCATGATACCAGCACTACCTCGGCCACTGTTGTAATGGTATATAAAAGCTTTCGCTCTACTTCTAGTCATAAACATTGGAAAAGCTCAACAGAACAATAAAGCTTGCTTCTAGTACAGAGGAGGTTCACGTTTTCACAGGTACAAGCATTGCAGCATGCATAATTGTATCATAGTCATGTAGCTTGACTGTTCATATACTATGTTACAAGCCATTTTCAGTAATGGCCTGCAAATTTTAATCTTTTAACCTTATTTTGTTGCAGGTTTCCTTGCTCTGCAGCCAAGTGTACATTTGCAGCTCTCGTGTCATCCTTGAACACTGCAGTAATGCAAAAAAGCCATTGACAGCGGCTGTGCTATGTATGCTCCTAGCTGTGGGTAGGAAAGAAACTATATTCTTCCATATTCCTTGATATTTCAATGCACTTCTTTAGCTTGTAATTTAAGTAATATAATTTAGGTCTTAGTGAAATGATGAAGGCTGAGCTGTATAAAATCTACTCAGAAATGGTTTTGAGTTGCCAAAAGGTTATTAGACATTTAATGACATCTGATTTCAAGTGAATATACCAACAAAAATGCAGCTGTAACAACCACATTTTATGGGCACATTTTACTAGCTGTACTGTACAGAGTTCTTACAACTTTTGCTGGATTCGTGCTCCTGTTGAGGGCACATTCATCTTTGCTAGAAGTGATCTCTACTGAAGGTAGGAAGCCTTTTCATTGCTCACAGCTTACAGCAACCATGGTGTCGTTTCCAACATTATCCAAATTACTACAGATAAGTCAAAGCTAACTCATTCAGTCCCGTAACTGAACCAATAGCGAGCACAATCACTTTGGGCTCAGTTTGTCCTGTAAAACCAGAAACCAAAGCAAGCTTGAATAATTGAACGAGTGGTAGCATAATGTTGCAGGCATCACCGCGCAATTCTTAATTAGGCAATTACTTCAGTTTGCTGCCTTAAAAAAGCACAGATTGTTCAACAGTGTTGGTACCTTAGTGCTCCAACTGCAGCTTAGTGCTGTCTTTTAATAGAGGTGTGATTTTTGGAAATTTAAAACGCAAACATTATGGCCTGCTGTATACATAGGGCCCGTCGCTTTCCGGTTTTATTTTTTCCAGAATTCAGGGAGGTAAAAATCGGGCGATACTTTTTTTGTTCAAATTCGAGTACAAATCGGGTTATTCAGTAAAAACTTCCATCATTTGGGTTTTTTCAGGTCCTTTTTTGAAGCAAAAGACGATTTACTATGAGACGATTTACTATGCATACTGAGCAAGAAAGAGGGCATTTTGTGTGGGACACAAAATGCCCTCTTTCTTGCTCAATATGTCCCAAACAGCATCGAAATGGTAGGTTACCTTGAAAAACTGCTTACCAAATCAGATATTTTTACCTCAAGCATTGTGTTATTTCTTCATGTACAATAACAATCTCCTACATAGCACTTCCGTGTGGGTGCCTGTCTTGCACACAACAGTAATGCAACATCACAGTAGACGTTTTAAAAGTTCAAGCCCAGCAGTAGGGCATCGTTAGCCTGGATAGCACTTGATACAATCATGTCGTGAACAAAAAGCGTCAAGAGAGGTTTAAGAGCATCATTTGAATAAAGACGTTTCTCTGCAGTAAGCACAGGATATCCGCTAATTTTCATGTGATGTCATCAGCTTTGTGCACTGGAAAATGTGCATTTTCTAGATGTTTGCAGAATAAAGAATGCTCATAATGAGCCTCTCATTTTTCTTTTTCTGTGTGTTCTCTGGAAGGGACATTTTGAGCTGGAAGTTACGTTTAACCCAGTTTTTGAGAAATCTGTTTGGCATGCAGTGTGGTGTCCCGTCTTTTCTTCATCCCTGTCTCAAAGTTGCTCTGTGTTTTTTTAGCTTTTTTCACAAATTCAGTAAAATCGGGTTTTACCAGAAAATGAAGGGCCTTATTTATGCACATAATGGCCCCGCTACTTTGCATTGCACAGTACTTTTAGGAAGGTTATGATGCCAGTGAGTAGATCGTACATAAAAGACATTTTGTGCAGCTCTATCTGAGTAAATGATGGAGAAGCCCAGCTGAAGGATAAGATGAGCCAGTCCATATTTTTGAGCTATTTTAGGAAGGGGCCACACTGCAGTAGCTGCTGCAATAGGGCATGTGCTCAGCGAAAGCTTTTGACAAAGCCGACATGCATATTCCCTCCACTTCATTAAGTCAACCCACATATGCTTAGCATCCTACATGTAGGACACCGCTTTTTTGAGCGGCAACTCTAAAACTTATTTTGTAAAAGCTTGTGCCCACTAGCGCAGGTTCAAGAGGGTCCAAACTTTTCCTGTGCAAAAGTTGTGCTGTGTGCGTTCAGAAAGATCCGCCAGTCTTCTTTGGATGCTATTTTTAAAATTCTACCCCACTGAATACATCATAATTCTGCAAGAAAAACAAATCATTTTTGCGCATTGTCATAAGGAAACCACCACGCATGATGAGAAATGTGATTTTAAAGTTAAGTCAAATGTCTGAATCTTTACTACACACATATGGTAGCAAATATGCCTAGTATCCTACATTGTAAGACAGCTCAAAAGTCTGTGTTGAGAAAAATATTCCCACCAATAAAAAGGAATTCTCAGCTGTGAATTGAAATAAACATTTTATATAAAAAATACTGCAATTTTTTTATAATTCTGAAATTTCAGCATATATAGATTAATAGTGATCTTTCATCCAAGTGTACGCAAAATGTGTACAAGATGTATGCACATATTAACGAAATAAACAGCCACAGCTAATTTTCAACAACAAAAAAAAGTGTCTTTAGTCATTTAGGCGTGCATTTTAATTCACATTGCCCATTGCAGTGATGTGATGACTAGGGCATTCTGCCGCTGAGCATTATGTTATGGGATTGAGCTCTGGCCTTGGTAGCCACATTTTGATGAAGGCAAGATGCTTAAGACACCTGTATGCAGTGCACTGTCGGTGCATGTGATATAACCTCAGGTGGTCAGAACTAATTTGCTCGCTGCTGCTGTGTAGTACCTCATAGCACACATACTGTGTTGGGATATATTAAACCCTGCATACCACCAGATACTCGGTGTAGTACCTCATAGCACTCATGTTGCATTGGGATATATTAAACCCTGCGTACCGCCAGATACCTAGTGCCTAGAAAAACCAACCAATGTTTTAAACTGGTGCGCATTTTATGTTTACAAATGGACATGGAAAGTGATTATCAGCAAAAACCGTTAGAAATACTCGTTTGACTCAGAGATAAGATGGTTCAAAAGTGACGTTGCCTAACTGCTTCTCTGATATGTAAATGATACAAGACAGAGAGGCCCCTCAAGAGGCAGCTTCAGGTGTTGACTAAAATTCAAAACAATGAGAAACTGCTCCTGTTTGGTTGTGTGGTGAATTATTTGCAAGGGCCTTCATTCAAAAATGTTGTATAGGATTGACAACAAAATGAAGTCTCTGGAGGACTTGGTTTAGTCACCATTTCAAGCAACTTTTTTAAGTTGTACTTTATGCAGTGATAATTCATGCTCGGTGCATTTTTCAAAGTTTTTTTTTTTTTTTTTCTATGGATGGCCTCCACAACATTAACACTTCGTAATAGTGGTGCAGAGTTGCTCTTCTTATTGCTCTGAAAAAAGTGAAGTGCCTTGTTTTTTCATTTTTATTTTTGTTAAACCTATGTGAAAGGCATATGTGATGCCTGGAAAAAAATAGACAAAAATGAATATTTTCCACAGGCACAGGGCCCCACAACTTCACTTTTTATTTCAGTAACACATGTTGCTGGGCTTTTGCGTTTTTGAGAAAGACATGGCGCTTCAAGTATGTGCACAAAAAGACGAGGAGATATCTTTTTGTACGTCTACTTGTAGCGCCACGTCTTTTTCAAAAATTGCTTTTTATTTGCTTGTTTCAACTATTTTCAGAGTCAGATTTAAGTTCTGATGTTTACTGGTATATTTTGTTTGGAACTAGGGAAAGGTGAAAGCTTACCAAGGAGGCATAATCATATGCCTGCTTATCCATGACTGCTCATTCATATTGTAACTGCCAATGCTGTTTTGAAGCAAAAGCTTCACTACGGGACCTCGGGCTTCAATCGCGGACCGTGTAAATTTGTCCTCCAGCTGAGTTAGAGGTCAGACCATGGAAAAGAGAAAAAGAAATTGAATCAGTATCCATGACTGGGAGCCGAGCCTACGGCTGCGCGAACAGATCTCCTTTAAGGGCCGCTCAGCGAGACCACTAGGCTATCACCGCAGCCAACAAGCCTTGTGTTAAACTGCACCACACTCTCGCGCTGTGCATTGGTGAGCGTCGTCGTCAACTTCCATCTGCTCCGTCCTGTGGCACTGCCTGCTCACCGTCTTCTACGTAGCACAAATCCATGCTTTCGCTCCGATTCGAATGTAGTAAACATTCTCTAGTTTTTTGCTACAAACTTTAATATTCAAGGATTGGTTCCAGTGCATACAACACAAATTGTTCAATGTGTCCATTTATTGAAGACAGTTTCAAAAACGTAGGCCTTTTGGTAGGTAACCCTGTACACACTGTGAAACCATTACCATGGCATCTGAACACAGCTTTAAATCAATTCTGCAGGACCAGTTCTAACACCTTTTTGTACTTATAGTTACCAATTAAAACCTGAGCTATCACCGATCCAGGCATACATTGTATTTTTTGCAGTGTCTACACCTTGAGGATTGGTTGGCCAGTTCTGCTCTTCAAACTACGAAACTACACACAGCCTTGAACTACTCAGTGCACATAATCAGAAGCATTATTTTCAGAATATATAAAGACAGCAAACAGCAAAAGCTCCAGGTGAAATCGGTGCAAGCAGTAGGAGGCATGCGATAATCACGATCAATAAAAAGCACTTAAGCTAGTTCTAAATTTCCTAAACAGAGGTAAGCAAATTTAGCTATGGAAACAACCTTGCAAGCGAGGCTCCTTGCAGCCATTTAATATGTAAGCTCACAAAGAGCCAAAACCAACCCAAAAATACCTATCGGATGAAATCTAGAGGCCTCTGCCATGTTTTCGAGCTACACCTTGATGCTGCAGCTTAAATAAAAACACTTCAGCAAAACATGTTCAGCTGGGAAAGTCGTGCTGCCACATTTCTGTGGAAGCCACAATAGCATGGTAGTGCTTTTCCATTTGTAACTAACCACAACTATCGCATTATTTAAGTTGACTGATAAGCATATATTTCATAAAAAATGCTGCCACAGTGGCATAATATTTTGGTACAGTCCTGCTTGTGAACACCACAGCAAGAGGGCACGTTTAATTTCTAAAGCATACATTTAACAGCAGTATGAAGCCATGCAATATTTCAGTTTAAAAAATATCTAGCGCCAAAAGAATTGCAGCCTCTCTCGTCACCGAGGGTAGATGTAAGCAGTATTTATTGGCAAAGTCTAGGATGGTGCTAGCCGAATTCTTGAACTGGGTCTCGTTCATCCAGGTCATGCGACAGCAACGCCACACCACACCACTCACCATGCCACACACCGCACCACCCCAAAGTGCTGCTTCCATCGACCATTGAGAAAGTTTCGGGAAATTCGCTTCATATTTGTCCTCAGGTTAGCCGCGGTTCGTGGACGGTGTCCATCCAAGTTTGGCAAGGACAAGAGCTAAGGGTATTTTATGCTTAAAACTATATACCATATTTTCTAGTTCCTAATTTATACTTTCATAAAAGTCACTGCCATTTCATAGCAACATATGAGGCTTCCTCTGGGGTAATTAAACGTCATCACCATTGTATTATGTTGCAAATGGAGGGCTCCAGGCAAGTTTCGACCACGTATACTCTTTGATATGTATAGAATTGGCACTAGACAAATGCTCACCTGTCTTTGAGTTGATCGGGACAAAAGCTCACTGAGCCACCAACAAAACCTCACTCCAGCGAGGCTTAAAGCTACTGCGCGAGTCCCCAACAGTTTACTGTAAAGATATTGGCAGGCTTCAGTTCATTGAGCTTTAGCCTGGGTCATTTTGCAATCTGTGAGCTTTTGACTGGTGAGCTTTCATCCGGGATTCACAGAGAACGTATTGAACTGCACACAAGCATCATTTGCATTTTGCTTCCATCGAAATGTGGCTGCCACAGTTGGCATACCATCCCACAACCTCCTGCTCAGCAGATGAATGCCTTAGTCATTGCATCGCTGCGGCATGTGTTATCTCCTTAGGCCATGGCCATAACAGCTGTGTGGGCCAGAACGCGGGCACTGTTAAGAACATGCCAACTGTGGTTTATGGTTTATGGGGTTTAACATCCCAAAGCGACTCAGGCTATTAGGGACACCGTAGCCGAAGGCTCCGGATAATTTTGACCTCCTGCAGTTCTTTAACGTGCACTGACATCGCACAGTGCATGGGCCTCTAGCATTTCAGGAGCGGGGTTCGATCCCCAGTGCCGCCGGGTACCCACCGGTGATATGGGTACAAGCTTTCCCCTGCCTGGTGCTCGGCTTCTTTAGGGTGAAATGCTTGGGAAATGAGTCTTTGACCCCACCTTGAGTATGAGAAGAAAACCTTGTGCCATGGAACTCCTTGGCCACAGATGCCCTTGCATCATAAAAATTCATCATCATCGAACCTCTAGCATTTCACCTCCATCAAACTGCGACCGCTGCGGTTGGGATCAAACTCGCGTCTTTTGACTCAGCAGCCGTAACCACTGCGCCACCGTGGCAGCTCAATCTGTGCTTGTGTGACCCCGTGGGGCTGAGAGTGGGTGCTCTCGTGGAGAGTGCAGACCAGCTGCAGTTGTCACTCTACCAGGGAACAATGAAAAGTCTGCAAGTATTTTCAGTGAAGTAGGTACAGCACAATCGCTAATATGTACACTTTAGTTTCTGAATAAAAACCATAGAGTAACATGTATGTTACTCTATGATAAAATTATTTTTAAAGCAAGTCGTCCATAATAACAAATTCTAAAAAAAAACTTCTACACACGGCTGCATGCAGCGAAATTGAAACTACACAAATAATTAGAAGCTCGAAGGTTTCAGCATTATCTTGGTTGGCAGATTTTTAAAAAATGCCGTGCAATTTAAAACCCCTCTAAGCCCATGAGGTGCGTCATGTCATAAGGCGACATGTCTCTCCTATGACGGCTGTTCATTTCTCATGTATCGTTTGTACATATCTGCACTCAGATGGCCATCAGATGCTGAGCGTGTCACACCAGTGGAAGCTGCTGAGAAACCTTTCTTCATAGGCGTGCATGCAATATGCCGTGGCAAATGAAAAGGTGTGTCAACCAAGCACGTTGGATTGCAAGGCATGAAACCACAAGAAAAGGCCATCACTGAGATATTCAAGTTTGCACTCTAAACACAAGAAATTTCTTGTTAGGGAAGTAAAGATCTTGTTCATATTGTCGTTCATATTAATGCAGCAGAAATACATAGGTCCCCAAAGTACTGTGTGCATTTTCATGCTGTTCATTGTATGAACAGTTTCCATATTGATAAGGTGTAAATATGTTGCCACAGTTTGGTCCCCAGAAAAACTAATATGAGTCATCCATGTTATTGGGGGCTGTATTAATGGGGCACCATTATATATGCAATCACACCCATGTGCAAACACACCTCTTTGCACAATTTGTTAAAAAAAAAGCCTTCGTTAATGAGCCTATTTATGTGTGCTGTTATTAGGCATCCATTATGTGGCCTATTCTCATGCACTTGATTGTAATACAAAGTTCTAGCAGTCCACGAGATTTGCAGTATGCCTCTGATTGTATCAGACAGAACCTGAAATGCTAAAAGCATTTAAGAATGGATTTTATGCCTCAAGAACAACAAAACATCGCTTGTGCTCTCAAGAGGGGATGCAGCATTTAAAACTGTTGTCGTTATTTATGCACAAATGTAACCAAATTTGGCATAGATATGTAACTTTTCATGCTGATTTCAGACTGCAGTTTATTTTAAGCTAGCTGGTATAGTGAGTAATTACAATTAGTACTCTCATAAAGCCATTCCTGGGGCACTGAATAATTACAAAGTGCACAAGTTTTTTATGCCAGCATGTTCACAAAGGCCTTGTCTGTGCAATAAAGCCATTATTCTTTTTTAGACGGCCAGTACTCATATGAAAATAAAAGTTGAAATTCCAACATGCATATTGACATCAAAACGTTTTTTTAAGAAAATAACTTTAGAAAACTACTGCACATGTACAAAGGAAAATAGGGAGCTTTATTGCACACTTCAACACTTCAGGGTTCATACACAAAAAAAAAAAATCTTTCTACTGTCATTCATTACGAAATGCCGAAGGGATGAATGATAGCAATCGCAAAAAAAGGTGAAAGCTGAGAAAATCTACTTAAAAGTTTATTTCAAGGTCTGCCTCATTTATTGTCTTGGATGCTTTAGCTTTTGGTCAGATTGCAACCAACAACAGCTCTGATCTTCTGGTCTCCCTTCTTCATGGTGGTGCTCTGTCATTGGAAACTTGCAGAATTCGTGAAGCACCAAAACTATCAGAAGTGTGATTCACTCACACTTTTCAACAACCACACAAAAAAAGAGGCTCTGAAAGGGGCTGTAATAAAGTTGCGGTATGCCTGGGATGTTAAAGAACGGCACTTCAAACATACCCTCCAGCACGTTTATTTAATACACTTAGTAGAACTTGAGTTATCTGCAGTCAAAACTTGAAATTCAGTGTCTTTGCGCCTTACCCTTTCCTCTCGTCTCTTTTTGCATGCTTAAAGGTCGGTGCTCTTCCGCCGGCCCTATCACCGGAAGCGAAGTTTCCCAGCCCACCAAAGCTACGTGGCTAACTGGCTGCGGCCATGGTAGCTGTTTTACGTCTGAAAGAATTAACCAGTTGCTATCTCTGAACTAGTATATGCAGGAGCGTGTGACGGAGGAGGGAGCGAGTACGAAAAAGTCGCCAGAAAGGGCTCGCCAACTTTCGAGCGTGACTGTGGCTTCTCTGCTGCGCGTAGATGTGTATTATTTGGTTCAGGTGTTCATGACAACAGAGTGTAGTGATTGAGCAAGTTGATGCGCTCCCCTTAGAAGGTGTTTCAGAGCTTCTTTACGGGGAGACCCACGTCTTGAAATGGCAAAAAAGAATGCTAAAATTTTTAATTCTTCAAAAATGGCATATTCGGGTTCAATATACTCTAAAAGTGCTTACCTACAAAGTTTCAAAGTCTAATTCGACCTCCAAATACTAAAAGATTGATATATTTGGCACCTCCAAAGCACCAAAATAGTAATTTTGGAGCAAAATGCAGCAGAACATTGTGCCTGTCGCTCCCTGCAACCGTGTCCCCAATGGCCACCACCTTGGTCTTGTCCGAAAGTGCTTTTCTCTATATCTCGGGATTACTCACCACTGTGATATCCTCTTAGAACATCCACATAACGCCGTTTTCCGAGGTCTCTACAATGACCTCCAAATGGCTGACGCCCGCACTTCAAATGCGATTTTGTCAGCTTAGTGTTTTTTGCCGACACGACTAGACTTACAGAAGTTGAAGTTTTTGTTATGTCTTTATGATTCAAATTCAATTATTCTTATGCAGTTGAATTCACAAAGAACTAAACTATGGAGCTATGCTATTTTTTATGGCTTAGTTGGACATATAAATTTTTGTGAACAATGTCACCAAACTATATTTCTTATTTATGGTGCTTCGACATAACTGAACATTTTTATATAATGATTTAACTCAATAACAATATAAACAGCATAGCACCACATGGCAGCGCTTTGGCTACAGCTTCATTTCATTTGGAACCAGAAAAATATTGAGAGAAAGTGTGAACAACCCATAAGAAATTACCTGATTAGTTTTCACCTATTACCCTATAATATGGGAACTAAATGAGATATACTGATACTAATTCTATTTTTGATAACAGCAGAAAGAAATACACATACACACACATAATTTCGGTTTGGTTTAATGGGGTGTAACATCCCAAAGCAACTCAGGCTACGACGAACGCTGTAGTGGAGGGCTCCGGATAATCGTCACCACCGGGGTTCTTTAACATGCACTGACATCGCACAGTACATGGTTCTCTAGCATTTCACCTCCATTAAAATGCGACTGCTTCCGCTGGGATCGAACCCACGTCTTTCGGGTCAGCAGTCGGGCACCATAACCACTGAGCCACTGTGGCGGCTTACACACACCTAATTTCATTATATGAGAGAAGCCAACAGCCACACAAACCAAGGGGCACAGGGGATTTTTTAATTTACTTATTTATTTTGTGGTGTTGATCAATTTAGAATATTAATGAATATGTTATCGCTTAAAGGTAATTGATTACAAAAGCAGAAGAAAAAACAACCACATGCCGCCGGTGGGATCCGAACCCACGACCTCCGAATTACGCGTCCGGTGCTCTACCTCTGAGCTACGGCGACGGCTGTCAAATCCTCTGCTTTCGGGGGTATTTATGTTTACACATAACCTAACCTTGAGAGTGTTCATCAGCGCCACCCACGTTCGTAAGCGGCGGACGTAGAACGTCCAGAGTTACCGCTGGTGTGACGTAGAACGCCATCGAACGGCGAGGGTGGAAGCTGTGCGAGAACTCTCTTATGCTTCCTATGGCATCAAGGCTGCCAGAATCGAGGCCCTCACTAAGCAATTAAGCAAACAAGGGAAGGGGAATGAGGGGCTCGTTATAAATATGTTAGAAGCCAACAGCCACAGAAACCAAGGGGCACAGGGGATTTTTTAATTTACTTATTTATTTTGTGGTGTTGATCAATTTAGAATATTAATGAATATGTTATTGCTTAAAGGTAATTGATTAGAAAAGCAGAAGAAAAAAAAATTATAGTATCTCTAACAATAAAAATTTTCATTTTAAGACTCGCATCTCCCCTCAATTAAGGAGGCCTTCAATTACTATTTTCTGTAGTGCTCACACACACACATAAAAAGCTTCAATAATATCACACATATACCACCCATTTTCATGTCCACACTACAGTTCAACTTGCTCCAATCATGCATTTTGAAACTTCTGGTCTCACAGAATGACACAATGAAGCTAGCTTCCTTCAGTCTGATTACTACTCCTTCAAAAGGAAATCGGTAGCACACTGCGTACATGTACTTGGCCAAATTGTAATTGCAGCATGCTCCGTTATCATAAAAGCTGCCAGCACTAACATGAACAAAGGTATTGCCATCACTTGCGCAAAAATGTATATATTTCACATCACTGCACAAGGTTCAATGACAAAAAAATTTCAGGAAAACCTGCAAATTCTATATACTCCAGCAAACATCATAGTACTGAAAAGATGTCTACTCTTGCATGTATCACCTTTCTGTTCACGCTATGCAGATAATGGTATGTGCCCACTACAGCATTTCACAGTTAGTTTTTTTTTTTTCTCTCATGAATTTCTAAATTCAATTAAAAAACTGCCTTGGCTGAGGACCCAATGAGGTATCAAAACTTTTTAAATATAACCTCTAACAAAAGAGGAAAATCCCCAAAGGTATAACGAAAAGGATTCAACTAAAGGTAAGGGTCATTAAAACTTCCTGTTGGGCGAGTTGGTAGTTCATCTTGAAGTACAAATGTTATAGCGCAAACAAAGACACGGACAAGAGAGACGAAACACACACACAAGCGCTAACTGTCAACTGGATTTATTCGTCGAAAGCCACACCTTTTATAGGCCGAAGGATCGTGACAGAAAAGATGACAAAAAACAAGGGTTGTGTCAGAGCCATCAAATCGCGGGCGCGCATGCGCGGGTAGGCAACGGCATCACACTTCCGTTTATCTTCCATCTAATCAACAGGTAGCTGCATTAAAAAAGTCAATCTCAGCCTGGAACAGAGATAAAGGAGGTTCACTGATGCACTCGCTGCCAAGTTTCTGTATGTGGTAGGCTTCTAGGCTTATCCGTGCTGTCCTGTCTTTACTTTTACCAAGAACCGTTGTGTCAACGACCGTCTAGGGGGAACACGCCCTAAACTTAGAAAAGAAAAACGATAAATACAAGCATCTTGTTGCACATGTAAGTATTTGTGGAGCATGTGTGGCCCGGTTTGAGGAGACAAAGGTTCTTGGTAAAAGTAAAGACAGGACAGCACGGATAAGCCTAGAAGCCTACCACATACAGAAACTTGGCAGCGAGTGCATCAGCGAACCTTCTTTATCTCTGTTCCAGGCTGAGATTGACTTTTTTAATGCAGCTACCTGTTGATTAGATGGAAGATAATGTATACATTAAATTAATCGAAAAAAGTGTCATAATCTTGCGAACAAACTGTTAGACGCTATAAAGCCAAGGTGCAAGGACATTCAGAAGAATAAAAATTATGCTCTGTTCATCGCTCTTGTTCATCCAAGAATGACACATTAGATAAGTCTTCCACCTCCTCATCAATGTCCACCTCGTAGTTCACTTCGGGGTAAGATACATTCTCTGGTGGATGCTTTTCATCTAGGTTCCCATGAATCCCAGACAGGCTTCTCTGTGCCTCCCTCTCAGCCTTGATCTGTAGGCGACTTTTGAGCTTCCGTTGTTGCACATATTCTGCAAGGCTCAACATTCGGGCCTGAGTCTCCTTCGAGTTCTCAGTGCCAGGTTTTAGAAAAGTTGGTCCTTCCAAGGGAGTCCTGCCAAGTCCCTTAGTCTTGAGCAGAACTTGTCTCATAATGACAGCACGATCCAGTCCATAAACGTCTATCTTCATATCAGGGGGAACATACGGCTTTGAAGGACCATCTGTTGCACTTGTGCTAGCACTCTCTATAGCACTTTCCTGCAATGAATGAAGAACATGTCATCTGACACAACCAGCAAGAAATTTTATAAGGGCAACTCTTAATAAACTGTTGTGTTCTGAGCACTGCAGATGCCATACTGTACAAGCCACAAGCAAGGCACAGAAGCAAAAGCTTCAGCACAGAAGCTTTTGAAATGAATGGTACATGGCTAAAACCACAAGGCATATGGTTTTATAAAGCACATAAAAATGAAAAAAGTTAAAAATGACGGTCACTTTGCATTGTTAGGACAAATACAAATTAGGTGCGCTAGCACTTAGGTTTTCACCTCGGTTCTGGTGTTCAGATAGCAATAATCAGTTAGTGGCCATACATGCGGAATTGGTCAATCCCTATTTTATAATCCCTATTTATATTCACAGATCCCTGGGAGTCATTACCCCACTCCTGAGAAGTAGTGCAGCGGTTAAGCGATGCACCACTGCTCTGCGATGGCAGGTGCTGTCATCAGTGGGGCTTGCGAGACCCAGGTGCGTGGTCGGAGTGGTGTACAAAATCCCACTGACTTGTGGAGGTGTCTACATAGGCAAGAAGGCCACTGTACTAATGAAAGTGCAGGGGAGCACGAGAAATCACTAAAGAACAACGGTGGGTCCAATTTGCCACACCACTGCAAAGAAGTCAAGTATGAGCGGTGCTAAGTGGCATTAAGATTCTAGGCAGGAGTTGCGATCAGGTAGCGCGTGAAATACTGGAGGCTTTTTGATTAAAAAGAGAGGCAGCACATGTGTTAGCAACATTTCTGTAGCTCTTCAAAACAATTAAATTACATTTCTCGAAACCTCTTTCCGATGACATGGTCTCATGAAGAAACCTTTGATTGCTGTTATTAGGTCTGCGGGACTGAAAGGAAAAGAAAAAAATGGATATTGTTTGCTTTTTCCTTTGTTATTGCTGATAGCTTTGTTGTTATTGGAATTTGAGTGCGA
The DNA here is from genome assembly GCF_055824585.1 of Amblyomma mixtum. Taxonomy (NCBI): domain Eukaryota; kingdom Metazoa; phylum Arthropoda; class Arachnida; order Ixodida; family Ixodidae; genus Amblyomma; species Amblyomma mixtum. The sequence continues at coordinate 169,790,352 of NC_143014.1, read as the reverse complement.
AAGCAAATAAAATAAATATTGCTGCCGCTGGGTTTTGAAGCCGTGGTGGCGCGAACAGATCAGCTTTGCTGGCCACTGCACGAGAGCACTATGCTATCGCCGCAGCCGATCACGCCTCGTGTTAAACTGCAATACATTCTTGCGCTGTGCACTGCACATCATCGTCTTCATCAACTTCCATCTTCGGCGCGAACAGATGAGATCAGCTTAACCTCGATCAGAGTTTAACCTGAGTCTAACATCGTCACCAGATGTGCTGACAACCCAGCAAAGCAAAACCATGAGAAAACCATGCTAAATACATGCTTTTGCACACCTACTTGCTTTAATTACGTTAAAAACCATACCACCTTTTCTTTTTAATTTGGTTTAAGCTCTTTTGTATGCTGACTGCTATTGCTTCACTTGTTTGACAATGGGTTTGCTATGAACGCTTGATGGTGCTTTTGCCCAGAATTACCTGTTTTGTTAAGACAATAATGGCGGTGCTTTGTACGAAAGCGATTAGAAGGGTCATTCATGGGTTTATAAGCCTTCATGTTGCCGGCTGTGTTCGAAGTGATCATGCGATGTGTCACATGCCTGAGTTTGGTGTTATAAGTAGGCCTCTTTTCTGTAAAATAAACAGTTGGTAGTATGCGCATATGTTGTGTTCTTTCCTGTGCTGTGTTGCACCGCTGTTCTCTTGCATCATGCACCAACTCGCCAAACAACCTGTTATTCTGAAGCATGACTAGTCTGTGTGGTAAGCCAGGCAATCCATGCACCTCTCGGGATCCACTGCGAAAACTATGCAACACGTCCCAATTTAAATCAGCCATAATACCTTTCAAAAGACCAGACTAACTTGTTTACGAGAAAGTAGATGCTGCCCATATAGCATATGCTGGTGACTGCATCAGCATCCTGCCCACTAATGCCTCAAGGGAGACACTATGAAGTGAGTCACATGCTATGCCTTTCTCTTTCACAATGACATCTGCCAATGGGAGGAACCACAAAATGCATGATGTTGGCATAGACGTCCACACAGCAAGGGGGGTAAGAAGAACAGGAGAGCGGGTAGGAGGAAGGTGATAGAAGTGCGATGCAGCAGGAAGCGGAGCACCACAACAAAGGACGACGACAGTAACAGGGAAGAACTGCACTGCAGAAGTGCAGCAGAGATGGCAAGGGGTCTGGCAGCTGCTGTTGAGTACAGAAGAAGTGAGCACCAGCAGTAGTGCCAAGAGGCAAGGATGATAGAATATACAGAGACTCAGCATAGAAAGTAAGGGTTCACAGCTACAATACAATGCAGTGGAAGACGATATGGCGCTGCAGCATGATACAAGAGAACACTGCACTGGCACTGTGGTGTGTAAAGAGGGACGGTGCTATGTAGCATGGCTAACAACTAATGCTGAGAATCCCGAGGATGAAGTGGCACTACTTTTGGAATAGCCAGGCCAAGTTTGTTTTCAGTGCAATTTGAGACATTACTGAATAGTCCTGTGTGTTTGTTAATGCTGATAATATGGTGTTGTCAGGTCAAGTTGATAAACTGTCAATCGTCAATAATGTTCAATTGATAAATTTAGGCAGAGGTTAAAGTATTTCAAAGAGTAGTGCAGCAACAATGACAAGATGAATATGCTCTGCAAGATGTTTTTGTTTTTTTAATTCTTCCCTGAACTTCCCCAGAAGTGCCCTGAAATAAATCATGGCTACATTGACGCTGTAATACACAGCTATCTAGGTAATCATTCTTAGGCCCGAGTCTTCGTTGTCAATGGCCATAAGGTATACCGAAATGCGGTGCACCTCGGGAGTTAACTGCGGGATGTGAATGTTCTGTTTCATCATGAAGAGCAGCTCCCTGCAGCAGTGTTTAATGCAAAAAGCTGGGCCAGTTAGCAAACTTAGGATAATGCCAGAATAACCAGGACTGGTGCCAGAATAACAATTTGCAAATCAATCCTAAAAAGAAAACCCTTATTTACGATTTTTCGTCTCCGCAACAAAGAAGTCACTCCAGCGCACCTGATACACTTAATTCTTTCCCTACCGTGCCCACTGACCATCTTTAGACTGTTAACGATAGATGCAAACACCAATTTCAAATGTTTACACGCCGTTTTTGAACATGCTGCACCATCTGCCTTGAAGCTAGAAAACTAGTCTTATTTTCTTGTTACTAATTTGAACGCATCCTGAGTCCCATGACCACGAAAGCCATCGTCCGCTATCTATTGCCGTCCATGGTACGAAATTCGGGCAATGTAAGAAGGCCGCTGTATTAAGTCACAACACATAAGCAAACATTTATAGTCATGAATGAAGAAACATAACGTATTATGACCTAGGAAAGTAATGACTTGTAGTTATAGTCATGACTCATAGTCATTTTGCAGCATATCTTGACTCAGCACTTTACAAGTGACGTAATGAAAGATGTACCGCCTGTTCCGTATTTATCTGTCCGTGTTAGAAAAAATTCTCCTGCGCAAACTACTGGACTGTATGGGCTGCAACGCCGACTACAAGGTAACTTATGATAGTCTTCGTCTTTCGATATGTAATTTAACATCTAAACTTGCCTACATTTTCAGGAATCGGCGAAAAACTGCATTCGGCTGCGGCAGAACTTTTCGTCCAGGCGAGCAAAGAAGCCAGTCTGACAGACTGCGCCATCTGGCGAGCGGTGTTAATTTCAAGGAGCAGACGACACGCACATCCCAAGAAACCGCACGAGGTGCGCATTCCAGCCCCAAGCCGTGACATCGGTTGCCTCACCACTCGCCAGATGGCGCAACCTGTCAAAGTGGCTTCTTTGCTCGCTTGGACGGAAAGTTCTGCCGCAGCTCAATGCAGTTTTTCGCCGATTCCCGAAAATGCAGGCAATTTTAGATGTTAAATTACTTATCGAAAGACGAAGACCATCATAAGGTACCTTGTAGTCGGCGTTTTGAGCCCATATAGTTCAGTAGATTGCGCAGCGGAATTTTTCGTAACAGGGACAGATAAATACGGAACACGCGGTATAGAGTTTGTACAAAATATGCGTCGTCATGGTCATGATGCATATACTCATAACCATTCTGCAATGTAGCATGCCTCAGCACTTTACAAGTAGCGTAGTCATCACACATAGTCATAGTCATGACAATGAATCAGCACTTCTACTGCTGCAGTGTAGCATGACTCAGCATTTTAATGCTTTCGCATTCTCACATGTAAGTAGTCTTAGTGACTCTGCCAAATTTTTTGTCTTTTTTCTGTGTGGCAGTGATTTTTCAACTGCTTGTGAAGACACCAGCATGACAACAAAAAAGAGAAACCAAAAGCAAATGCAGCCCCAGCAATAAGAAAGTAATCTTTTGTTCAACAATTCAGCTGCCATTATAGCACATGCCTTCAGGACTCTCACACAACTTCTATTTTAATGTATATATAATTGCACACTTTGTGTGCGTCCATACAAAAGCACTGGTGCATGCCACACCATGATATGAAGGCTGCTACTATTACACATTCCCACCCACTGACAGAAAGGAAATGATACCTTTCAATAAAGACTCTCTGTAAAAGAAGATCCAGAGCTGAGAACTTAAAAACTAGTATAATGTAGCAAACATTTTTTTTTTTTTTAAAAAGAGAGAACAAAATGCATTCAACAGGTAGATTATACATCACTAAGGTGTTGTCACAGGGTGAGGCACACTGACAGCGCTAATATTTCACTGCAGAATGGTTTGGTTTGGTTTATTTGGGTTTAACATCCCAAAGCAACTCAAGCTATGAGGGACGTCGTAGTGAAGGGCTCCGGAAATTCCTACCACCTGGGGTTCTTTAACGTGCACTGACATCGCACAGGACACGAGCCTCTACAATTTCGTCGCCATCGAAATTCGGCCGCCACGGTCGGGATCGAACCCATGTCTTTTGGGCCAGCAGCTGAGCGCCGTAACCACTAAGTCACCGCGGCGCACAATGCCATGTGCAATAAAAATAAAAAATTCTTCTCTTAGGCATGATTTTATAATATAAAGGCAAGATCTTTTCATTTGCAGCATACTTTCTTCACATGTTTGCGTCAGATGTCAGTCCCTCAAACTTCTTGCACAAATAGAAAAAAAAAGAGAAGACAAGTTTGGAATATGTCCTAAGAAAACTGATTTCCAAGTGATTTTCAACTTGCAAAGTAGAGCCTACGATTAACGCACATATTATGAAAACATTTTGAAAACTATAAAAGTATCAAAAATCTACATTCTAAGTCTCATGTAGAAAGTGTACCACAGGCAACTGTTCACAGCATTAAGATTTTTTGTCACTTCTATTAACTGTAGAGTTCAAATACATGTGGAGTAATTACACTGGAGTATAGATTCTTCAACACTGGTCAATAGCTATAAGAAATGCCTGCATCATTTCCTACCTTGAAATTTTTCCCCCTTTAGCTCTGCAATGTGGACAAATATAACCTCAGAACACAAACTAGAATGCTCTGAAGAACCAGCGCCTCCTCTATACTTTCTGTGCCTGGGAGAACGAGAGGCGAACAATGGGAGCCCGCCGTCGGGGCTAGTACGGCCTTTCGCCGCCACGCGCCGCCACCGGAGTAGGATCACTGCCGCGCCGTCGCTCATAGAAACGCAGACCGTTCGCTGCTCTTCTGTCGTTGAGTTTTCGGTTGCATTCATGTTGTTTCAAGTACAATCAAAACTTTTTTTTAAAAGGGAGCTCGGAAGCACTTGTCGCTAAGGGTAACCGGACCATTTTAGTCGTTTCTTTCGCGGCTACTGCTGTGCAATGCGCCCGCGCGTCGTCTGCTGCGCTGATATGACAGTGCGCGCCTGCTTAAATCCACTGCGTGGAAAATTGTTCTGTCACCTCTAAGTTCGCTTGTCTGAGGGTCGTTATCTGAAAGCAGTGCTTGGCAGCAGCTAATACTGAAAGCTTGGGCTCTGGAAGAGCTACGTTGCGTGCTGTTGTTTACTCATGTAAGTAGCACCTAAAGACGTTAGACTGCTTCCAAAGCGGTACCTGATCCCACGTTTCCTCTGTAAAGTTTTCGAGAGTTACCATTGTCGCCAACGAAGCCAGAGTTGGCGCTAGAAAATGTGGAGCTTTGCCATGTGGTTTCATCAATTGATCTGCCGCGCACCTCCTGCAAGACTGCATGGTGTCTCGAGTCGCATCGTTGACGCTCAACTTGAGCGTGTATGGTACGCGCGAAAAATGCGGCCTGATGTCAGTGCCACCAGCTATGTCAGTGCCACCAGGTTAGTGAGAGGCTTTTTCAAGGTCTGATCGTCCTGCAGGGCGTGGTCAGCAAAAGCTCTTAATGTGTCGAGAAGAGAAGTTGATCTGACGGGTAGAGCAGCCCACCCCGGTCTTGGCTGCGGGTGAACTGAAGGAGTGGCTGGTTGCTAACCGGCTTCGTACACAAAGTAAGGCAGTTCTCGCAATCCATATGCTCGCCAACAACTCGCGCAATGTAACCGCCCACATAAGCGATAGCCGAGGTCTGAAGCGACGGCAGGTGCTGTGGCAAAATTGTGGTAGTAAGCCTCTGAAGCACCAATCTTGCTCTCGACAGCTTCGGCGCTGCTTGCACAGTCGTCGTCAGGGGAGACTTTGGAGCTGAAGTAGAAGTTGGTTGCGCAGAAGAAAGGACGTCAGCGGGTAGGAGTCTTGACATCGAAGCACATTCTTTGTGGGCAATATTGGATGCTGAATTAGACGCAGCGATCCCGGTCTTCAGTAGCTTTTCGAGACCTGACATTGCAGCCAGAACATCCAACATGCTGTTACACCCGGATGACATTCGCAAACTACCAAACAGGGATTAAATTGGATCGCTGTTGAATTTTCGGGTGAGGAAGAAAAAAAAACTTCTCCTCAGTCAGCAGATATTTGACACACGCCACTGTGAAATAGGTAGTGATCAGAATTGTCTGATAGGTTTCGTCTGTAAAAAATTCACGGGTATGCCCAGATCTTTTTTTTAGCCCTTCTAAATACATAAGTAAAGTGATTTCAAGCCATTCAAGCCGCGGATCAGCACTGTCGAGCATCCGGAAAATGTTGGTGTATGGGCTGCGTCGTGTTGCTGATATCGTGAAGCACGAACCACCAATAAACGTTCTTCATGAACGTAATGGTTGGCCCTGCAGCTGAAAATGACACGGCAGAAGTGCGCCCAGCCTGATCCTTGAAAAAGAAACAAGAATCGTACCCGCCGCGCGCGACGTATTCTACTCACACAGCGCCTCCTTGCGGCAGCCGCGAGCGGCGGCGGAGCCAGCGCCCGACGGCCTGAGGAGAGCGTTCGCCCAGGCACAGAAAGTATAAAGGAGGCGCTGGAAGAACTCACCTTGTTTTGACACAGTAAAGTTTCAACTTATTTTGACAACAAAGCATTTGCTGTTTAGAGTACAATTTTTACATACAAGCCTCTAATAAAGCTCTTTGTAGGCCCACCACAGATATTCACAATGCTTGCCAAAGAGAGACACTGTGAAAAAGTTAGTGAATTCATAACTCTCAAACCCCACAGATTTAATCCATTGTACATTTCTGACGAGTGAATAACTTCAAAAGGTTGGTTAACCACTGGTCTACATGGCTGTATCAGCTTCTGCCAACTAGTTCACCACTCTCTCCAAATTTATAACCTCAATCTGCTGAAGCCCCAATAGCTAGAAAAATGGGGAGGTTCCAGAACTCTGTTCCCAGCGATAAGGTCTGTACGTATCAGCAAAATCTGCCCATGCTTCAAGCACCGAGGGCCAGTACATGTGTAACAAAGTATACTTAAGCGAAATCCTGCCGTGAAACTCTCTAGGGAAAACTGCAGCAGTGATAAGGAAGACAATAAATAAAGAAAGATCAAAAAAAGGAATGACAGCTGTTGTGAAACTGCTTGAACACGCACTCACGATTCATGCAAGTCAGCGCAATTTCCATCACACTCTCATGTCTGGTTTACTGAAACTAAACATAAGCAAAAATTTCTTAGCAAAATTACTCACGCTATCAGAAAACTGGTCATCCGTGCTCTCTGGAAGGTCCAAGTTTGGTGGAATGTCAGCACTGATTTTGTCAATAAGTCTCTCCACTTCAGCACCTCTTCCATAAGTGACATCTTTCACAAAGGTGATTTTTGGAGCTTTACCAATGAAACCACTCTTGATCAACTCTGACCTGCAAGTTATATGCAAGGTACACCTTGCTAAGCATTTGACAGGAGAGTCTTGCTTCACTTTCAACAAAGCCTTTCCAGATTGAAAATTAAATTGAAAGACTCCCTTCAAAATTAAAGGCCAGAGCCGCAGAAAACCCAATAAACTTCAAATTTCTGTCCAGCATAAAATAAACTTAAAGAAATGGGCACTTGCAAGAATCAAACTCCAAACAGCACTCCCTGGTTTTACTCCTAAATAAACTTACAAAATGCACAAACATGTCCATAGTATATGACCCGAGGTAAATCCTGGAAAAAGCATGGTGTTCAATGCAGTAGACTAGCAATAATTCAAACTCGGACCATTTAACTTTCAGTTAATTCAAATACATTTCAAAACGCTGGTTGGCTGGCTATATTTTCAATGCAATTTAGAGCCACTTAATTTGTACCGCGGACTGCCTTAAATTCACTCAATTCAAAGGGGCGCAAAAAAGCGGCGGTTGAGTCAGATACTTGGGAGCACCAACATAGAATTCAAAGACACGATTAAAACACTAGGAATACTTTTCCACAACCACATGAGCTGGAACGCTCAAGTAGATTCTGTCATCGCTCATCTGTCACGGTGTGTTGGTATTCTCGCTAAATTCCGAAACTTCCTTCCTGTTGCAATCAAGCTAAAGATATATAACGCCATTTTTTTGTCACACTTAAACTACTGTTTTTTGGTATGGGGAACTACAACAGAAACAAATATGCATAAAATTTACATGCTACAAAAGAAAGCTGTCCGTTACATTGCCAATGTTGACTACCATGCCCCTACTGATCACTTATTTTCACACTACCAGATTATACCAGTCCATAGCTTGTACCGATATTACTTAGCAACCAGATACAAGAAATCCCTACAATATAATAATCGAGCCTTTCTAGACTTGACCTGCCTCACTCAAACTGTACCGGCTTATACCCTGCGCAATACAGAAAAATGGTTTATTCCTTTTTGTCGCACCAACTACGGCAATCAGATGCTACGTTACAATATGCCACACTTATTAAACAAATTACAGTCCATGAATATCGATATTTCGAAAAGCAGCTTGCGCGAAATTAAAGCTGCCTTTAAATAAGCTACAAAACGTTGTTAAGTATATTCTTTTTTTTATGATGTATAAAATGTGTTGTATGTATAACTGTGTCTGTGTAAAAAGTTTTTGTCTCTAGCGTTTGACCATCTTCCGATGTTTGTTGCTGTATGCCATGTAAAGGGGGGTCCGGGGGTCCCTCAAGTGATCTGCGATCACTTTTTACCCGGACCTACCCACATCTATGATGTAAAATAAACAAACTTCAAACTTCAAACATCAGATTTGCGGCGCTGCATGAGCTAAAAATTCAGCCCCTCCAACCTAGATACGAATCGAAGGGGGGCCATGTCAATCACAGTCACCCCGTCACCGCATAGTTTCATTTTCTGAGCTTCACTACCAGCCTGCGACGATATCAGTTGCCAGCCGTGCATCAGAGAGCTAAGGACAGCTGCGCACTGGTTTGGATGCCGACTGACACGCCGCTGGTCTTTTCTTTGTAGGCGTTGAGCTGTTCTGGCGCAAATGTGCATTCCCCTCGCTTCCCTCTGTGCAGTCGTATGTGCCACAAATGCACGGCCATCACAAGCTGCTCGTTGAGTGGTGGCTCCGCCACTACTGCATCGCACCTGTGAAGGAGGCTGCAGAAGGCCTTACTATTCTGCAGCAGTTCTGCTCTGATATTCACGACAGCGGGCATGCAGTGTGCCATGATGGAATTGCGAAAAATTGTCACTGCCGCTCAGTTTTCACTAACAAGTAGACGATCATTGCTTATCTTTTCATCAGCTAAATTTGCTGCATTGCAAAACTGTTTTCTGAAAGGTCTTCTAAAAGGTTTGGTGTGGTGGTGGCGTGGTGCGGTGTGATGTGTGGTGGTGTGGACAATCGAGCAAGCCGGTTCTTCACAATGGCTGGTTTAGTGGTGTGGTGTGTCGTGGCTTCCATTGAAATGTGGCCACTTCAGCAGGGATTCGATTCCGCGACTCTTAAATTAGCAGACAAACACCAAAGCTAATGAGCCACCATGGCGGGTGGGTGGGTTAGAGCACAAGACACATACACAGAAAAGGAGAGATTTGGATAATCATAGCATTGGTCAGAAGTTTCTTAGCCTTCCGCACTATGAATTAATAAGGAAAGCTTGTCCTGGCCCGATGCATTCACGCCAAGCAGCAGAGCTAAAAATATTTGCTTTGCCAGCTGCCTGAAGAACTGCCTGCTATGCTGCAGGTGCACTCGGTCAAGAGCTCATAAAATAACACAGCCTTAATGAGGTTACAAATGTTACCATGTTCACAACGGTCAAAACGGGTGATCGGTTTATTTGGTTGGTTTATTGGGGTTTAACGTCCCTAAGCAACTCAGGCTATGAGAGACGCCGTAGTGAAGGGCTCCAGATATTTCGACCACCTGGGGTTCTTTAATGTGCACTGACATCGCACAGTACACGGGCCTCTAAAAACGGGTGGTCAATCTATTCCCACATCAAGTGTCAACAGTGTAATGAATGACATCGCACTCCCCCACCACAACTATTTCAAAACAAACTCTGCCCTGCTTCTTATAGTTCATGTCAACCATAAATCCTTGAACTCTAGACAATTCATTTGCAAGGCAAGCACCTCAACCTTTAAAGCCAGTGTTAGACCAATGACTGGTGGAAGCTCAAGCATTCTTCAGCCATTCAAGACAATTGCTTCTACCCTGAAGTAGCTCATGTTTCAGATGCCCCTTCTTTTGTTTGAAAAAGTTATCATGTGTCCATCTACCACACACTGCTAACTCTTCAAACTGACTGAGATTGCGGGGCTGGATGTCCAAGTGCTTGGAGGTTTCCATTTTGGTGCAGTTGCCTTTTTCACCTCTTGAGTGAGAAACTTTTTTCCTGAAGTCTAACACTTCTGCAGCAATTTCAGTAGGCCAATTTCGACAACCTGGGGCTCTAATGCACACTGACACCGCACAGCACATGGCGCTTTTCAATTTCACCTCCACCGAAATGCATCCGCTGCGACTGGGATTCGATCACGCGTCCTCGAGCTCAGCAGCCAAACACCAAAGCCGTTAAGCCATCACGGTAGGTATAAACAAGAGATAAGGCAAGCCATACAGCACAAAGACAAAATAAAAGTGAAATGGTGCTGCTCAGCCACATTTTTTTTATGTGCCTCAATTCTTCAATCATTTGCACACTAGGACCAATCCCAGGCCAAAATAAGTGCAAATGGCTTGTACAATATGGCTGGGCAAGAAACGAAGAGGTGCAGGCACCTAAAAGCAGAGTGCGCACTGCACTTACTTCAGAAATCCAGCATTTGACTGCAGAAGGTCAGCAACCCTTTTATCAGCCCCGTGCTCTTGAAGTGAGGTAACCCAGTAAACATTCAGGTGGGTGCAGTCAGCAGATATGCGAACCTGGACAGACAAAAATGTGCGTGATATTCTTGCGTGGTGTGTGCTTGTTTAGTGCAATGAGCTGGCAACACAGGTTAAGCAAATCTGAAGGAAACATACAAGTAATGCTGATTTCCAAGACAAAAAAAAGATAGGGAAAGCACAAGCACTCTTTCAGTACATCTGAAGTGATCTACAGGGCTGATGGTTTTATTTCACATACTGATGACAATTGATAGATGAATAACATATCTGCACTGGCCTTCGGTGCCACCAGGGACACCAGGGACCTGTTGCAGCATTCAGGAAGCAAGAGCTAAAGCACAAAAACACATGCTTAAAGCACTACCTGTTTGAACACACGTGACCGGTATTTACACGGTGGCTTTTGACCACAGCCCTTATATGCACAGGTGTGTGTAAGAAAAGAAGGCTAAAGGGGAAATGGCCAACCACTGTTTACTGATAACAGGTGGCATAGGGTGGACGCGGCTTTCAAACTGCAAAAAATTTGCTAAAAATCAAAGTACCAGCTCATATGACTCAATTTATTTAATGTCCCAAGTTTCACTGCCAAATTTTAATTGGAAGTACTACAAAAAAATGGTTCTATCAATCATGCTGGTACTGTGAAAAGGCAGAAAAATAGGAATTTTTGAACCCTACTGTTTTTGCAGCGGCGCGGCCAAGCGGTGCTATACTAGGGCTCAGTGAAAATCTTGTTTCTTCATCTTCGAACCTGGTGCCTCAGTTGTTAGTCCAGTCATTGTGGTGTGTACACTCCTCATGTCCCTAGTCTTTTGTGACTGGTTTTTTCCATTTACAAGAAATGTGCCCCTGTACATGCTGCACCTCACAGTTATAACATCCAAAAGCCAGGCATGTGCATAATAACAAGAAAAATAGGCAGGCAGCTCTGAACAATTGTTTATTCACCATTCCCACAACCGACCAATTTAAAAGATGGAACAAAACCCTGAGCTTATTGGTAAGATGTTAAAAATACAGTTCAGAAAACACATATGAGATAAAGAGATATAGCAATGAACAAACGCAGCACCGTGCTCGTTTGCTTTGCTATTTTGTCCTTTTCCATGCTTTATTTTATAACAAAACAGACATATCGTGGAGGTGAGTCCATGCGGCTGGTTTCAATATTGCAATGTAAAATGCCAAATGAACTGTCTGATGCTTTTGCTCACTTCGACATAATTTCTATGCTTTAAAACACATGAAAGGGAGCACTACAACGATTTATCCAGAACTAAAAAGCTATTTGCAGAAAGCAGGAGAAAAGAAAAAAAAGGACAGGGCTTATCTCTGCTGTTAAATGGCTGCAGCCGAGTGAAATGTCAATGAGAAAGATTTGTTTGGAAAACAAACCTCAATGCATTGAGTAATAGAGAAGCGGCTTGCACTCAACAACCTCTTCTGAACCAGCAAAATCGAATAAACACTGTTTACCTGAGTGAGTTCAACAGCACACCCCCTCAGTTTTTCGCTTATGTCTCCCGTAACCATGATGTTTGAGAGATTCTCCATCAACACTGCGTTCAGTACTCGCTGCCTCCGGGTACGCTCCTGAACTTTCTTCGGTGCTGATGGCACAGCCGAGTTGGGTGCCTGCAGAAAGATGAAAATAAGCGACTGCGAACGTGAACGGACAGCGATGTTTCCTTACAGTGCATCAACTTCCCCTGCCAGTAGAACATAGAGCAAATAAGCGGCATAAAGCACACTTACCGAATATACGTACTGCTGCGGGTGTCGCGTTCTGAAATAGAAAAAAAAATGCATGACATGGCACTGGATGCGTTTCATCACCGTAGAAGCACACAGCTAAACACTATTCCAGCAAGTCCAGTAGGCGCGAACGGCGTACCTTCATTCCTCATATCCGTAGTAAAGAGAAAATTTTATGCTCGAAATCCATGTGCAGTTTCAGAGCAATGTCTGTTATTAGTTACATTCCTACGAGTATGTCATTGGACTGCTACCCGCACGTTCTGAAACTGCTCAACGACTTCAAACATACAAAAGTCATGAAACTTATGAGCGCGAACACGGGAGCGCGTGGCAGATAGCCTCGAACCCTACTCGTGGCGATACGCGGCGGCCGCCTTCATAAACAAAGTGGAAAGGGAGGTGTGTCCTTCGGCTTACTGGAAGCAGGCAAGGCGGCATAGCCCTTTCCACCACGTTGCTAAAAGCGGCCGCCGCGTATCGCCACAAGTAGGGCTCGAGGCTATCTGCCACGCGCTCCCGTGTTCACGCTCATAAATTTCATGACTGTACCAACTAGCCCCCATCCTAACCATTGCCAGCGATGCGATCAGGCTAAGTCTAAGCCACACGAAAGTATAGCTGAGGAAAATGTGGCTTTCTTTCTTTCCAAAAATGGACAGTAAGCTTTATCGATTAAAAAAAAAATTATGCGGGTCCACAAACTACACTCAAACGCACAGGCGAACTTCGCATGCTTGTTCACGGCGAAGAAATACAATAAAATTAAAGCTTACTTCGATTTGTGAATGAGCTTATGCAAGAAGACACCCATTTTTGCATTATCTCGATAGCACACTGAAAAATGTTTCCTCGTGAAAGAAAAGACGGAATGAGACTCTGTAAATCTGCGCAACAAGCCCACCAGCTCCGCCATCGTATTATAGGGGACTGGGTCGACTTGGGACGGGAACGCGTGGTTTTTGTTTACAGTACGTGAAGACGTGTGAAAACCGAAAAAGTGCATGAGCGGACGTCAGAGGTCGCCACTAACAAATAAAAATTCATACCGCCTCAACACTGCATAAACTATTACTAAATTGTAACAACTTATATTGTATATTTTACAACAGCGGTTATTCTGCATTATAAATTCAGCTAATAGGTTATTTTAGCTTTTTTTAGTACATTAGCAGCAGGCTTGACAGACGAAAACATAGGAGCACCCGTTCGACGACGACGACAACGACAATCAGGCTCGTGTACTGTAGAATGAGCACTTTGCTGCGCATTAATTTAGTGACTTCATGCTGTAGCCTCCGGTGCTTCGAACGCGAGTCACAATGATGGCGAGGCTTTCTCTTTTCAAGGCGACCAGCAGCATGACCAACAACACAGAAGAGTTCGTCTGTCCCATTTGCCTGGAGATTTTTCAGAAGCCAGTCACGATCAGCTGCGGCCACACGTAAGGCTCGCTTTGTTCTCATCGGCGCATGGAACGCATCGCAACCCTCTTTGTGCTGCGTTCTTTCGAACCTCAATCCTTTGTGAGCTTGTAACTCATAATGCTTACGTGCTTAGAGTCTTGTGCCCTTATTTTTTGCTGTTCGATTAATACCTTTTTTTTCTAAACTCCCGAGGTTTGGGTCGTTGTGCTTCCGAGTCCGTTATGACTTCAACGCTTTTTCGAACGCGCGTCTTTGTTCCTGGAGTCGCGTGCAACAGTGTTGGCTCGGCGGTCGTATGTGCATTTAATTTTGTGCAACCTTAGAGAGCCAGGCGCTGTGAGCAGCTGATCGCGACATTTGTGGAGAAGCCGTCGCGAGGCTAGAAAGAGTTTCGGTTTTGGCGTTTTTCCCTCGCTGAGGTCTGCTGTTGCTATGCGGGGGGCCTCGGACGCCTTTTAGACTCCTGGGGATCGCGTAAAGACCAGCCTTGAGCCACGACGCGGATGTAAACAGCAGCAGTGACTGGTGAAACGCAGTTGGAGGAGAAGGGTTTCGCAACGATGCGTGCATCCTTTGTTACACCAGTACGTATACGCAACAGCTGATATGCGCACTTCAATGGAACAGCGGCGCGTGCTTCCACGAACTTCCGGCGCAGTTCGATGGGCAGCGCGCGGGGCTCGGCGTGCGCTGTTGTGCGCGTTCTGCGCCCGTTTTTGAGAAAAATCGCGAGACAAAGGCTACGAATCATCCTCGCGTGCGAAAAACGCCAGCTTCCTTTGTTCTTCCTTTCGCGCTCTTTATTTTTTCTATTGTGACGTCGCGAAAGAACGCGAAATCTGAAACAGCTGTCGGGAAAGGTACCGTTTAGATTCGTTTTTGCGCATACATCGCGGCAAGACTCCCTTGGATGCTGAATACACTATGATCGTTCAGAATCTCTGCTGCTGTGGGTGTGCTGGAATTATTCGAAAGCTGCGCCTGGAATTTACATTGAAGTGCCTGCTGTGTGTAGGAACTATCAATGGGTCTGTCGTCGTGTTTCGCGGACGCTGTATTTTTTTTTTTTTTCCCGTATTCATGGAAAGTCAGAACTCGATGCGATACTTCAGATCCAATTTTAAAATTTTAAGGCAGTAGCAATCGGAGTTTTATATATATATATGTTTAACTGACAATTCTGACTCTCGACCAGTGTGGCAAAGGTTGCTTGTAAGTGACGCGAGTACGATCCGCCTGCGAGAACATGTTTGATCTTTCATTAATTGACATTGGATGCGACCACGTGTGATGTTGCGAATTAATGCAATTCTAGTCAGCGTTTTTAGATCTGTGTGCAGATGGCTAGTGACACGGTGGAAAAAATGTGCTATATATTCATATGTCGAACCTTTTCGTTGTGGAGAAGCAGTTTTCTTTGATAGAAAATTGCTTCTCGTTTGCTGTACAATGTGCTGTAGGTGACGGTGTATACACACTTTAAATGGAGCAATGAAATACTATTCTTTCTTTATACAACCATTAGGCATTCTCTTGAACTGATTTGTTGATAATAAGAAGGCCTGGAATGAAATTTTAAAGGTAAAGTATTCAAATTTAATTGCCATATGGATATTTTGATTCCTTCAACCATGTAACAAGATCTGCTGCTTAGAACATATCTCTGCTGTTATCTGAAAGTTCATATGACCTGCTAACACTCAAAAACAGCTTCTTCATTGAATTTCTCTGTGGAGTTTCTCCATACAACAAACGCGAAAATGCTCTCAACATGTGTCAAACAAACTGGCTGTTGCACAGGCTTATACTGCATGCAAACAGCAGTTATGGTCGACATTGTAGGCAGTCAAAAAACAATGGCACCCATGTGATACTGCATTGAACTCACTCAGCGAGCACTGAACCTAGTTGGTGAATCTGCTGCAGAAATGAATATTGGGAATGTTTTTGCTGCTTTCTTGCATTTTCTTGACTATTGGGGGAATAAATACTCAACGAAGTAAAAAAAAGAGAGCGGGGGACGGGAACTGAACAGTCAATGCTTGGTCTCTTCGATTTGGCTGCCCTTTCTGCACTAGTTCACAAAAGTGCCGTGCCAGCGCAGTGCCATTTCTTGTGGTGCGAGTGTAGCCTGACATTAGTGCTCTCGGTGGAGCGGCCAAATCGAGTGAAAAAGTGCAGAAATGTTCGTCTGCTGTGGCCTGGTGTTTGTCGCGTGGTTTGACATATGCACAGGGTTGTTCTAATTGTATTTAACGCTGTGCATTTGTTCAAAGTGGCGCATCTCGTGGAGTGATAAATTTGATACCGCCCTTTCCTTTGCATTGGGCAAAGTGGTGCAGGTCGACTGTCACAGAGTCAGTGGGTACTTGAAAAGGCTACAAACTTTGAATTCAAGAGGTTATCGAGACTTACGCTCAAGATGACATTTGAGTTTATACGCGTGGTTCAGGCTGTTCTTGTTGTATCCAAAACGTGACTGCGGTTCTCCACCAATTACAGATCGAAAGAGTTGCCTGATAACTTAAACGTATTTGAACTCAAAAACTCTCGTTCACTGTCGGCAGACGGTGGCGGCCAAGCGACTATCATAGGCTTGACTGGCAGGTGAAGGCATGGGCTGATGGCGACCACAGCGAGTCATTACAAGCGTTGCGATCACCCACTTATTAAAAACATCTCACCATCTGCCTCTTATGCAAACGCTCGATCGTGCTACATGTAATAATAATATTCGCACACAAAAGATAAATGGTGCAAAGCAAAATGTGAGGCTGGACAAAAAGGTGAGAACCCATACGTAATGTGCCTGCCAGCCAGTCGCTTACATGCACGTACACACACATAGTGCACATATGCGCACTGTCATTTCAGCTGTTTGGTGAGGCCATGGCGCAGATGCCGTGTCTATCATGGGTACGTGGCTGTCTCTACCATGGTCTTAATGCCGCTCACTAAAACAAGCGTGGCCATGGAGCCGTCTACTATGGAGTGTGCCAAGCACCTTGCACTACTTGCACGAGAAGAGAACTCGCCGGGAGGCTCGTGCAGTACTGAAGTCATATCAAGTGCCGAAGTGCAGGTGGCGCTAGCTGCGCTGTCAAATCGACTGTGAGAGTGCTGTGCCTCCCGAACTGGTGCAGAGAGTGCAGCCAAATCGAGGAGACCTGTTGGGGTGCCATAAAAGAACACTGACATATTTTATAGGTCATATATCTTAATTGAATGGTGTGCAGACCTTCACGAACAATCGAAGTGGAAGGTCACATGGCATGGAGCACAGTGCTGCATATAATATATATGGGTGGTTCCACGTAAGATCGAACAAAGGGTGGCTGGTCAACCTCTTCAATTCATTTGAAATTTTTATATATTGTTGCCTAATCATTGGAAAGGAGCGATCCACAATTGGTTTTGCCCTTCAAAATTTTTTCGAAGCACGCGAAATTATTAATGACGGAGAAGTAGAGTTGCGCGCTTCCTCCATGTGTGGTGGTCCTGAATGTGGGCAGAGACTTAAGTTGTAGCTGACTATAGGTGATCTAAATTTATCTGACGCCCTCTGCTACAGAGTCTCTCATAGACCATGGTTTGCTTCTGGACTTTAAACCTTGCATACCACATAGCACAGGTGGTGACTTGGACATGTCTGGCAGTTTCAGGCCAGGTCAGTATCAGCATAAAGTAGTTTTTGTTATTTCCTGGCAGCTGTACTGCCCCCTTCCCTTTTTTGTCAATCCACGTAAGGACAACAAGCATGTGGTAGTCGTAAAAGTACGTGTTTGTGCTCCTGTAGAATTGTTTCTGTTAGCGGTGCTGCCAATATGCTTGGCTTTGCAGTTTCTGCAGTGGCTGTCTGGCCCAGTGCAAGCAAGATGACCCCAAGTGCCCACTGTGCCGCTCCACTTTTGATCCCAGCAAGACTGTGCGGGCCAAAGACATTGCCAAGAGTATTGCCACTCTCAAGGCACCCTGTTCGGGCTGCAGGAAAGTGGTAAGCAGTGCAGCCATTGGTGTGCACACTATTGTGACCCACTAGTGGGCAACTGCCAGAGAGGACATTTGGCTTGCCCAGCTCTCGCTGTCCAAGCTGAGGGCCCACCACAGCAGCTGCTCGGATGAATTGGAGGGAGCTGCAGCTGCTCCTCCAGTCTACCAGCCCCCGCATGGCCAGTCATCTGGCAAGGAGAACCGCTGCACCTTTCCTTGCCCCTACTGTGAGGCCGACAACTTGGATCTAGCTGCCCTGAGGGACCACTGCAATGCCAATCACTACAACAGCCCACACTCTGTGGTAGGTTCCCTGACGCTAAGAGGGGCTGGGCTAATACTATCGCGCTCAGTATTACTTGCAATGCGTCCGAAGTGAGCTAACTGAGGTTTTTGCGTTTTAGTGAATCAAGTGTGCCTCCACACAAGTACAGCACCCACCTTGCACATCCATGCAGTGTACTTCGTTCTAAGCACCGATGGCTAAATGCATCAATCAATTTTCAGCACCACTGGGCTCTCACTGCTTTGTGAACTGAGCGTCTGCCACAGCTCATGCATTGCAGCTCATATTGAGTGCGATAGTACATCTGTGACATTTTGCTGGCTGTCCATATGGGGGAAAAAAGGGTTAGGTTGTGTTGGGTTTAATGGCGCATAAGCGGCTAATACCCCTGTCACACGGGCACTTTTGATGCTCATTGAACTCGATCTGCATCGAGATTTTCGAGCACGCTTGAAACATCCGGTGCTACACGGGCATTTTCAATGCTCCTTGAGAAGTTTCCCTTGTGTGTTAGGTGGCGCCAAATGTTCCTCCGACAGCCATAACGAGGTGATGTCCAGCAACACTGTGCAGTCGGGGGCAGCGGCAGCCAAATCGTAGCCAGACGCGTGGCGCACCTCTGTATCTGCTACCCATGTCTGCTACCTCTGCTGTTGTGCGATGGAACCCGAGGGTCCGCAACGCCTCCGAGATTTCTGCGTATGCTACGGCGTCTCTCCTGGCGCCGCGAATCATCTAGGCGGTCTAGCCAGCAGTCGATGAGAGCGGTTGTCTCGCGCTCGCTCCACAGTTCGCGCGTCGACGAGCAGGAGGACGCCATCTTTGTTGTTTACACTGACGGCGAAGCTTGGAGCGTGGTGTCGAGATTATTTATAAATATGTTTGCATATAAGCATTTTAATCAATTACAACAACAACAGTTGTAGTTTTTTTTTTTTGTTAACTAGTGTTTATTTTTATAGCTTCGTGAGAGCGAGAGTGCTTTCGATTGTGCTTGGAACTTCAAGTGCTCTTGAGGAACCGGCATCGAGTCAAGCAGGATCGAGCTCGATTGCGCTTGAAAGTGGCCGTGTGACAACCGTCGATCTGCATTGAGTTCGATGAGCATTGACTCAATGAGGATCGAAGGTGCCCGTGTGACAGGGGTATAAGGTTATCATGCGCCAAGCACAAAGGGAACTGCCAGGTGAAGCATGGATGATGCACTGACAGGCATGTTGGCAACTGCAATATTTAGTCTCAAGTGGCCATGCAAACAGGTTGGCTTCAGATAATGCTACTGTTTTGTAATTTTCTGCACTCTGTATGAGTTGGGTCTGTATGGACCTTGGCTTCAGTGCATGAGTGAGTGTTTACTCCATTTAGTGTAGTTAGTGAAGCCTGGTATTCTTTTATGCAGCACTCAAGGTATGGGTCCAGGTTCTATTAGTTTGCACTAATTATTTTAATTGCACACAGTTGCCTGTAGTCCTATTTGCTTTTCTTTGTGTGTGTGTGTGGGGGGGGGGGGAGTGTAAAAGTTTCATAAAGTAATCCTTGCGTTTATAAAAAACAGTCGTGTCACATTGGTATTAACTGATGTCCGTAAATGAAAGTAAAAATGATTTATGATTTATGACGGTTTAACGTCCCAAAGCGATTTGGGCTATGAGTAACGCCGTAGTGAAAGGCTCCGGAAATTTCGACCACCTGAGGTTCTTTAATGTGCACTGACATCGTGTGCACAGTACACGGGCCGCTAGAATTTCGGCTCCATCAAAATTCTAGAGGCCTGTGTACTGTGCACGCAATGTCGGTGCACGTTAAATCATAAATCGAAGGAACAAATATTTGCGACAGTTAAGCTTGTGGTCCAACACGAATAACACGAGAAGTTGATGCTGGTGCTTGCTTTGGCCACAAAGTTTATCACGTTCATGTTTGGCTTCACGCTTGGCTGGGTCTTGTAGCTGCTCACGCTTTCACTCCTGATCAGGGTTTGTAAATTCCAGTAGGTTTCGGTTTCGACTACTTCAATGCGTCTGGTAACTGGAGAAATCATGCTTGAAAATGAATAGAAATGAAACTAACTGTTAAGCCCATTTGTCCACACGGACAAAAAACTGAAAACTGCTTCCAGCGTTGCATTCCTCAGACATTGTAGTATCTACCCACATATTAAAATTAAATTTCTGGTGGCCCATTTTTTTCCTATTGTTTGAGCAGACAATGGCATGATATATATTAATATCTCGGGAACTAATTGGCCTAAAAAAACTGAATAAGTCTGTGCAGTTTCATTGCATTTGGTGTGTAAATAAAAAAAAATGCTCTAAGACCCATGTCCCCCCTTAAAACAATGCAGCGAGACACCGGTCATGCAGGTGTGCATGCACAGAACACTCCGCCACTTTCTGAGACAGCTCCAGGAGGCTATGCCTAAGCGTTGACATAGCATAGTCGGACCGTCCGAAAAGGCACAGTTCTCAGGGCGTGCTCACCACCTTTGCCCTCCTGTCAGTGTGAGCTTCACCACGACCAGCACAATGAAATGCGAAAGTTTTATTAGACACAAATAAGCTCACGTTGTAAGCAGACACTTGCAAAAGGCAACACGACAACAAAGCGGCAAAACTAAACCGCCGCCGCTGCCTTCCCTGCACATAAAGAGGTTTCCACATGTGCCTTGTTTCGTGTACTAAGTGGGCTGGTGGGTCTTCAAGACCGAGAGAGGATGCTAGAAACAAGCAACAGTATTGGTGCCGGAAACAAATTTCACGTCCTTTTTTTTAAAACACTAAATCACATTTATTCGCACGATCATAATACTTTACGATCTTCTTTTAAAAAGTAGCTTTCAGTTGTCACACCATTCCTAGGGTCATTTCAATCGCACCGTTGATTTAATGTCGCTGGCGGTAGGTTTTGGCATGCATTTGGTCCCTTCTAGCGTGACCATTTGATGGACCTTGCCGGCGGTGGCTCGACTTCTGCTGGGGGAATTTTTTTCTGCCTAAGTTTTTTTTTATCACTTCAAGGAGCGATGGACTACTGTTTTCATTCTTTTTTTTTTTTTTAGCCCTTTGTAACATAATCCACTTGGTGGAACAGCTCTGTAACAGCTGCTTGCTGCTAAATGAAACACTGTATTTTATGTGCAGTGTGATAAATGGACAGAAGCGTGTGTTATTTTAGGTTGCGAGAACTGGAATTTGAGAGCCACTAGCACTAGTATCTTGGTTGTTTCAACTGCTTTTTGTGTTGACAGCAAATGTGAACAGCAGATCATGGGAGATGTTCGCATGGAAGTGGAAAAGAAACGCAGACTTACACCACAAGTTGCGTGATTGTACTCGTGCACTGTAGCGTGTGTGTCAGCAACAGTGATGGAAGTGAAATTAACGGTGATTGAAATGAGATACTGTTGCGCCCAAATCCAAAAGCAGAGGCTGGCCTTTCTTGATACAAGTGGTGGATTTAGCCATTCTGATGGAGGTCTTCAAATTGATAATGGTTATGAGTTTTTATGGCACAAGGTATTTTTCGACCACACAAGTTTGGCTCAAAGACCCATTTTCCATGAATTTCAGCAAGAGAATCTGAGCACCAGGCCAGGGGAAAGCGTTGTATCGCCTGTGGGTACCCGACAGCATTGTGAATCGAACCTTGTACCTCCTGCATTCGAGGCAGATACTCAAACGACTTGGCTACTGCTGCGATGTTCTTTATATTAATGCTAAAATTTATGCTTAAATTTATTTTTTATTTTATGCTAAAATTATATTAATGCTAAATCAGACTGTTATCTAAGTGGTTTACACTTGATGTCATGGGCGCCATGATGGTGATCCACACACAGGCTCCACAGCATAGGCCAGAGCAGGCGAAAATAGGCAGGTTATAGAAACGCGCAAGTTCTCACTGTGCTCCTGGTTTGCTAACATGATGACTTCTGTGCTGTTGGTGCCCATACTGCATGACAAACGCGAGCAACAATATGAAAGCCACACCATATATAGCAGAGCTCAGCTTGTTGTAGTTGTTTTGCAAGCACGCCTCTTTGGAAAGGCCTTAATCCCACCCTCTGTTTCTGAAAAATGTACATTTGAAAGAAGACTCGGAACATTATTGCACGTGTCAAGTATCAGTACATGTATTTAGTGTGAAACTGCACACAGCACAGAGCTTGTCATATTACTTTGATTTGAAGAACACTCCAAGTGCTGAAGACAACTAGATTTGCCAGTAATGTTTGCTAGCAGTAGAAACTCATTGTACCTCACTTTGATGGGCAGCAGTGCATAGTGAATCAGAACTGTGTGGTACCATGATGAGAGTAGTCAGCAGTTAGTAGTGTATTAAAAAGTGCAGGTGTGAATGTTAGATGTTTTTAGCAGCAACCACTTCAGTAGCAGTATAAGCAGTGCAACAGTGTGCAATAACTAGGGCCCGGAACTTTAGGCATTTGCCTAAACATGCTTATAAATGCCTAAACGGGACATTTTTGTGCTTGCCTGCCTTTTTGTCATTTTTTTAGGAAATACTGCCTATTTAACCGCACTTGTTGCCTACAAATGCCTAAATCCGGCACTTTGGTCCTAGGTGCCCTTTCTCAATTTTTAGACATCATGATGAAAGGCGAGGGTCTCGCCAAACGTTTTTCTCGAAGTGTAACTGGCGCAACCAAAGAGGTTTTATAATCGCCATGAGTGCAACACGACACCCGAACCGGCATCGTCCAGCCGGAGACCGTTGCCTCAACGCGTGCAAGACTCGCACATTCGCGCACTCACTGCTCGCTCGTTGCTCGGTCGACTCTCGGCCGCCTACCGCTCTTCAGTGAACGGCCACTTCTTTGCCTGCCGCTTCCAGAACCCGTGACACTGACTTGAGCGGGCTCACAACCTTTGCTTCATCAGCGCTCTCCATTTCATTTCCTATTGACATGCCGGAAGAAACGGCATCGAGAGGCGCTCATTGCAGGCACTAGGTTTTGCAGTTTGGAGATGCTTTTTTCTGCTGCTTTTTTGCAACACGTGCGAAACTTCAGTATCAAGTGAGAAGCGATGTCATGTAGTGGAACGCGTAGCTACCAACAAGCATATTGCAAACCTGAAGGGAGCGAAAGAGGGGACATGGCAGCTCCTATTGGCAGATGCTTTCAGTGGTAGTTTGACAGCAAAGGAATCGTCATTTGTCAAAGAGTTGTCGCAAACATTTCTAACTGCAGATGTCCCGTTGTTGGAACTAACCAACAATGATCTTCGGAGCTTTCTGGAAAAGTACACCAAGCAGCATGTTAAAGATGAATAAATGCTTCGTAAGAGATACGTGAAACAGTGCTATGAGGAGATATTCTCGCCGAAATCAGAGATGAAACTGAGGACAACTACATTTGGCTGTCAGTCGACAAAACCTCGGACGCTAGCGGACGGTATGTGGCCAACTTCATCGTCGGAACGTTGAGCCTAGAGAAAGCCCGATGAGCAATCCTGCTCAACGCAGATGTTCTTGAAAAGGTGAGCCATTCGACTATAGTGCGCTTTTTCACTTCATCTCTGGAGCTTCTATGGCCAGGAAATATTCAGTGTGAGAAGGTACTTCCGTTCATCACGGATGAAGGCTCCTACATGTGCACGGCAAAAAAATGACTGACGCTTTTATACAACAAGATGGTTCACTTGACCTGCGTTGTTCATGCAATACATCGTGTCGCCGAATGTGTCCGGCTCTCTTTTCCCCAAGTGGACGCGTTAGTGCCTAGCACAAAACAGCTGTTTCTTAAATCTCCGTCATGCATTGCTGTTTTTCGCGTCACAGCACCTGACATTCCTCTGCCGCCAAAACCTGTCTTGACTCGATTGGTAACATGGATAAACGCAGCAGTATAGTATGCACATCACTTTGAAGTGGTCAAACCTGTCTTTGAGGAAATCAAAAATGATGCTGCGTGTGTGATCTCGAAGGCGCGAATTTGGAAAGAGACCTGACATACAGCAGTGCAATCTTCGCAACATTGACGGAAAGGATGACAAAGTTGGAAAAGGCTGGACTCTTAACAGATGAATCTTTAAGGCCAGTCGAAGAAGTACAAGCAGCACTTCAGGGACTGAAAGGAAAGGGCACTGCTGCTTCCACGAATAAGCAGCAATTGCCCGAAAAAATAAAGGCCTTGAAACAATTTCCCAAATCAGAGACCTTCTACGCGGAGACGGTACAGCCATATCACCTGAAGGCCTGAGCCCCTATGAACTCTCACGCTTTAGGTTCGCGCCACTAACTTCACGTGACGTCGAAAGAAGGTTTTCAAAGTACAAAACGCGATGTTTAGCGAAAACCGAATGAGCTTAAAGTTCGAAAACCTGAGAATGTGCTCTATCATGGCGTGCTTCAATGAGGACGTAGTACACTCCGTGCATGACTGACAAATCCGTGTACTAATAACGAGTATTATTCAAAGCGCCTATATTTGCTTTATAGCGCCTATTTCTAGATTTTTTAGAGCCTAGGTGCCTGCCTATTTCGGGGTTTTTTAGTGCCTAAATTTCCGGGCCCTAGCAATAACATAGCATGCAGCATTTCATCTCCTAAAGAAAAAAGGTTTTCCACTTTTGCCAGGTATGGCCACACTATTAAAAAAATGCCCACAGCACGCTGCTTACCTGGGCCTACATTATCTGGTGCTTTTGTGATCAAACACCGCAACAGCATGGAGCTAGTTCCTGGTAGTGGCTGTGTGTGGAGTCAAGAGGGCAACACTTGGCTTGGTGCTTTGTTGCGACACAGCAGGTGGCTAATGAGCCACTTCTTGGGTCTCCTCATTTTGCCATGCTGTGCAAGCGTAAAAAAGAAGGAAGAAGAAAAGCTGACACCTATTTAGAATCAGCGCTTAGCAGAAAACCTTGCTCTTATTTTTTTTTTCGATTTCCATAGCACATGCTAGCTCATACATCACTGTTAGTGTGGCTGTACTGTCACACTCCCATTTTAGGGAGTTAGGCATAGCACGTCTTGAGAAGAATCACACATTGACAGAGCGTGTCTTCACTGGCAGTAAATTAAGGCTGCTCATTGTGGCTGTCAAAACCAACAAGAAGGATGACTACAGCTGCAGGCCTTTATGTATAGATTCTTACAAGTTGATGCAAATCTGACGGCTTGTGTGGTGCTTGTTGCATAGGGTATATTGAGAGGTTGGTATTCAAGATACCCTAACAGTCACAAAACAGTTTTGACCGTTTTGTGACTGTTTTGAGATTGTGATCTTTTTGTAATTTGGCCCCCGGTTTGTTTATGCAGGTGTGCCCAGTGTGTGCATCCATGCCGTGGGGCAATCCTCACCAGAAGTCCATCAACTTTCTAAGCCACCTGAACCTGAGGCACCGCTTTGAGTATGACACTTATGTGGTGAGTGAAATGTTCGTCATTTTGCCACTAGTACCTGCAAGAACACTGAGGCGAGAACAGGCTTTTTTTTTTTTTTTTATGAAAAACTTCATGGGTCAATCAGCCAAATATCCTTCCTTGGTTTAGCATTATATTGTCTTTATTTTTATTGGCACAAATCTAAAAAGAAAAAAATGAGATTGAATGGTGTTTTCTGTCAAGCTTATTTTGTGATTCCTGGGTACCTCATACTTTCATAGCATGCTCCTACCCGTTACAGAACAGTTGAAGCAGTGGGGCCATGAGTAAAGAACACAGAATTGGAATTACTGTCTAGCCTTTTCGCCAGCAGGTAAATGCCAGTGAGTGAAACTGCCTTGATGCAATTATCAATATTGCCATGTATAAGTTGAACCCCCAACTCACAGCCCTTGGCAATTAAAAAAAAAAAAAAAAAGATGACTCCTAATATGCTCAAGTTGACTTGTACCTACCCTCCCACTCCCTGGGATAGCATTGCAGCATGCGTGCCGCAAAAAAAAAAAAAAAGCATAATGATGCAATCGCAAGGCCAGCAGTCAAAGACGATAACTGCGCCTCGTCCCATCTTCCATGCTGCTTGCGGCCGGCTGCCTAACAGCAAACTGAAAATCCGAACCACTGAACTGTCAACAATCCTGTAGTTCAGGATTCTGACGAGACGCACGCTTTGGAGGTTGCGGGAAGGTTTCTCTTGTGCTGCCTAGCACGTGTCAAAGAAAGCGACCGCCATAAGTGACCTCAGGAAATGGCGTGCAGTTCGAATTTTCGTAGTGGAAACAATTTCCTAGCGAATTAATAGTCCCCCGCCCCCTTTCATTTGTGACATATGGAGCTTCATGCATCCTGCGAGGAACTGGCACAAGGCGCGTACTGCTACCCGTGGCTTAACCGGCTGGAGCTACCTTAAACCCCCTGCAAATAGGTCCGCTCCGTGCATAGGTCAGCCCCCAATTTCAGATGATGTCAACTTATACGCGGCAATGTACAGTAGCTCTTCCAAGGTCTTCCAGGCAGAGCTGCATTTTTGTGTTGCTCATGTTGAGTACATGAATGGGCATGTCATTGCCACATGCAGTCAGTGACTGTTGACAGCATACAGCTGGCAAACTCCTGTGACCACATCCTGCTGTTCAAGAAATGAGGCCTCTCCCCTCAAGGCTGTGCACCCTTGGAAGGTGCTACCAGCACCTTCCAGTGTTGCTTGGCTAGCTCAAGTGGAAACTTTGTTGTTTTGCTGATGCAGGACTATGGCATGGATGATGATGACGCACTGCAGCAGGCCCTGGAGGCTTCCCTCAAGGAAAAGTAAAGGCCAAGGTGGCATTCCAGCAGTTTGGAAAGGTGTACCTTTCCCACGCTTTTTTGTACCAGTGATGATCGGCATAGAACGGGCCTTTCTTAACAAATGCTGGGTGCCACATTTTTGTACTGCTATTTTTAGACATAGGTATTTGTTGCTGCAGGAACAGCACTCATATATCAACAGTGTCTCACAATGATCTAGGAGTGCGACTAGGGTCTTCTTTGCATTCAGGCATCTTGTTCCATTTCAGTTAAGTCCTGGACGAGAGAACGCATGACAAAAGGAGCATTATGTGCTGTTGTCTGGGTACTCTAAGTTCGTCAGTCTAGCATATCATTGTCTTGAAAGCAGTCATAGGCTGCATGAGCATATGAAAATATGAGGCATGGCACCATTTTTTCTAGCCACTCACAAATGTGCCAGCTCTATTTGTAGATACACATTGCTGTCTTCTGTGTTGCTCACAAGAACATCTTGTATCCTTGAAACTCATTTGACATGTTTTGGCTAATGAAAGCCACATGGAAAAGGTGTGGCAGTGATTGTGTACATTATAGCCATGTTTAGAAATGCACCCGGTGTTTGGAGTAATATCTCAGGTTCAGCAGGTGACAGCCGATCCATGGCATGTGCTGTGCGCACTTCCCAAGGGTGTGCTGCAGCAGTACGAAACAAAGTGTGTTGTGTCAGTGATGCCTTAGGACATGCCATATAAGTGTGCTGCAGTAGTGACTGTTGTGGATTGCTTCAGAGGCCATCGTCCTCAGAGAGTGCATTGTTACCAAAAGTGGTGTTTGACGTTGGCACCAGTGGCTGTTGTCTGTTGGTTGGTATACTGCCGTCCAAGCAATGACTGCTTGGTCATTTTTAATATAGCCAGTGTGTCTTGCAGTGGTAGTTCTATGTCTGTAGAGGAGACTACAGGACAGCTTCAGCAGTACACGTTTTGTTAACCAGAGAGATGGCATCACTTCCATAACAGGCTTTTCCTTTGTGTATATGGTAACTTTCTAAATTAGGTTTAGTTTTCATGCTTTTGTGCTGGCTTAGCGATAAAAATTGACAGTGGCAACTCTTTAAGGATGATTTATCTTTTTTGTGCTGTCACAGTTCAGAACTTGTACATGGCATAGAACCAAGCAACAGCACATGCAGCTGGACAAAGTTTTAGTTTGTAGGAGTACCATTTGTTATGAAATTAATTTGGCAGATTAAAATGCTATTGTATGCTTGCAGCTGCTGTGCCTTCAAGTGCTGTTATGAAGACAGCGAAAATTTTTAAAATTAAAGGGCTGAAAAAAAAAAAAATAACGCATACTGCAGTGCGTAGACTGAACAAGAAACATTAAAGGTGCTTCTTGTTTTTCATGACGTATACTCGTGTCACACGGGCATTTTAAAGGCCTTTGAACCAACAGTCTGTCAGCAGTGACCAATTGAGCACTGTTATTATGAAGGCCTTTGAGTGGTAACAGCATGCACTGATGGATGTGGGTAGTTTACAGCTATGCACTAAAATGAAAGAGAGTATTGTAGTCATTAAAAAAAACTAAAATTGGAAAATACCTGTTTTGCAGAAATAAAAGTACACCAAGCAGAATATTCTTATTGCCAGTCATATAAAATATCCCCCTTACTGCTTGCATGTCCAAAACAGGAATGTTGATTGAAAAAGAAAGTGCAGTAAACTTAAGGAATACACATCTACCTTCATATCTTGCTTTTTTTTAGCTGTTTAGGTGGCAGCACTGCCACAGGTTCTTGGTGCAAGATAATGGAACTTTCAGTCGCAGTGGAATTTGCCGTGTAATAGTGGCATCACTCCTTGTTCTGCTAGTGGACCTTTTCCCAGTGACATTGTGTGCATGCGGCTAGCCTCCCTCCCCACAATAATTAAGTGCTATGCTAGCATTTAGGTGCGCGTGCTGTATATACTCACGTAAGGGCTGCACTTCTTTTCTGCGGTTCTGATAGGGTGCGGCCCTTCCACGGGACCGGCATTTTTCCGCTGCCTGGCCCTTGCATGAGTATATACGGTAGTTCCCGCATGCATTGAGCTCAGGCATGGGGATGTGATCCAGTTCACTAGTGTCCTTAAACTGGGGATTAAGCATGTTAAGTGCAGCACTGGCAACTTATGGGAGATGTGTCTATAGATGGCTCACACTCATTCACTCTGGCTAGACTAAGTCAGCATTGCTCTAGCCTGCTGTTGTGGAGGACACAAGGAGAAGGAGACTCGACGCACCAGCACCATGGTGGCCATGGTATATTGCCTTAAAGAATAAGCCCAAGTGGCCATTGTAAAGGCATTTGTAATGGCTATGTTCCCCCTCAACCCTTTTCTACTAGGCAAATCTGGATTTGCAGACGCGCTACTGAAAAAAAAAAAAAAGGTCCACTGAAACTGCCCGTGTGATACATTTAGTAGTGTTTTTGAATATGTTCCGGACGTATACAAGCAATTATTTGAGTTATGTATGTGCATTGAAAAACTGAGGACCTTCTAATGAAAGGTGGGAACCAACCTTCTAGGTGACAAGCTTTAAAAAAAATTGCCTTGAACATCTCTCTCTCTGTGGTGCAATCTGCAACAATATTTTTGCATGCTTACTGCAAAGACGTGTCACTGGGAGC
Organism: Amblyomma mixtum; assembly: GCF_055824585.1. Classification (NCBI taxonomy): domain Eukaryota; kingdom Metazoa; phylum Arthropoda; class Arachnida; order Ixodida; family Ixodidae; genus Amblyomma; species Amblyomma mixtum. Next base: position 169,760,897 of record NC_143014.1, on the reverse strand, counting down.
CCACTGCTGGTTTGTTACCAGTGTGCTAGTCACATTTGGGTGATTAGCTTGAGTGGTTATTGTGTGTAAGTTTTGTGCATTCCATTTTTTTGTTTGTAATGCAGGTACATTACTTTTTTTTTTACTTTATCGTTGTGCATACTATAAAACAGGTTGAACGAATGTCTTGACATGTACTGTCACAAGTGCAATTGCTTGGACCACTGTAGTCACAATGTACTTAACAAGTAACTGTGAACTTTAGGCCAAGGACAAAATGTTAGGCTGTACCATCAACTTAAATGAGCAAGCAAGCTGCTGTCAGCCTTGACCAACCTGTATTTGTCATGCTTTTTATACTGTTGTTCTGGTGTTTACATAATCTAATAGCTGTACAGGGCCTGTATATTGAAACTTCCTGTGACTGCAAAGGAAGACCTTTGTAGTACTGCATTCAAAGGTATTGTATTTAGAGCTTGTGGTGGCAGCATCAGTTCATCTCATTTTTCATGTTTGATCACCATACTTCAGTTACAGGTGGTAGCATTTGTGCATGCACATGAAGTGATCATATGCAGTGTATACAGGATGTTTCGCATAACTAGTGCCATATTTTGTGACGACAACTGGAGCAGTATTGTGGGGCCTAATTAGCCATTTAAACTAATTACCCAGTGTAAAGGCTCAGTCTTCAAGGTATTTTGTTGCGAACAAGTTGACTGATTCTGTGAGGCCACATTTTTATGAAGCCGAGACACTCAACGCTCATGTACCAAGATTTTCTCCACGTCAAAGTACCCCACTTCAGATGTCTTCACAATGTTAATTCAGATGTCTTCACATTGGGCAGGATATAGGTTGGCATGTAATAATTTTTTTTTTTTTCTATCAAGAATTTCTTTTTAACCACTGGAAATTGGTGAAGTTCTATTTTAGAGGTGCTAGAATGTCACAAGAAACCACGACTTGAATTGTTTTTGCCAACAGGTCTAGTCTGAGCCTGAAAGAACTTGTTCCCAGTAGTGTGTGAAAATATAGAAATATCTGCAACTGACTGGTTTAAATTTTGCATGCCTGGCAGTGTACAATTTTCCATAGCTATCTGTGTACAAAAGCAATTGCAATTTAGTAGGACAGGGTAAGCAAAAAAAAAATGAAAAAAATTATTTTTTTTCTTTCATTGCATCTCTGAAAGTACATTCTTTTGTGCATCATTTCCGGTATCGCTTCCCTGTAAAGAATAGTTTTGAAGAGGAGGAAGCAAGCAGCCAGGCCCCGTTTTTTGTTGAGGCAATGTTTTACCTTCCCTTTCAAACACAAATCCATGACTGGAAGTGAATGTTTCCACGTTCAGTTACAGTAAAAACCTATCTGGCAACAATCTTGGAGCTCTTAGTCTTCTTGTTAGCTTGTTAGTCCTTCATTTGCATCATCCAGAAAGAAGCTCCAAAAATTTCCTCTCGTACCGGAGGCAGTAAGGAATGGCAACAGTAGATGCTGTCATAGCATTCAGCGGCGGTGTTATAGCAAGAGCTAAGGTTTTAGAGCCCTTCAGACTAACCAGAAACCATAGTTGCGCTTTGCTGGCTAAGAGAAGTTGATTGGTGTCAAGCCTGGGAAGCCAAACGACTGGTTAAGAAATGCAAAGATGAGTTGAGTGATGACTACAGAGGTTATGCCTGTGGAGTAAATCGGTCAGCGAATGTTGGAAAAGAAAAAAACTGTATTGAAGTTACTTTTTACGTGCAACTCGTTTATCTAAAAACAAAATTGTTGTAATAGCAGTACCATTATTTTCAAAATGACAAGCTGAAAGGCCAGTTCTTTGCTTGTTCTTTATACGATTACCTGCAAATATATTGAACCAAAATTAGGCATGTGCAGTGAACTTTTAATTTCATAGAGAACACCAAAAGTGCCCCAAATCTAGTCAAGATAAAAATTAAATTTAAAAATTTTATATAGTTTTCTTTCAGTAGGAAGAGCACAAATCGCTGATCAAAATAATATACATAGATAGGTTTGGTTCAGTAGGAAGAGCATAAATCAGTGATAAAATAATATAAATTACATAACAAGGATGGGGGCTTACCCTGTTCCCTTAAGCCTTGGGGGTTTCATGCCCCTGGCTAAGTGTGTGAAAGTGTTAGGGTGACGCACGCTACTTTAAGTTATCTCCAGTGGTCTGAAAGTTTATCAGTTAAATGGATAAAATACTGCTGTGCACTTGGGCACCCTTTCAAGAATAGAACGTTCCTTTCATTATTTCAACTTGTGCTTAATTCAAACTCTGCATAATTTTTTAACAATTTTTGCGATATTCTTTGAATTCGAATTTTGGGGAGTTGACTGTACCTACTGCTAGTTTCATTCCTGTGAAATGAATAGGCATGTTTTAAAGCCCTTGTTCTAGTTTGGCGAAACACCCTGTATATGTTTTGACAAGCATCACCAATTGGCATTTGTAAACAAATGTTGTTTGCCAGTGCTGCTTTTTGTCATGTTTAAAGACACTGGTTGGCGGAATTTGTGTAAAGAGGTGGACATGTCATTCAACTGCATAATGTTTGAGCATTGTTAACTTGTAGGTCTTGACACATGTTGCGTGTGTGAAGAGACATGGGTGGAATACGATACTCAAACATGGTTCACTGTGCAGTGCAGACTTCACCATGTATTCCAGCACAGTGCACTTGGACAAGCCGCAAATTGAACATTTCTACAAATCTTTCATTGCTTTGCTATGTTTTATTGAAAGCATTTGGATGCCCTATACATGCAGTCAGACAAAGTTTGTATGCAGTCTGTGTTCTCTGTACAACATGCCTCGTGCAAGTTTGGTGCTATGTAAATCTGCT